>NC_090646.1:21982282-22282282 GCF_040937935.1 Hyperolius riggenbachi | reverse complement strand
CTTGTAGAGGCAGAGCTTAGGGCTGCAGCTCTGCCTCTACTCATGTCAGTCCTCGCTTATCACCACCTCTCCCCGCCCCTCTCAGTCTTCTTTCACTGAGAGGGGCGGGGAGAGGCTGCGATCAGCAGTGATTGATGCTAATGGAGGTAGTGCTACAGCGCTAAGCTCTGCCTCCCCGGGCAGCAAAAGCCACAACTTTGAAAGGAGTTTTGCCCCGGTATTTGGGAGGTTTAATGCAGCGATCTGCCGCAGGGATGTGGCGTTTTAGCTTGGGTTATACAGTGTTGAAGAGAAATGTTAAATAAAAAGTGCAATTTTAGGAGGCTTCAGAGTCTCTTTAAGAAGATGGAAACCCAGGATCTGGCGATGTCCATGAGTTCAAGACTTCAGGCTGTCATTGCCAGTAAAGGGTTTGCAACCAACTATTAGAAATGAAAATTTCCATTTAATTGGTCCAATTACTTTAGAGCCCCTGAAAGAAAGGAAGGGTTTGTAAAATGCTTTAGTTGCCTCACATTCTTATGCAATTGTTTTGTTCACCCCAGATGCTCAGGGCCGGTTCTAGACTTTTTGCCGCCTGAGGTAAACTTGTGAGGATGACGCCCCCCCCATAGGTAGTACAATTGCCCCATAATAGGTAGCCTGGAGGGGGTAGCAGCCATGTAGGAGCAGTGGGCACAGCGGTGGGGAGGGGGGAATTTACAGCCCGCAGCGAGCAAGGAAGCAATTGCTCACTTCCTTGCGTTCCACCACTCGCCACATCACTTCTTGCACTGCTGCCCACTGTACCTCAGTGGGCGGCATTGCAGGAAGTGATGTGGCGAGTGGTGGAACGCAAGGAAGTGAGTAATTGCTTCCCTGCTCGCTACCGGCTCTAAATTTAGCAAAATTGCTGGAGGGGGAGAACCAGGTGAGGAAGAGGGGGTCTGACTCCCCTCCCCATCGCTGTGCCCACTGCTCCCCCTTCCTGGCTGCCAGTGCGGCTTATCAGGATTCCGGATACCTGGACCCAAATCCAGATAGAAAACCGCAGATATCTGGTCGCATACCCGGATATCGGTTGGATATCCGAATCCGGGTACTGTAACCATGGAGATGACATCCATGCCGTCATTGAGCCAATCAGAGGGCTCCCAGCCTAAGCAACCAATCACAGAAGGGAACCTTGGCCAGTCCCTCCTATATATAAGGAGGGGGGCCAGGATGAGAATCTCGTCCTTGCTTTGTGACTGCCACTGAGAGACAACTCCAGTGTGTTTGGCTAAGCAGGTGCTGTATCACAGTGATAAACGCATTTTTACACATAAACACCTTCACTACACTATAGTTATACTGTGTTGTAGTTAGCTAGCCTGTGTATAATTTGTTAGTGTCAGTCAGTCAGACTTTGAGCTGCAGCAGCTGCCTGCTAGTTAGGTCCTGTGTCTGTGTCCTGTGCACAGTCCAGGCCTTCTGCTGCTGGCTGGCTGGCCTGCTATTAGCCTTAGCTAGCTAGTAGTTACACAGTATAGGTAGGTAGGATTACTGTGTTATATTGTGTAGTTCCTGGCTGCAGTGCTATAGTTGTTCGAGAGTCAGAATAGTACTGTTAGCTACTACATATTATTGCAGTGCTGCAGTGGCCAAGGTATTTGGCACCCGGTGCTGATTATCCACAGTCACCCCCCCTCCTCCCCCCCCCCCCCCCCGTAATTGGGGCTACGATGCGCGGCGCGTAGCGAAAAATGTGTGTGGTCGTGAGTTTACATGAACTTAGCAATAGTGGGACATTAGATTAGGACAGTGGTGGCGAAAAGTCACTTATCTATCGCAAATTGCAAATAGCAATTTAAACTAAATACAAACATTTTAACTCATACATAAACATTATGGAAAATCCAAGTTGAATAAAAACTGTCAACAAGACAAATTCAGCAATCTTGAGGCCCCCAACAAATCATGAGGCCCCAGCATGACAAATTCAGCAATCATGAGGCCCCCAACAAGACAAATCCAGTAACCATGAGTCCCCCAACAAGACAAATTCAGCAGTCATGAGGCACATAAATAGACAGCATTTCACATTAATAGGCAGAATGCCCCCTTAATATGGTAGACACCTCTCACCTGGCTTCTGAATTCTCTTCTACTGGCTGCTGTGCCTGGCAATACTATTTTTGTCTGGATTGGGGATGATGTGTGGGCTGAAAGGCCTGGCAGTGATGCTGTGGCTGGGCTGGCTGGCGGTGATGTTGTGGCTGGTTGCAGTAAATGCTGGCCTGACTGGTGGTGATGCTGTGGCCTTTTTGCCAATGATTCTGGGCTGGTTGGCTGGAGGCGATGTTGGGCTGGCTGGCCTAGATAGTTTAGGTAGTGAGAGGTGCCCTCTAGTTTAGGTAGCGCCAGGAGCCTCCTAGTTTAGGTAGTGACAGGAGCCCCCAGTTTAGGTAGTGACAGGAGCCCCCAGTTTAGGTAGTGACAGGAGCCCCCAGTTTAGGTAGTGACAGGAGCCCCCAGTTTAGGTAGTGACAGGAGCCCCCCAGTTCAGGTAGTGACAGGAGCCCCCCAGTTCAGGTAGTGACAGGTACCCCCCAGTTCAGGTAGTGACAGGTACCCCCCAGTTCAGGTAGTGACAGGTACCCCCCAGTTCAGGTAGTGACAGGTACCCCCCAGTTCAGGTAGTGACAGGGACCAGGGACCCCCCCTTCCCTTGTAGCTGGCCAGCTAAGACCTGTCCTAGGTTTCCATTATAGTTTATAAATATACACCAAAACCTGCCAGTAACCTCAGTGCAGAAATGTATGTTTCTGAATGTTATATAACAGAATATATATGCATTGTGTTTAGGGTTGCCAGGTCGGCTGATGGAGAAAACCGGACAGGGAGTGGAGTTAGGGGTGGAGTTAGGGGCGGAGTCAGAAGCACACTTTTATGTAGAGTGGGGCTAAGCAATGGGCTTTTTAAAAAAAAAAAAAGTTATAGTATTTATATTGCACTGACATCTTCTGCAGCACATTACAGAGTACATAGCCATGTCACTAACTGTCCTCACCAGTAGTACTGGTCCAGTGCACATAAGAGACAGCTTTTCACCAGTAAATGCACATTATAAGAGACACCTTTTCGCCAGTAAATGCACAAGAGACAGCTTTTCACCAGTAAATGCACATAAGACACAGCTTTTCACCAGTAAATGCACATAATAAGAGACAGCTTTTCACCAGTAAATGCACAAAAGAGACAGCTTTTCACCACTAAATGCACATAATGACAAACAGCCAGTGTTCCCAGTATATGTAGCCAGGGATAGATGTGCCCAGTATATGTAGCCAGGGGGTATATATGTCCCAGTATATGTAGGCAGGGGTGTAAATGTCCCAGTATACGTAGGCAGGGGTGTAAATGTCCCAGTATACGTAGGCAGGGGTATATATGTCCCAGTATATGTAGCCAGGGGGTATATGTGCCCAGAATAGGTAGCCAGGGGGTATATGTGCCCAGAATAGGTAGCCAGGGGCTATATGTGCCCAGAATAGGTAGCCAGGGGCTATATGTGCCCGGAATAGGTAGCCAGGGGCTATATGTGCCCGGAATAGGTAGCCAGGGGCTATATGTGCCCGGAATAGGTAGCCAGGGGCTATATGTGCCCAGAATAGGTTAGGTAGCCAGGTGCCCCCCGCCCCCCGCAGGAGGAGAACAGTGCAGCAGAGAGAGAGCTGGGAGCAGCGGTGGAGAAGGGGGGCAATCTCCCCCCCCTTCCCTCACCTTAGGGTGCTCTCTCTCCCCCGCTGTCTCCTCCAATATGATGTGCAGGCTGGCGGGTGGCTGCGGGCGGAACTTACCTCTGTGTCGCAGGCCCCGGAAGTTCGGGTCCGCAGCCGCTGAGATTCGACTCAAAAAAGATCCGGATCAAAGATTCGAATCATTCATGAGCCGGACAACACTATTCAGACTGATTAGTGTTGTCCGGCTCATGAATGATTCGGATCTTTGATCCGGATCTTTTTTGAGTCGAATCTCAGCGGCTGCGGGACCCGAACTTCCGGCGCTGGAGCGACACAGAGGTAAGTTCCGCCTGCAGCCACTCGCCAGCCTGCACATCATATTGGAGGAGACAGCGGGGGAGAGAGAGCACCCTAAGGTGAGGGAAGGGGGGGGGGGAGATTGCCCCCCTTCTCCACCGCTGCTCCCAGCTCTCTCTCTGCTGCGCTGTTCTCCTCCTGCGCTGCGGGGGGGGGGGCTCTAAGCCGGACAACTTAATTGTCCGGTTTAGCATGCCTTTTTGCACCGGACACAGCGCACAAAAAACGGACTGTCCGGTGTAAAACCGGACACCTGGCAACCCTAATTGTGTTATCAAAGGCAGCAGGGGGAAATATGCCTTTAAGAGTCATGACATAGGTTAGCCAATCACAGCCAGCCTCACACTGCACTAGAGATGGGAAGTTCGGATCTTTTCAATGATCCGGATGATTCGAATCGGATCATTGAAGAGATCCGGATCTTTGATCCGAATCTCGGATCATTTTACTACCGGAAGCATTCGGGGGTGAAATGAACAGCAGGATAGGTCTGTGGACAGGAGAAGGAGAGGGGGGTGGACACAGAGAAGGGGAGAAGATGGACAGAGGGCAGGGAGTGGACAGAGAAGGGAGGAGGGACGAGCAGAGAGCAGAAATGTTTGCACGCAATACCCACATTTATGCTTTACATATATTTCACCTATATGTTCATCTGTACACTTTGAAAGAAAAGGTCGCACAGTGAAAGAAAGCATTCCCAGAAGATAAGTGCAGCTGTTTAGTGCCGAGTGCAGGAGGATTATATTGCCTTTCAATCACAGTGTCTGCAAAGTTACTGAGCTGTGCTGAGCCAAAAGCTTCCAATGTGTTCACTGTGCACAACTACGGAACAGACAGCCTATAATGAGCAGCACATTGCAGCCAGTATGTGTGCTCTACACATACCTGGCAGTGGCACCCATGTCCCCTCTCTCTCATCTACCTGTCTCCCTGCAAGGCTGCCTCCCATCCAACAGAGCGATCCATCTCAGCTCTGCTTCCAGGACCCCGCTGCTCGCTGAGAGGGGGCGTGTCGCTCCTGGCCCCGCCCCTTTTGTGATCCGAATCGTTTATTTTGATGATTCGGATGATCGACTCATAAAATAGATTCGGATCAAAGATCCGAATCGTTCATGATCCGGACAACACTACACTGCACCAGAGCCTCAACCATTCCTAGCTAGTTACACACTGAGCCTGTGTGGGAAACCCCCTAGCTAGATCATTCTAGAGTCATTGCTCATCAGAGAGAGAAGAGACCAGAGTTCCAAAGAAGTTTTATGGAAGTACAGAAGGCCAAATAGGTATTTAATACACTTATCTATGTTCCCTTATTGTTTAGTAGTGTGAGAGTAGGCCTATAGTGAATCTGTTATGTGTTTACTTGCAGTTCCACCCAGGGCCGGCCTTAGGTTTCACAGCGCCCTGAGCGAAACCGGATTTTGTTGCCCCCCCCCATAAGTAACATAGTTGTCCCCATATAAGTAGCATAGTTGCCCCCAGTGTAGGTAGTATAGTTGCCCCATATAGGTAGCATAGCTGCCCTCAGTGTAGCTAGTACAGTTTCCCCCAGTGTAGTAGCATGGTTGCCCCCAGTGTAGGTAGTTTGCCCCAGTATGCCCCCAGCAGTGTAGGTAGTTTGCCCCCAGCAGTGTAGGTAATTTGCCCCCAGCGTAGGTAGCTTGCCCCCAGCGTAGGTAGCTTGCCCCCAGCGTAGGTAGCTTGCCCCAGTATGCCCCCAGCGTAGGTAGCTTGCCCCCAGCGTAGGTAGCTTGCCCCAGTATGCCCCCAGTGAAGGTAGCTTGCCCCAGTATGCCTCCAGCGTAGGTAGCTTGCCCCAGTATGCCCCCAGCGAAGGTAGCTTGCCCCAGTATCATGCCCCCAGCGTAGGTAGCTTGCCCCAGTATGCCCCTAGCGTAGGTAGCTTGTCCCCAGCGTAGGTAGCTTGCCCCAGTATGCCCCCAGTGTAGGTAGCTTGCCCCCAGCGTAGGTAGCTTGCCCCAGTATGCCCCCAGTGTAGGTAGCTTGCCCCAGTATGCCCCCAGTGTAGGTAGCTTGCCTCCAGCGTAGGTAGCTTGCCCCAGTATGCTCCCAGCGTAGGTAGCTTGCCCCAGTATGCCCCCAGCGTAGGTAGCTTGCCCCCAGTGTAGGTAGCTTGCCCCCAGTGTAGGTAGCTTGCCCCCAGTATGCCCCCACATAGTTGTCCCCATATAAGTAGCATAGTTGCCCCCAGTGTAGGTAGTATAGTTGCCCCATATAGGTAGCATAGCTGCCCTCAGTGTAGCTAGTACAGTTTCCCCCAGTGTAGTAGCATGGTTGCCCCCAGTGTAGGTAGTTTGCCCCAGTATGCCCCCAGCAGTGTAGGTAGTTTGCCCCCAGCAGTGTAGGTAGTTTGCCCCCAGCAGTGTAGGTAATTTGCCCCCAGCGTAGGTAGCTTGCCCCCAGCGTAGGTAGCTTGCCCCCAGCGTAGGTAGCTTGCCCCAGTATGCCCCCAGCGTAGGTAGCTTGCCCCCAGCGTAGGTAGCTTGCCCCAGTATGCCCCCAGTGAAGGTAGCTTGCCCCAGTATGCCTCCAGCGTAGGTAGCTTGCCCCAGTATGCCCCCAGCGAAGGTAGCTTGCCCCAGTATCATGCCCCCAGCGTAGGTAGCTTGCCCCAGTATGCCCCTAGCGTAGGTAGCTTGTCCCCAGCGTAGGTAGCTTGCCCCAGTATGCCCCCAGTGTAGGTAGCTTGCCCCCAGCGTAGGTAGCTTGCCCCAGTATGCCCCCAGTGTAGGTAGCTTGCCCCAGTATGCCCCCAGTGTAGGTAGCTTGCCTCCAGCGTAGGTAGCTTGCCCCAGTATGCTCCCAGCGTAGGTAGCTTGCCCCAGTATGCCCCCAGCGTAGGTAGCTTGCCCCCAGTGTAGGTAGCTTGCCCCCAGTGTAGGTAGCTTGCCCCCAGTATGCCCCCAGCATAGGTAGCTTGCCCCAGTATGCCCCCAGTGTAGGTAGCTTGCCCCCAGCGTAGGTAGCTTGCCCCAGTATGCCTCCAGTGTAGGTAGCTTGCCCCCAGCGTAGGTAGCTTGCCCCAGTATACCCCCAGCGTAGGTAGCTTGCCCCAGTATGCCCCCAGCGTAGGTAGCTTGCCCCCAGCGTAGGTAGCTTGCCCCAGTATGCTCCCAGCGTAGGTAGCTTGCCCCCAGCGTAGGTAGCTTGCCCCAGTATGCCCCCAGTGTAGGTAGCTTGCCCCCAGCGTAGGTAGCTTGCCCCAGTATGCCCCCAGTGTAGGTAGCTTGCCCCAGTATGCCCCCAGTGTAGGTAGCTTGCCCCCAGCGTAGGTAGCTTGCCCCAGTATGCCCCCAGCGTAGGTAGCTTGCCCCAGTATGCCCCCAGCGTAGGTAGCTTGCCCCCAGCGTAGGTAGCTTGCCCCAGTATGCCCCCAGTGTAGGTAGCTTGCCCCAGCGTAGGTAGCTTGCCCCAGTATGCCCCCAGTGTAGGTAGCTTGCCCCAGCGTAGGTAGCTTGCCCCAGTATGCCCTCCCTTTATGTGGCAGAAACCGACTCACCTGACATCCAGCTCCAGCGCCGACGTCACTCTTCTCTCCCCGGCTCCGCTCCATCTGTAGTTAGAGCAGGCTACAAGAAAATGGCCGCCGTTTGTCTGCATTTGTGGACATCGGCGGCCATTTTCTTGTAGTCCTGCTCTAAATATGGACTGAGAGGACACCGGGAGACAGCGGGGCGGCGAGGGGCGACAGGGCACATGCGCCCTTGAGACGACGGCGCCCTGAGCGACCGCACAGGTCGCTCATAGCAAAGGCCGGCCCTGGTTCCACCAAATCAAATCCAAATTGAATAAGATGTAAATTCATCTTCAGAGTACAAATCAAGTCAAATCAAATTAAATAAGATGCAAATTCATCTTCAGAGTACAAATTCAATCAGATACAGAGTACAGATTCAAGCCCAGAGAGTCAAATACATCCACCATCTTATGTTATCTGACAATCTTATGTTATCTGACAAGATTGAACTGTTAAACCACCTTTTGTGATTTGTATCCACCACATTTTGTACATGGACTATCTGCTGCACATGTTGCAGTATAATATGAAGAAAAGTTGAAGTTATTAAAGAAGTTATTCTAAAGTATTTGGTGTGCTCTTTAAACCTACTGCTTCCATAGAACGGTGTTAGAGGAATTACAGAGTAATAGACAGTCTGCTTAGACTAAAGAGACAGAGATTGCATAATTCTTCTAATGCCACAGCGCACAAGGCACTACATAGTGCTGCGCCTGCCACAGTGGAACTATTACCCTCAGAGGGCAAAGCAAAGTGTTCCTCAACTAGCAAAGTAAAGAGTGCATTAGAGAAGCGGAGCACCAGCATATACCGCCACGCAGCAACTGTTCCCTGAGTGAGCACGCAGGGACACCGCAGCAGAGCTACCATACAGGCCATAGAACGTGTGCATTAGTGAGACTGCAACCAACTCTTAAAGAGAAACTCCAACCAAGAATTGAACTTTATCCCAATCAGTAGCTGATACCCCCTTTTACATGAGAAATAGAATGATTTTCACAAACAGACCATCAGGGGGCGCTGTGTGACTAATTTTGTGCTGAAACCCCTCCTACAAGAGGCTCTGAATACCGCGGTACTCCTGGCAAACTGCCACAATGTAACAATGTTCACAGACAGGAAATGGCTGTTTACAGCTGTCTGACAGCTAGAAACCGGGTCCGTTAAAAATGGCGCCAGTTATCGTAGTTAAAAAACGGCGCCCCATAGAGAACCATTATCACTAGTTATTTTTCGTTTTTTGACAGCTAAAAAATGGCGCCGGCTTTAAAAACGAAATTTATCGTTTTAAAACTTTTTTTTTGTCCTGCCTGAACGATATTTATCGTTTTAACCCCTGCTTTGCTGCCGTTTGGAAAATATCTGCCCGCCGGCTTTAATGTTTAATAGCGAAGCCCCCTTAAAAGCTAAAAACACCAAATTTGCAGGGAATGTTAAGAAGAAAATTGTGAACAAGAGAAAAAATTTTTTTTTCAAAAAGACCTTATAGTTTTTGAGAAAATCGATTTTGAATATTCTTCTTCTGACCGTGGGAAAATTAAACGCCCGCCGACTTTAGCGGTTAATAGCAAAGCCCCTTTAAATGCCAGAAACACCAAACGTGTAGGGAATGTTAAGAAAAATAGTGGGAACATGAAGAAAAAAAAAATTGTTCAAAAAGACCTTATAGTTTTTGAGAAAATCGAGTTTAAATCTTCAAAGGGAATGTATCTATTTAAATCGCGTACTGACATTTTTCCGTGGAAACTTTTTCCGCCGACTTTAGCAGTTAATAGCAAAGTCCCCTTAAATCCTAGCAACACCAAATTTGCAGGATATGTTAAAAAGATACTGGGAAACAATATTTTTAAAAAAAAAAAAAAATTGAAAAATTGTATTTATTTTTTTTTTAAATTAAATTTTTTGGGTTATGTTCAGAGTGTGGGAAAAGTTTTGAAAAAAATGACGTGGGGTCCCCCCTCCCGAGCCTCTGTAACCCCTTGTCTCCCATGCAGGCTGGGATAGCCAGAATGCGGAGCCCCGGCCGACTGGGGCTTCGCACCCTGAGCTATACCAGCCCGCATGGTCCATGGTATGGGGGGGCTTCGGGGGGGAGGGGCGGCCAAGCCTTCCCCTCCCCCCCCGGAGCCCTTGTCCAATCCATGGACAAGGGGCTCTTCCCCACCTCCGGTGCCCCAGGAGGAGGTGGGGGCGACGACTCCCTGGGGGGGGGGGGGTTCATGGTGGCATCTGGGAGTCCCCTTTAAGAAGGGGAACCCAGATGCCTGCCCCCCTTCCAGGAGAAATGAGTATAGGGGTGCAGGAGTACCCCTTACCCATTTCCATAAAGGGTTAAATGAAATAAAAACACAACAACGAGAAAAGTCCTTTAATGTTCTAAATTAACCAGAAATACTTACCTGTACCTTTAAGAAAAAAATCCCACGTCAATTAGGTCCCACGACAGTATCCTCCATCTTGCGACCTTCAGTTACATCTTGATTGAAGAAGATCTCCGCCGCCCCGACGCCACACACGCCGCCTCCGCCGAACTGCTCTCAGCTATACTAAGTATAGCTAAGAGCAAAAAGCATCTTTAAATTTTAGCTCCAATGGTCCCCATTGGTTCCTTAACAGACCAATGGGGATCAGGAGGATCCCCATTGGTCGATAAGGAACCAATGGGGAGCCTTGGAGCCAAAATTTAAAGATGCTTTTTGTTCTCAGCTATACTTAGTATAGCTGAGAGTTGCGTCTATGCATCTATATAGACGCATTAGCGCTGGCTGCAGCTGCCCTCCCTGCCTCCCCCCACCTGTCACCCTCACCCATGCTGGCACCCAATGCACCCATGGGTGCCAGCATGGGTGAGGGTGACAGGTGGGGGGAGGCAGGGAGGGCAGCTGCAGCCAGCGCTAATGCGTCTGTATAGACGCATAGACGCAACTCTCAGCTATACTTAGTATAGCTGAGAGCAGTGCGGCGGAGGCGGCGTGTGTGGCGTCGGGGCGGCGGAGATCTTCAATCAACATGTATCAGAAGATCGCAAGATAGAGGATACTGTCGTGGGACCTGATTGGCGTGGGATTTTTTCTTAAAGGTACAGGTAAGTATTTGTGGTTAATTTAGAACATTAAAGGACTTTTTTCGTTGTTGCGTTTTTATTTCATTTAACCCTTTGTGGAAATGGGTAAGGGGTGCTTTGTACCCCTATACTCATTTCTCCTGGGAGGGGGGTGGGCATCTGGGGGTCCCCTTCTTAAAGGGGACTCCCAGATGCCACCATGAACCCCCCCCCAGGGAGTCGTCGCCCCCGCCTCCACCTGGGGCAAGGGAGGCGGGGAAGAGCCCCTTGTCCATGGATTGGACAAGGGGCTCCGGGGGGGAGGGGGAGGCTTGGCCGCCCCTCCCCCCCGGAGCCCCCCCATACCATGGACCATGCGGGCTGGTATAGCTCAGGGTGCGAAGCCCCAGTCGGCCGGGGCTCCGCATTCTGGCTATCACAGCCTGCATGGGGGACAAGGGGTTACAGAGGCTCGGGAGGGGGGACCCCACGTCATTTTTTTTTTTAAATTTGCTATCAATTTTTTTTTTTTAAAATCTTCTGAGTGTGGGAAATAAATTTTAAAAAAAAACGACGTGGGGTCCCCCCTCCCGAGCCTCTGTAACCCCTTGTCTCCCATGCAGGCTGGGATAGCCAGAATGCGGAGCACCGGCCGCGTGGGGCTCCGCACCCTGACTATACCAGCCCGCATGGTCCATGGATTGGGGGGTCTCGGAAGGGGAGGGGCAGCCAAGCTTTCCCCTCCCCCTCCGAGCCCTTGTCCAATCCAAGGACAAGGGGCTCTTCTCCACCTCCGATGGGCGGTGGAGGTGGAGGCCGCGATTTCCTGGGGGGGAGGTTCATGGTGGAATCTGGGAGTCCCCTTTAAAAAGGGGTCCCCCAGATGCCCACCCCCCCTCCCAGGAGAAATGAGTATAGAGGTACTTGTACCCCTTACCCATTTCCTTTAAGAGTTAAAAGTAAATAAACACACAGACACTTTGAAAAAGTATTTTAATTGAACAAAAAACATAACCACGAAAAAAGTCCTTTAATATTCTTAATTAACCATTAATACTTACCTGTCCCTTTAAATAAATGATCCCTCGCAATATCCTCGGAAATGTTCTATCAGTTACAATGTAACAAAGTTATTACAATGTAACAACTTTGTTACATTGTAACTACGCCGCACCCGACGTCACTCGCCGCCACCGCCGCGTCTGCGCTGACCCGACAGAGCTCTGAGCTATATAGCTCAGAGCTCTCTAAGCATCTTTGTATTTGGGCTCCAAGGAGCCCCATTGGTCCTTAGCAGACCAATGGGGTTCCTTTAAATCAGAAGGAACCCCATTGGTCTGCTAAGGACCAATGGGGCTCCTTGGAGCCCAAATACAAAGATGCTTACAGAGCTCTGAGCTATATAGCTCAGAGCTCTGTCGGGTCAGTGCGGGACGCTAAGTCCCCGCCGCCTCCCGCTGTCCTCCCCGCCTCTTCCACATGTCACCCACATGTCACCCACATGTGGGTGACATGTGGGTGACAGATGTGGGCGGGGTGGACAGCGGGAGAGGGCGGGGACTTAGCGTCCCGCACGGACCCGACAGAGCTCTGAGCTATATAGCTCAGAGCTCTGTAAGCATCTTTGTATTTGGGCTCCAAGGAGCCCCATTGGTCCTTAGCAGACCAATGGGGTTCCTTCTGATTTAAAGGAACCCCATTGGTCTGCTAAGGACCAATGGGGCTCCTTGGAGCCCAAATACAAAGATGCTTAGAGAGCTCTGAGCTATATAGCTCAGAGCTCTGTCGGGTCAGCGCAGACGCGGCGGTGGCGGCGAGTGACGTCGGGTGCGGCGTAGTTACAATGTAACAAAGTTGTTACATTGTAATAACTTTGTTACATTGTAACTGATAGAACATTTCCGAGGATATTGCGAGGGATCATTTATTTAAAGGGACAGGTAAGTATTAATGGTTAATTAAGAATATTAAAGGACTTTTTTCGTGGTTATGTTTTTTGTTCAATTAAAATACTTTTTCAAAGTGTCTGTGTGTTTATTTACTTTTAACTCTTAAAGGAAATGGGTAAGGGGTACAAGTACCTCTATACTCATTTCTCCTGGGAGGGGGGGTGGGCATCTGGGGGACCCCTTTTTAAAGGGGACTCCCAGATTCCACCATGAACCTCCCCCCCAGGAAATCGCGGCCTCCACCTCCACCGCCCATCGGAGGTGGAGAAGAGCCCCTTGTCCTTGGATTGGACAAGGGCTCGGAGGGGGAGGGGAAAGCTTGGCTGCCCCTCCCCTTTCGAGACCCCCCAATCCATGGACCATGCGGGCTGGTATAGTCAGGGTGCGGAGCCCCACGCGGCCGGTGCTCCGCATTCTGGCTATCCCAGCCTGCATGGGGGACAAGGGGTTAAAGAGGTCTGGGAGGGGGGACCCCACGTCGTTTTTTTTTTATATTTCCCACACTCAGAACGAAGTAAGTAAAACTCTTCCCACTTGGGGGAATCTATGAAAATAATACACTATTGTTACCTGTGCAAAAAAAACTGACATTTTCCGCATTTAAAAGACATTTTCGCCCTTGAAACTTAAAAATCGATTTTCTCAAAAACTATAAGGTCTTTTTGAAAAAAAAATTTCTCCTCTTGTTCACAATTTTCTTCTTAACATTCCCTGCAAATTTGGTGTTTTTAGCTTTTAAGGGGGCTTTGCTATTAAACATTAAAGCCGGCGGGCAGATATTTTCAAAACGGCAGCAAAGCAGGGGTTAAAACGATAAATACCGTTCAGGCAGGACAAAAAAAAAAAAAAAAAAAAAACAGTTTTAAAACGATAAATTTCGTTCTGCACTATTTTAACCTTTGAAACGATAAATATCGTTTTAAACATATATCGGGCAGAAGGTGGCGCCATTTTTTGGCCGGCGCCATTTTTCACTAGACGCGCTAGAAACAGCTAAATAACCTGCCCACAGTAACAATGTCACCATGTAATACATGTCAGAATGTGAATCTGGGAGAGGAAAGATTTTACAATGAGCAAACACTGACTAAATCATTTATACATAATTATGGTAAAAAATGAAGCACTTTTTTTTATTAAATTATTTTCATTGGAGTTCCTCTTTAAAGTGGCAGAACGGCAAAGGCAAGAGAATCAGAAAGAGCGCCAACCTCCCTGCGATCCCTAGAGAGAGTAAAAGACGCATGGTGGGAGGCCAGAGTCCAGAGTTAGAGTGCCCGCACCGCTATCCACAGAGAGACCACGTGTTGCAGCCAGATAGTTTCCCGCCACTAGGCCCAAAGCCTGCAGCAGCGTATCCAAGCCAGCGCATCGCAAGTTATCAGAGCATCGCAATTCATCGTATCAAGAAAAGACAAGTCTCCTTTAAGACTGACAATTGTTCTTGCAACTTTCAGATCACAGTATCCTGCTCTTCAAATAAGGTCAGAGCTTTCCTGTTTATAACTTATCTTTGCACATAAGCTTTTTGCAAGAGACATTTATTTTTTGTGTGTGTTCAAGAAAAACAGACTTTGCTTTTGTCTAAAGCAAAAAGGAAAGTTTATAGTATACGGACTCTAAAGTATTTAAAGTGAAAGTCATTTGTTTTTTCTTTGCATTTGCCAGTATTGCTTATAAAGTGACAGTTCCCTGTTATTTGTATTATTATTGCAAAAATGTCTGAGCCTAGAATTATCACTCCACCATTAGATAATGCAAAGATAGATATGGTAGAAGGTGAAGAGCAAGAGAACCTGTCAGAGTTAGAAAGGTCTAATGTAACAGTAGTTGCCTCCCAAACAGGTGAACTGAGACGTTCATCACGTAACAGAAAACCTACCCAAAAGGTGCTAGAAAATTTAGAGCAAGAGGCAGCACTGAAAGGAAAAAAGGTTCACCAGAATGTATGAGAGGTGGAAATTATATATTATAGGCATTCGTAGAAAGCTAAAACAAGAAAGCATAATGGGGAACCTGCAGAGTCAGTAGAGGAATCTGAGTC
This sequence comes from Hyperolius riggenbachi, assembly GCF_040937935.1. Lineage (NCBI taxonomy): Eukaryota > Metazoa > Chordata > Amphibia > Anura > Hyperoliidae > Hyperolius > Hyperolius riggenbachi. The sequence goes on along the minus strand of NC_090646.1, from coordinate 22,267,647 downwards.
AGAACTTATGGCAGCATATGTCCACCTGCGGTCGTCTATGACACCTTCCCAGGATATTGTAAGGAACATTGACACATGCACAGCAGTCACTAGATATTTAGTAAGGCTCATGAAAGAACTATCATCTGCAGCAAACTATGATGAAGTTAGAGCACGAAAAGGTATGAATGAGCTCTTCATGAAAGACTATGCCAGATCCTTAGGAGGAACCACAATCTCAAGTGGGACTTCCTTCGCTAGCAGAAGTGCCAGCTGCATATCAGAGTCCTCAAATACTTCAGCCAAAAGAAAGGAATTAGCTGAACAACTCGCTGCCAAGAGAGCTGAAATTGAGATGGAATCTGCCATTGAGGCACAGCGTCTACGGATAGCTGAAATGGATGCACAAATGAAAAGTCTGGAAAGGCAAAAAGAAGTTAAGATTATAAAAGCAAGACTCAGAGTACATGAAGAGGATTTGAATCAAGGTAGTCATGGATCCAAATCAGTACTAAGTGAAGAAGCTGACTCCTACTTTCTTCCATACAACCAGGAGAATGGAAGGAAATCTCCAGCATGTAGTGAAGAAATAAGTCATAGTCCTTCCATCCCTGCTCAGAGAGACAAAAAGAGAGACTCACCTAAATCGGAACCAAGTGAGAAAATAGAACCAGATAACTCTATTCCTGTATGTCATGGCAACGGTCATGAGGATGTTACAACTGTTGTCCCAACGAGACCTCAGAGAATATTCCTCACTAGACTTCCTGTTCCGGAACCTACTGTATTCTCCGGAGACGTACTGAAGTTCATGCATCCATCTGAAAATGGCGCCTGCGAATAATGGCGCACGGTGTTGCCGCTAATCCGTTTGCCGCTTATCGCTATTTAACGTTAAAGCCTTATTGTTATTTAACGTTAAAGCCTTATTGTTATTTACCGTTAACACACAGAACCCTCTCTGTACCTATCCCTAACCCCTAAACCCCCCTGGTGGTGCCTAACCCTAACCACCCCCTGGTGGTGCCTAACCCTAACCACCCCCTGGTGGTGCCTAACCCTAACCACCCCCTGGTGGTGCCTAACCCTAAGACCCCCCTGGTGGTGCCTAACCCTAAGACCCCCCTGGTGGTGCCTAACCCTAAGACCCCCCTGGTGGTGCCTAACCTTAAGACCCCCCCAGTGGTGCCTAACCCTAACCTTGACAGTGTTACATTAAATCCATTCCCCGTTTTGCAGTTAAATAACGTCTGCAATTTGGCTTATGTAGGGCGCTATTGATAAACAACGTTAGTGTGTGCCACTATTGATAAATAACGTTAGGGTGTGCCACTATTGATAAATAACGTTAGTGTGTGCCGTTTTTCTTCTTTTTTCCCTGTGCGCCATTATTATGCAGTATTAACGATAAATAGCGATAAGCGTATCTTTTTAATGCGGCGCCATTTTTATGCATAGGCGCTGTGCGCCATTATTCACTGATCCCGAAGTTCATAGAGTGGAAAGCAAGTTTTGAAATGATCATTGAGCATCATTGCTTCCGTCCAGTTGACAAGTTATTCTACCTGCAAAGATATACTGGTGGTGAAGCAAAGAAAGTTCTTGAAGGTAACTTCTATAGAAAAGATGAAGAAGCCTACAAGCAAGCTTGGGACAAATTAAATGCAAGATATGGTCACCCCTTCTTAGTACAAAGAGCTTTCAGAGAGAAATTGATAAAGTGGCCTAAAATAGGTCCTAAAGAACATTTCAAACTCCAAGAGTATGGTGACTTCCTGCAAGCATGCAGCAATGCAATCCCACATGTTCAAGGACTAGAAGTGCTGAACGATTACCTAGAAAACCACAGGATGCTAGCCAAGTTACCTGAAGAAGTGGCTTCTAGATGGAATCGCTATGTGACTAAGCAGTTAGATCAAGGCAAAAACTTCCCAAGTTTCAAAGAGTTCTCTGATTTTGTCAATGAGGAAGCACGGATAGCATGTAATCCAGTAACAGCATCGTACGTCTTAAAATCCATTGAAGAAAGGCCTACAAGAGAGACAAGGCCTGCAAGAGAGACAAGACCTGCAAGAGAGACAAGACGCGCAAGAGCAACTAGCTTTGCAACCAACACAGCTTCTAAAGGTCAAGATAACTACGAGAGCAAGTACAAAGTCACTACTGGGAATAGTAAAGAGTCAGAACCGTCAAATCTTCAGACCACCTTCAAGTGTATGTTCTGTGGAGAGAACCACTCCATACATAAGTGCCAACGATTGAAAGAAAAGTCTGCAGATGAAAAGTTTGTACTTGACAACCAACTGTGTTTTGGATGTCTAAGAAAAGGCCATGTTACTAAGGAATGCAGGAAAAGAGCCACATGCAGCATTTGTAAAGGACACCATCCTACACCACTGCACGAAGAGCGTCCAAAGAAAGAGAAATCCTTAATGCTCAAAGAAACTGAGGAAGAAAAGAAAGTATCTGTAATCTCTTGCAGAGTGAGGGAAGGAGAACTCAATGGCACATCAATGGTTGTACCAGTGTGCATTTCAAATCCTAAAAAGAGGAACAAGAAAGTATACACCTATGCGCTACTGGATGCCCAAAGTGATGTCACCTTCATTGATCAAGAAATCTGCAAGAAATTACAAGTGGCTACAGAACCAGTGAAACTCAAACTCACCACAATGACAGGAAGAGACACACTGGTGAACAGTCAAAGGGTCAAAGGACTGAGAGTTAGAGGACTTCATTCAAACTGCATAATATATCTACCTCCAGCTTATACAAAAGATTACATACCTCTAGAGCGAGATCGCATACCTACCTGTGAAACAGCCAACAAATGGGAGCACCTGTCTGTCATATCTCATGAAATGTCCCCGCTGAAGGAGTTTGGTGTAGGACTGTTGATAGGTTACGACTGTCCCAAAGCCTTGGTGCCACGAAAGGTAATCACAGGAGGAAAGGGTGAACCCTACGCAGTTCAAACTGATCTAGGATGGGGTGTTGTTGGAGGAAAACAGCAGATTGCAAACTCAAGACAGGTGACAGGATTGTGTCATCGAATATCTGTCCAAGAGTTACCAACTGTAAGTCCAGCGAAAGTAATCAAGATCCTAGAATCCGACTTTGCAGATGTAAGTTCCAGTGAAAAGAGTGTATCCCAAGAGGACATAAAGTTTGTACACACTCTAGAAGATGATATTCACCAAAATCAACAAGGTCATCTTGAAATGCCCCTACCCTTTAGAGAACGACCGCGTCTGCCAAATAACAGAGATCTTGCCCTAGCAAGATTGAAAGGCTTAAAGAAAAGGTTGGGAAGAGATCCAAAATTCAAGGATGATTATTTGAAATTCATGAAAGACGTAATCAAAGAAGGACATGCAGAGAAAGTGGATAGTCAGCCTAAAAAAGGAGGAGAAGTGTGGTGCATCCCACATCATGGTGTCTATCACCCAAAGAAACCCGATAAGATCAGAGTCGTTTTTGATTGCTCGGCAAAGTACAATAATGTTTCATTGAATGATCATTTACTGAAAGGACCAGATCTTACAAACACCCTGCCTGGAGTACTCTGTATATTCAGAAGGTATCCCATAGCAGTCATGTGTGACATTGAAAAGATGTTCCACCAGTTTCATGTGAAGAATGAAGATAGGGACTTCTTGAGGTTTCTGTGGTGGGAGAACAGAGATACAGATACAGAGCCAGTGGAATACAGGATGAAAGTACACTTGTTTGGAGCAGCATCATCTCCAGGTTGCGCCAATTATGGTATGAAGTATCTGGCCAATCAGAATGAAAAGGATTGTCCATCAGCAGCAAATTTTCTAAAGAAAAACTTTTATGTAGATGATGGTCTTATAAGTCTAGAATCCACAGAATCTGCAATCCAATTGGTGAAAGAAAGCCAAGAGTTGTGCGCAAGGGGAAACCTACGCCTTCACAAATTCATCTCGAACAACAGAGAGGTACTGGAATCCATAAGCGACTCTGAACGTGCATCAACAATGAAGAATGTAGATCTTAATTATGATCATCTTCCAGTTCAGAATGTACTCGGATTGGGATGGAATGTAGAAAATGACAATTTTTTCTTTGAAGTATCCATGGAAGAGAAAGTTCCAACCAGACGAACCATTCTTTCTGCAGTGGCTTCAATATATGATCCATTGGGATTCTTGGCACCAGTAATCCTCAGAGCAAAAGAAATACTGCAAGAGTTGTGCCGACAGAAGTTGGGATGGGATGAACTCATATTGGAAAGTTTGAGGCCAAGGTGGGAGAGTTGGATAAGAGACTTGCAAAATTTGAATGAAGTTCGAATACCCAGATGTTTTGTACCTCCTGATTTCGGAAAGTACAGGAAGATAGAACTTCACCACTTTTCTGATGCCAGTAGTCATGGTTATGGTCAGTGCTCCTATATCAGAGTGATAGGAGAAGAAAAGGTACATTGTGCCCTGGTTATGGGAAAGGCCAGAGTCGCACCTAACAGTATTCAGACAATACCAAGACTTGAACTGACAGCAGCTGTTTCAGCATCAGTAAGCCAGTTTCTGAAAGAAGAATTGGAATTGAAAATAGATGAAGAGTATTTTTGGACAGACTCACAAGTTGTCTTAGGATACATAAACAATGAAGCTCGAAGATTCCACATCTTTGTCGCCAACAGAGTTCAGAAAATTCGAGAAACAACAAATCCAGAACATTGGCATTATGTTGACACAAAGCATAACCCAGCAGATCATGCTTCAAGAGGCCTGAATGTAACAGAATTGAAGAATTCAAACTGGTTCACCGGTCCTAGGGATGCTCATTCGGATTCCGCGGAAATGCAATTTCCGAAATTCCGATCGGAAATTGCATTTCCGCATCGGAATGCGGAAATCGGTAATTCTAGTGCGGTAGGCGGATTTCCGCCGGAAATCGCGGAAATTTCCGCCGGAAATCGCGGAAATTCCACCCGACTTTAACATCAATTTTCTCAAAAACTATAATGTCTTTTTGAAAACTTTTTTTTGCATCTTGTTCACAAGATTCAGTTTAATAAACCCTGCAAATTTGGTGTTTCTAGGACTTAAGGGGGCTTTTCTATTAACCTCTAAAGTCGGCGGATTTTTACTGTAATGTAAAATGCAGAAAATCTGCATATGCCTATTTTCTGCATTTTACATTACAGTAAAAATCCGCCGACTTCAGCAGTTAATAGCAAAGCCCCCGTAAGTCCTAGAAACACCAAATTTGCAGGGTTTATTAAACAGAATCTTCTGAACAAGTTGCAAAAAAAAGTTTTCAAAAAGACCTTATAGTTTTTGAGAAAATCGATGTTAAAGTCGGGCGGAATTTCTTTCCGGCGGAAATTCCGCATTGGAATGCGGAAATTGGTAGCGGAAGGCGGAATCGGTAATTTGGCAATGGCGGAATGCGGATTTACCGCGGAATCGGAAATTGGCATTCCGACCATCCCTAACCGGTCCAGAGTTCCTTTGGGAAAAGGAAATCCTACCCAGTGAAGGTTATACAGAACTGTCTATTGGTGATCCAGAAGTAAAGGTTGTTCAAATATTGAGCACTGCTGCCAAGTGTCAAGATGACATACTAGAAAGACTAGCCAGATGTTCAAAGTGGAATACAGTCATAAACGTAGTAGCTCGAATTCAACGCTTGGCAAAAGGAATCAGAAAGAAAGAATCCTTGAATGTAGAGGAAAGAATGAAAGCTGAAGAAACAGTCATAAGACTCATTCAACAGAGATTCTACAGTGAAGAACTGAAGAGACTTAGTCAAGAACCAAAAAGGCTTCCAAACAACCACCCATTGTACAAGCTTAATCTTGTTCTGCAGGATGTTATACTGAAGGTGGGAGGGAGACTGGAAAATGCATCGTTGCCAAGCAGAGTTAAGCATCCAGCAATTCTACCTAAAAATGCTACCTTCACAAGATTGATTATTGATCATTACCACAACAAATCCTTACATCAAGGAAGAAGCTCTACCCAAAATTGTTTGAGAGAAGGTGGTTACTGGATAGTGAAAGGAAGCAAAGTCATAGCAAAGTACATAAGTAAATGTGTAACCTGTAGAAAGATACGTAGACCTACAGAAGAACAAAGAATGGCTGATCTACCGGCTGATCGTGTAAACCCATCACCACCATTTCTTTATACTCGAATGTATTGTTTTGGTCCATTTATCACCAAACAGTACCGCAAAGAGTACAAGAGATATGGACTAATATTTACATGTCTAAGCTCCAGAGCAATTCACCTGGAAATGTTGGAAGATATGTCAACTGACGCATTCATCAAAGCCTTAAGATGTTTCATAGCCATTAGAGGTACTGTCAGAGAGCTTAGATCTGACCAAGGATCTAATTTTGTTGGAGCAAAGAACGAATTGAACAAGGCTCTAAAAGAGATTGATAAAGAAAAGGTAACTGAGTACTTGTTAGAGAAACAGTGCGATTTTCACATGAATGCTCCCAATGCAAGCCATACAGGAGGAGTTTGGGAGATGCAAATCAGAACTGTAAGAAACGTGCTAAGTTCAGTGTTGAAAAAGAACACCGGAACAATAGATGATGCTTCACTTAGGACACTATTCTATGAAGTAATGTCCATTGTTAACAGTCGTCCACTTACAGTCGACAACATCAACGACCCAACAAGTTTGGAACCTTTAACTCCCAATCATCTACTTCACCTCAAGTCTGATTACATACAGCCACCACCTGGCAAATTCACCAAAGAGGATCTATATGCCAGAAAAAGATGGCGAAGAGTTCAATATCTATCAGAACAGTTTTGGAAAAGATGGAACAAAGAGTACTTAGCTCATCTCATGCTAAGAAGTAAATGGCAAACACCCAGAAGAAATGTCCAAGTTGATGACATAGTGTTAGTAAAAGAAGACGACTTACCTAGAAGCCAATGGAAGTTGGCCAAAGTCCTAGAAGTTCAAAAGGACAAAGACGGGCTAGTAAGAAGAGCTTTGTTACAAATAGGAGACTCAAAACTTGACAAAAAAGGAAGACGTCTCACAACTCCACTCAAGTTAGAACGTCCAATACAAAAGTTAGTTGTTCTGCTTGAGAGTAACAAGACACTTGAGAGTTAAGAACCTGATAGAAAATTCCACAAATTCATGTTCAAATCCTACTACTGAGAACATAGAATTATAGGTAATTTTGGTGGGAGTGTAGCTGGCCAGCTAAGACCTGTCCTAGGTTGCCATTATAGTTTATAGAAATATACACCAAAACCTGCCAGTAACCTCAGTGCAGAAATGTATGTTTCTGAATGTTATATAACAGAATATATATGCATTGTGTTATCAAAGGCAGCAGGGGGAAATATGCCTTTAAGAGTCATGACATAGGTTAGCCAATCACAGCCAGCCTCACACTGCACCAGAGCCTCAACCAATCCTAGCTAGTTACACACTGAGCCTGTGTGGGAAACCCCCTAGCTAGATCATTCTAGAGTCATTGCTCATCAGAGAGAGAAGAGACCAGAGTTCCAGAGAAGTTTTATGGAAGTACAGAAGGCCAAATAGGTATTTAATACACTTATCTATGTTCCCTTATTGTTTAGTAGTGTGAGAGTAGGCCTATATAGTGAATCTGTTATGTGTTTACTTGCAGTTCCACCAAATCAAATCCAAATTGAATAAGATGCAAATTCATCTTCAGAGTACAAATTCAATCAGATACAGAGTACAGATTCAAGCACAGAGAGTCAAATCCATCCACCATCTTATGTTATCTGACAATCTTATGTTATCTGACAAGATTGAACTGTTAAACCACCTTTTGTGATTTTTATCCACCACATTTTGTACATGGACTATCTGCTGCACATGTTGCAGTATTATATGAAGAAAAGTTGAAGTTATTAAAGAAGTTATTCTAAAGTATTTGGTGTGCTCTTTAAACCTACTGCTTCCATAGAACGGTGTTAGAGGAATTACAGAGTAATAGACAGTCTGCTTAGACTAAAGAGACAGATTGCATAATTCTTCTAATGCCACAGCGCACAAGGCACTACATAGTGCTGCGCCTGCCACCCCCCCCCCAGTTAGATAGTGACAGGGACCCCCCCCCCCCCCAGTTAGATAGTGACAGGGACCCCCCCCCCCAGTTAGATCGTGACAGGGACCCCCCCCCAGGTTAGATAGTGACAGGGACCCCCCCAGGTTAGATAGTGACAGGGACCCCCCCAGGTTAGATAGTCAGTGTCAGGCACCCCCCCCCCCCCAGGTTAGATAGCTACAGGGAAGGACCCCCAGGTTAGATAGTGACAGCCCAACTCAGACCTCAGTATCAGCCGGCGACCAGTTGGAGCGGGCGCACCGATCTCGGTGAACACCACGCTGTATATGCGGAAGTGATTTCACTTCCGCATATCAGTGCGGTGTCCGCTAGGTCCTAGCGCCCGCATAGTGGTCGCCGGCTGGTCGGAGGTCTGAAGCCGGGCTGCTCCTGCCTGGCAGAGGGACGCTCGCGGAGGGTGTGGGGGTTAGGCAGCGGGGTCCTGCGCGGGGGTCGGGGCGGTGGTTAGGCAGCGGGGATAGCCGCGGGGGGGTTAAAATCCCCAATTGGGAACACAGGGCAGCAGCAGGGGCAGCAACACAGGACTCCGGGCCGGGTGTCACCCCCTACCATGAAGACACCCGGTGTGGGCCGCCCCTGCCGCTTGACGGTAGGAACGCCACTGCAGTGCTGCTGACTGAGCAATGAGCAGTGTAAGTGTGTCTTGTTGTACCCTGCTGTCTGTCACTCCGTGCTGATTCACAGTCCAAGCCCGCTAATAAAATACAAGTACTCCACACATTATCTGTGACATCAACACATATCTTGTACTATGTCTGGCACTGGCAGCCGGGGAGGGGCAGCAAGGCCAAGAGGAGAGGGAGCAACATCGCGGCCTCCATCAGCAGTTCTGCGCATCAGTCTCCATTCCGCCGCTACCCACTGGCCGTCCAGCTGTTAGGGGGAGTCACGCTGCAGAGACGCAGCAGCGTGTAGTGGCCATGTTCAAGCAGGGCCAGCGGCGCAAATTGGAGGAGAAAGACGCCATGCCTGTGATGCAGCGGATGGTGGATGACGAGCAGGCCACCATCAGTCCTACAAAAACACATTCTGGATGCAATGGGCTTTGTGGAAGAGTCTGAGATGGTGACAGTAATTAGTAATTTTTGGGGTGGGGGGGTAGAGTCCTTCCTCCCATATGATGTGTCATCAGAATTGGAGTTTGGGGCGGGCTCATCATCCCAGCAGTTGTTCAAGGAGGGGGGAGTTTGATGTTGATGATGAGATGAAGAACCAGGACTACCATCCACCGGAGGGGGATCATGTCAGCTCTGACTGAGGATGATTCAGTGGGTCTGGCATGGAGCATCAGCATTGCAGGGATTGGCTGGAGCAGCAGTGGGCATGGAATGCGTGACCCACAGCCTGCTGCTTCATCTGCCACTACTACCACCAGCCGCACCACTCAACCCCAGGTCCCAACCACCACCACAGGGAGAAAATCAGCAGCAGCATCCCATTCTGAGTGACGTAAGGGCAAACTGCAATCCCCAATATGGCAGTTTTTTCATCTGCCCTCACTTGATAGCAAGTTTGTGACTTGTAATGTGTACCATGTGAAGATGAGGAGAGGGTCTAACCCCTCCAACTATGGCACCTCCAGCTTCATCAACCGTCTGACCAATAAACATAAACCTGAGCATGAGGAATTCAAGAGGCTGAAGGAAGCTGGCGCTGGCCCTTGCAGTGGTCAGAGCACCATAACCCCCTTTGCCACTCCTGCCGACACTGAGGCCTGTTCAGGCAGCCAGTCATCAGTGGTCTCCTCTGCTCCCTCCTCGGCTTCCTGTGCAAGCCAAAAGCACCACCAGACCCTGCTGAACGAGTCCTTCGTGGTCAGGGCTCAGCCTCCCAGCAGCCGTCGCATACGCCAGCTGAACGGCTTGCTTACACGGGCCATGTCCTCCCTACTCGTTTGTGCTGGAGGGGAGCCAGATGCGTGCGCTCCTGCAGTGCGCAGCGCCAGATTGGCTAATCCCCAGCCAGCACTACTTCGCATGGACGGCCATCCCAGCACTGCACCGGTTTGTGAAGGCCAACGTGGAGCGCGGGCTGGATCATGTGGTGGGTGCGCGCGTCCATGTGACCATGGACTCATGGTCAAGCCGATTTTGAAAAGGCCGGTGTCATGATATAGCAGCTAGTTATGATGTTGGGATAATACAGGAACATATTCTATCATTTTTCTATCTGCTGTGTATTATGTCAAAGGTGTAGATATGCCAGGCTGGCGTCATAGAGTTCCTGTATGTATATGTAGATTAACTACCATTGTCTGCTAGAAGGAAGCTGTTACCTGGAATTACTAGCTTGGGGCAAGGAAATGGCTCATTAGGCCTCTAGCCCATCTGCTGTCTCAGGTGTGATGGTCTGTTTGTCAATGACCACTACATTTGCATCTGAAGGTGACCGATGGTGAACAGGAACAGGAATGTTTGAAATTTGCATGATAGCCTACTGGAAATGGGATGTTAAGGAAGTCTTTTGTGGTGTGTGCGCGCTATAATACACTTTTTACATGTGGAAGTTAGATCTCTGGGTATTAAATTAAGTCTGGAGATTTAATTAAAACTAGTACCCCCATCCCAACAGGCTTGCAGCCTCAAGGCAAATATTCCAGCATAAAAGGCAGGGGCAGATACCTAAAATCAGTCCACTCCTGGCGGTAGCTGAAGCTGGACTCCCGGTCCAAGCTAAGTGGCTCCTGGTCCAACCAGAACTGTGTCCGTCCACAAAACCCAAGTCCAAGGTTCTTCTATCTTGATCCCTGTTTATTTTGGTAAGCAAATAGCCTTGTGTGTATCTTTGTAACTTTTACTGTTTTTGTAAATCTTTTGTATATATTATTTTCTGCATTGTTCCACTTTTTTCCTGGAATATGAAATCGTTATTTAATAAGTTTGACTTCTGCTGTACTAAACTAACACTCATAGCCTAGAAGAGACTGACGTGTAACTGTGTATAAGTCCATGCCTGATTTTACGTTTGAGCAACCCTACCGTATGAGATTGTAATTGCATTGTGTGTATGGGCACTGTTGCGCTCGACAGCAGAGTGGCTAACAGTATCATTCGGAACAACTGTTAGTGGTTTTGCTGTACTACAGTGTAAATTGCATTACAAGTCAGTGCCTGATTGTGCCGTGTTACTGTACAACGTGTTTGTGTGTGTGTGCCGTGTTACTGTACAACGTGTGTGTGCGCGTGCGCGTGTGTGTTAGTTACTGTACAACGTGTGTGTCCCGTGTTACTGTACAACGTGTGTGTCCCGTGTTACTGTACAACGTGCGCATGTGCGTCCCGTATTTTGCCTAAAGCGCAAAGCTAATACGAAAACGCGGATTGCACGCTGACCACTCGACAGCCGAGTGGACGTGTCTAGCAGCAGCTAGTGGTGACAGTAAAAAGCAATTGAGGGGGTCACAGCCTTGTTTTTAGCTTGAATCAGGCTGCACCCCGCTTGATCTGGTCAAACCCGCAGTCGGGAACCGTATACGCAGGCGTGCCGCGGGCCGGTTCCTGACAGAAGGTACCTCTTTCACCGCGCACTGGGTCAGGAAGGAGGTGAGGAAGGGACAGAATCACCCACCCCCCACTTCTGCTGCCTGAGGAACCCGCCTCACCCTGCCTCATGGGCGACCCGGGGCTGGTTCACCCCATAGAATTATGGGGTGAACCAGCACAAGAACCAGCACAAGAACCATCATCTGCAGCCCAGACCAAGTACGATGGCGGCGCGCACAGACGCAGCGGCTTCATGCTACCCACATTGGTGCTCTCTTCTATTAATTTTCTTCCTACTGACCTTCACTACCTCACAAGCAAAGGCCAGCATCCACTACAATCGCCAGGAGCTTCTACAGATCGGATCAAGCAGCACAGGAGATTACTTTAACACGGAATCAATACCGCAGGAGATTCTTAGATCACCGGGACTTTCGTTAACCACTGCTATCCTCGGAAATAGACGGGGCAGAAAGCGAAGCAAGAGGAAAAAAAAAAAAAAGAGGTAAGCGATCAGGACTGCTAACTAGACTGAGAGCTACTCCACATAAAACCCCTCTTCCTAGCGCACTGCTTGCAAATGTGAGATCCCTCGCAAATAAAATGGATGAGCTCCAACTGGATATCTCCACGTATAAAACTATGAGAGACTGTTGCCTTTTGATTTTTTCGGAGACATGGCTGGACCCCTCCATACCAGACGCTGCAGTTGAGCTTGCAGGTCACACGCTTCACTGTGCTGATCGAACGCATGATTCTGGCAAGAAAACAGGTGGAGGACTATGTGTTTATATCAATAATGCTTGGTGCACTAACGTAACCATAATCAACAAGTCTTGTTCACCTGATGTGGAATATCTAATGCTGAGATGTCGACCGTTTTACCTACCCAGGGAACATACAGTTATAATTATGGCAGTGTACATTCCACCTCATGCCAATACTAAGTCAGCAAATGAACAACTGTTTGATGTCATTAGTAAGCAACAGAACTCACACCCTGATGCAATTTTCATCATTGCTGGAGATTTTAACCAAGCAAATCTTAAGAAGGTATTTCCCAGATTTTATCAGCATGTGGACTGTAAAACCAGAGGAGAAAACACCTTGGATCATGTCTATACAAACATAAAAAGTGCCTATAAGATCACCCCAAATCCCCCACTGGGACAGTATGACCATCTATCTTTGTTTCTTATTCCCGCATACAAAGCCATTATCAACACTGCTAAACTAATTAGCAAGTCTGTTAAAGTCTGGCCTGAGACTGCCGTCTCTCAGCTCCAAGATTGCTTTGAAAATACAGATTGGGATATTTTCTTTCATGAAACAGACCTGGAGACGAGTACTTCCTCTGTATTGTCATATGTTAATTTCTGTGTGGACACCATCACTGTCAAGAAAAGAATTACGGTTTACCCAAATCATAAACCATTGATAACAAAAACTCAAGGAACTTCTAAAGAATAGAAACAAAGCTTTTAAAATGCAGGACAAAGACGCATATTCTTCAGCCAGAGCAAGTCTGAAAAAAGGCATACAAAAAGCAAAACTTAAAATACAAACAAAGGATTGAGGAAAACTTTGAAAATGACTCAAACCCAAAGAGGATGTGGCAAAGCATTCAACTATTCACAGATTACAAAAAGAAGAATAGCACTCAATATACACTGGACAATTGGTAACTTGATCTCCAAAATCTCTAAATGTAACTCTCATTGGGAAATGTCGAAAAAAATACTATATAGGTGGTATGTAACACCAAGACAAATAGCTTCCTATGCGCCAAATTCATCTCCACTATGTTGGAAGTGTAATAAAGAGGTAGGAACGTACATGCATATGTTCTGGGAATGCCCCTCAGTTGCGCAAATTTGGGCCAAAGTAGAATCGCATATAAGATCCCACTTCATCCCAACTTTTAAGTTACATGCCAAGCTAGCATTACTCCTGGTAGACGCGGTGGAAATACCAAACAAAGTACGCCCCATCACATGCCATATAATAGTGAGCACCCTACATATGATCACAACAAACTGGAAATCCACTGAGGAATTCTCCCTCTCTCAAATTCTGGCCATCACTAAACTCAATATTCTTATGGAGATTAAAGTACGAGCGAGATTAGGTCTCAACAATAATAACTTTTCCATCCCTAGCGATTGGTAAAATCACACACGTCGGTCCCAACAATTTCGTTCCACTTCTCCAGGTTGAAGCAATAACCACAGTTAACTACATAGGCTTCCTCTCTCTAACCGAAAGTCCACCTACCATTTAATTAATGTGTTAATCACACTACTTATGATCCAATATGAGGTACAAACATTAACTTAGTTTTTCCTTTTAGAATAGATTAGTTAAGTTTTATATAAAGCTCTCCAGCTATAAGACAAATAGGTATCTTTGAGCAGGTTATATTCGCTCATAAGCCAACATCACAATATCACAAACAAAATTTGGAGACATGACTCCAGGTTCCGCGGGTGATATAAACAGGAAATCGAATATGGCTCTCTAGAGACTTAATAGAAGCTATAAGAGACTCTAGCGGAGGGTACATATAGACCCACTGGTTCCGCTAGGTAAAGACTCATAGGAAAGTTACCCCACTGGTTACCTATAAGGTTTTGTGAATACTAGTTGAAAAACTTGATACAGCCTAGCAATATTCTCGGTCTCATGTTTGATTGAAACTGTGCTGAATCAGACAAGATGTGAATATACCAAATCTGTGATATATATTGACAATGCGTTTATTACAGCTGTAATTGTTATGTATGCTTAAAATCTCAATACTTTATGATGGAAAAAAAAAATACACTGGACAATAACATCCCCAGCCTAGCAGAGGAACTTCTTTGCTAGATTTGAAAAAGACAACAATCGGCCTCCAGTCAACTTTGGGCCCACTACAGACTCACAGCCTTAATCCTTCACATACATGAAGTGCAGAAAGCACTCACAAATATCAACACCAGAAAAGCTGCAGGTCCTGATGGTGTGCAAGGACGTGTGCTCCAGGCCTGTGCTGGTCAACTAGCAAAAGTTTTTACACAAATATTCAACCTCTCTCTGTTCTTGGGTGTAGTCCCATCATGCCTTAAATCTACAACCATTGTGCCAGTCCCCCAAAAAATCCTAGGATAACCTGTCTTAAAGGACTTCCGAGGCCAAATTCTGCCCCCAAAACAAAAAAGTTACCTGCATGAGTTTGTATGGCTGCCTTTTACGTGGATCGGGAGGTTGGCCCTAGAGCTGCGCAGCCGCAGTTGCGGCTATGCGGACTGCGCAGCCGTGGCCAGCTCCGGTGGCCATCTTTCTGCAGGCTGCAGATCCCGACCCGGACCGTGGGGTCGCAGCCTTTCGGGGGGCTATTGCGCAGAGGAGACCAGGCGGAATGGCACGGAGGGCGCGGACGGCGTCCTCCGTGCCATACAAACTCATGCAGGTAGTTAACTTTTTTTATGTTTTGGGGGCAGAATTTGGCCCCAGAAGTCCTTTAATGATTATCGACCAGTTGCTCTAACCCGACATCGCCAAGTGCTTTGAACGACTGGTAGCCACACACATCAAGGCCTCCATCCCAGCAAATCTAGAACACCACCAGTTTGCTTACCCAATAAATAGATCGATTGAGGAGGTGTAACGATCGGTGTAACACAGAGAGGGTCTGATTACCGGTGATCTGCAGTATCACCGAGAATGCAGATATATACCGGATTATTGATGATCTACAGTATCACCGATAATCAGATATATCTCTAACCTCTGGACTCCTGAGTGATGAGAGTGTTTTGGTGCAAACAGTAATACTTTGAGGACTGAGCCCCAGAAACAAGTATAAGGCAGCAAGGAGTACTGCATCAGTACAAATTCCTTCCGTAGACCTAGGCTCTCCCGAGGGGAGGAGTCAGGCTGAGCGTAGGAAGGACAGAACATGAGTGACACCAATGAGGGAGTGTCACTAACAGATCTGTGAACTGCCTCTAACAGTAAGGTCAGTTCTCGAGGTCGGGCAAGCCAGGTCGTTAACACACAGACAGATCAGGTACAAAATCAGGAGACAGATGCAGAGTAAACGGACAAGCAGGGTTCGGCAACAGGGTATCAGAGATATCGAGGTACAGAATCAGGAGGCAGAAGCGGAGTCTTAGGGCGAGCCGGGGTTCGGCAACAGAGTATCAGAATAGCAAAGTACAGGATTAGAGTTCAGAAGAATAGTCAGGCAAGCAGAAGGTCATAACATATAAACACAATTCCTAGTCTAAGGTGTGAGATCCTTAGCCGTCAACACCTAGGAAACTGTCTAAATAATTACAGCTAATGTCACAGAACGGACAGGGTCTGAGTGCTACCACGTAGTGATCGCCAGTGGTGCTCACTCGGATATTCGAGCTCTTTTTCAGCTATTCGAGCTCGGTATTCGAGCTCCGAATAGCTGCAGCTATTCGAATGGGCTATTCGAGATAACTCGAATAGCCCATTCACTATTCGAGCTATTCGAGCAAACAGCGCTATTCGAGCTCGAATACCGAGCTCGAATAGCGTCATAGCCCAGATTGATGTCCTTAGAGCCAATCAGAGGGCTCCCAGGCCCTCTGACGGCAGCCAATCACAGAGGGGGACCCTGGCCAGCCCCTACTAGGGTTGCTCGGAATTGCAAATCCGTGTACCGCGGTAAATTCCGCATACCGCCGCTCCGGAATTCCGTTACCGGGTCATTCCGCGGTATTCCGGATGGTTTCCGCGGTATTCCGGAGGGTTTCCGCGGTATTCCGGCTATATTCCGGAATTTTCCGAGTGTATGTTTCCGTATTTTTATTACGGACTTCCGTAAATTACGTTAGCGTTGTTCATTCCGTCTTTTTGCTCATTGAATAAAGTTTTTGTGTATGGTTTAAATTTGTGATAACAGCGTGCTTTCGTCAGTTTCCGCCCATTTTTCCGGAATTCCGTTTTTTTTTCCCAATGATACACTGGGGGGCGGATCCCTGGAGGAATTCCGTGGTTTGCTCACTTCCAGGAACTTGTTGTGGAGTCTGGTGAGGCAGAGAGACCTGGAGGAGCAGATTGCACCTGCTATTGAGGTAAGTGAATAATATGTACATATATTTGTTTACATAGATGTTTATTATGTTTAATGATGAATGCAATTATTCCTTTTTTTTAGGTTAGAAAAACAAGTTACCATATTTGTGTGTTTGACACTGACCTGTCAGTCATTTGATTAGGAATAGGATAGCATCATGTTGCATTTGATGGAGATTTGTGGCATGCACTTTCTGTGCATGAAGTTACCTTCGTGGGCATGTAGCGCGGTTTTTATTCCAGACCACATGGTGGAGGAGGGCCAGTGTTAGGAGTTGGACCCAGGAATCTAAATTGGGTTGCAAGGGTTAGTGCTGCTGATGGGCATTATGGGGTTAATGTATGACTTGCATGACTTTGCACGTGTTCAATTTCATTTGTATGCTATTTTGTCGGGTATGCTGAAATGTTGGAACAAAGTGCAGACTGATTAGTCGCAGCTGTGCCCACAAAGTGCAGTCTGATTGGTCGCAGATGTGCCCACAAAGTAAAGTCCGATTGGTCGCAGATGTGTCCATAAAGTGCATTCTGATTGGTCGCAGCTGTGCCCACAAAGTGCAGTCTGATTGGTCGCAGCTGTGCCCACAAAGTGCAGTCTGATTGGTCGCAGCTGTGCCCACAAAGTGCAGTCTGATTGGTCGCAGCTGTGCCCACAAAGTGCAGTCAGATTGGTCGCAGCTGTGCCCACAAAGTGCAGTCTGATTGGTCGCAGCTGTGCCCACAAAGTGCAGTCTGATTGGTCGCAGCTGTGCCCACAAAGTGCAGTCAGATTGGTCGCAGCTGTGCCCACAAAGTGCAGTCAGATTGGTCGCAGCTGTGCCCACAAAGTGCAGTCAGATTGGTCGCAGATGTGTCCATAAAGTGCATTCTGATTGGTCGCAGATGTGTCCACAAAGTGCATTCTGATTGGTCGCAGATGTGGCCACAAAGTGCAGTCTTATTGTTCGCAGCTGTGTCCACAAAGTGCAGTCTGATTGGTCGCAGCTGTGCCCAGAAAGTGCAGTCTGATTGGTCGCAGCTGTGCCCAGAAAGTGCAGTCTGATTGGTCGCAGATGTGTCCACAAAGTGCAGTTTGATTGGTTGCAGATGTGCCACAAAGTGCAGTCTGATTGGTCGCAGATGTGTGCACAAAGTGCAGTCTGATTGGTCACAGCTGTGCCCAGAAAGTGCAGTCTGATTGGTCGCAGATGTGTCCACAAAGTGCAGTTTGATTGGTTGCAGATGTGCCACAAAGTGCAGTCTGATTGGTCGCAGATCTGGCCACAAAGTGCAGTCTTATTGTTCGCAGCTTTGCCCACTAAGTGCAGTCTGATTGTTCGCAGCTGTGTCCACAAAGTGCAGTCTGATTGGTCACAGCTGTGCCCAGAAAGTGCAGTCTGATTGGTCGCAGATGTGTGCACAAAGTGCAGTCTGATTGGTCGCAGCTGTGCCCAGAAAGTGCAGTCTGATTGGTCGCAGCTGTGCCCAGAAAGTGCAGTCTGATTGGTTGCAGAGGTGTCCAGAAAGTGCATTCTGATTGGTCGCAGATGTGTCCACAAAGTGCATTCTGATTGGTCGCAGATCTGGCCACAAAGTGCAGTCTTATTGTTCGCAGCTTTGCCCACTAAGTGCAGTCTGATTGTTCGCAGCTGTGTCCACAAAGTGCAGTCTGATTGGTCACAGCTGTGCCCAGAAAGTGCAGTCTGATTGGTCGCAGATGTGTCCACAAAGTGCAGTTTGATTGGTTGCAGATGTGCCACAAAGTGCAGTCTGATTGGTCGCAGATGTGTGCACAAAGTGCAGTCTGATTGGTCGCAGCTGTGCCCAGAAAGTGCAGTCTGATTGGTCGCAGCTGTGCCCAGAAAGTGCAGTCTGATTGGTTGCAGAGGTGTCCACAAAGTGCATTCTGATTGGTCGCAGATGTGTCCACAAAGTGCATTCTGATTGGTCGCAGATCTGGCCACAAAGTGCAGTCTTATTGTTCGCAGCTTTGCCCACTAAGTGCAGTCTGATTGTTCGCAGCTGTGTCCACAAAGTGCAGTCTGATTGGTCACAGCTGTGCCCAGAAAGTGCAGTCTGATTGGTCGCAGATGTGTCCACAAAGTGCAGTTTGATTGGTTGCAGATGTGCCACAAAGTGCAGTCTGATTGGTCGCAGATGTGTCCACTAAGTGCAGTCTGATTGGTTGCAGCTTTGCCCACTAAGTGCAGTCTGATTGGTCGCAGCTGTGCCCACTAAGTGCAGTCTGATTGGTCGCAGATGTGGCCACAAATTGCAGTCTTATTGTTCGCAGATGTGTCCACAAAGTGCAGTTTGATTGGTTGCAGATGTGACACAAAGTGCAGTCTGATTGGTCGCAGATGTGTGCACAAAGTGCAGTCTGATTGGTCGCAGCTGTGCCCACAAAGTGCAGTCAGATTGGTCGCAGATGTGTCCATAAAGTGCATTCTGATTGGTCGCAGATGTGTCCACAAAGTGCATTCTGATTGGTCGCAGATGTGGCCACAAAGTGCAGTCTTATTGTTTGCAGCTGTGTCCACAAAGTGCAGTCTGATTGGTCGCAGCTGTGCCCAGAAAGTGCAGTCTGATTGGTCGCAGATGTGCCCAGAAAGTGCAGTCTGATTGGTCGCAGATGTGTCCACAAAGTGCAGTTTGATTGGTTGCAGATGTGCCACAAAGTGCAGTCTGATTGGTCGCAGATGTGTGCACAAAGTGCATTCTGATTGGTCGCAGCTGTGCCCACAAAGTGCAGTCTGATTGGTCGCAGCTGTGCCCACAAAGTGCAGTCTGATTGGTCGCAGCTGTGCCCACAAAGTGCAGTCTGATTGGTCGCAGCTGTGCCCACAAAGTGCAGTCTGATTGGTCGCAGCTGTGCCCACAAAGTGCAGTCAGATTGGTCGCAGCTGTGCCCACAAAGTGCAGTCTGATTGGTCGCAGCTGTGCCCACAAAGTGCAGTCAGATTGGTCGCAGCTGTGCCCACAAAGTGCAGTCTGATTGGTCGCAGATGTGTGCACAAAGTGCAGTCTGATTGGTCACAGCTGTGCCCAGAAAGTGCAGTCTGATTGGTCGCAGATGTGTCCACAAAGTGCAGTTTGATTGGTTGCAGATGTGCCACAAAGTGCAGTCTGATTGGTCGCAGATCTGGCCACAAAGTGCAGTCTTATTGTTCGCAGCTTTGCCCACTAAGTGCAGTCTGATTGTTCGCAGCTGTGTCCACAAAGTGCAGTCTGATTGGTCACAGCTGTGCCCAGAAAGTGCAGTCTGATTGGTCGCAGATGTGTGCACAAAGTGCAGTCTGATTGGTCGCAGCTGTGCCCAGAAAGTGCAGTCTGATTGGTCGCAGCTGTGCCCAGAAAGTGCAGTCTGATTGGTTGCAGAGGTGTCCAGAAAGTGCATTCTGATTGGTCGCAGATGTGTCCACAAAGTGCATTCTGATTGGTCGCAGATCTGGCCACAAAGTGCAGTCTTATTGTTCGCAGCTTTGCCCACTAAGTGCAGTCTGATTGTTCGCAGCTGTGTCCACAAAGTGCAGTCTGATTGGTCACAGCTGTGCCCAGAAAGTGCAGTCTGATTGGTCGCAGATGTGTCCACAAAGTGCAGTTTGATTGGTTGCAGATGTGCCACAAAGTGCAGTCTGATTGGTCGCAGATGTGTGCACAAAGTGCAGTCTGATTGGTCGCAGCTGTGCCCAGAAAGTGCAGTCTGATTGGTCGCAGCTGTGCCCAGAAAGTGCAGTCTGATTGGTTGCAGAGGTGTCCACAAAGTGCATTCTGATTGGTCGCAGATGTGTCCACAAAGTGCATTCTGATTGGTCGCAGATCTGGCCACAAAGTGCAGTCTTATTGTTCGCAGCTTTGCCCACTAAGTGCAGTCTGATTGTTCGCAGCTGTGTCCACAAAGTGCAGTCTGATTGGTCACAGCTGTGCCCAGAAAGTGCAGTCTGATTGGTCGCAGATGTGTCCACAAAGTGCAGTTTGATTGGTTGCAGATGTGCCACAAAGTGCAGTCTGATTGGTCGCAGATGTGTCCACAAAGTGCAGTCTGATTGGTTGCAGCTTTGCCCACTAAGTGCAGTCTGATTGGTCGCAGCTGTGCCCACTAAGTGCAGTCTGATTGGTCGCAGATGTGGCCACAAATTGCAGTCTTATTGTTCGCAGATGTGTCCACAAAGTGCAGTTTGATTGGTTGCAGATGTGACACAAAGTGCAGTCTGATTGGTCGCAGATGTGTGCACAAAGTGCAGTCTGATTGGTCGCAGCTGTGCCCACAAAGTGCAGTCAGATTGGTCGCAGATGTGTCCATAAAGTGCATTCTGATTGGTCGCAGATGTGTCCACAAAGTGCATTCTGATTGGTCGCAGATGTGGCCACAAAGTGCAGTCTTATTGTTTGCAGCTGTGTCCACAAAGTGCAGTCTGATTGGTCGCAGCTGTGCCCAGAAAGTGCAGTCTGATTGGTCGCAGATGTGCCCAGAAAGTGCAGTCTGATTGGTCGCAGATGTGTCCACAAAGTGCAGTTTGATTGGTTGCAGATGTGCCACAAAGTGCAGTCTGATTGGTCGCAGATGTGTGCACAAAGTGCATTCTGATTGGTCGCAGCTGTGCCCACAAAGTGCAGTCTGATTGTTCGCAGCTGTGTCCACAAAGTGCAGTCTGATTGGTCACAGCTGTGCCCAGAAAGTGCAGTCTGATTGGTCGCAGATGTGTGCACAAAGTGCAGTCTGATTGGTCGCAGCTGTGCCCAGAAAGTGCAGTCTGATTGGTCGCAGCTGTGCCCAGAAAGTGCAGTCTGATTGGTTGCAGAGGTGTCCAGAAAGTGCATTCTGATTGGTCGCAGATGTGTCCACAAAGTGCATTCTGATTGGTCGCAGATCTGGCCACAAAGTGCAGTCTTATTGTTCGCAGCTTTGCCCACTAAGTGCAGTCTGATTGTTCGCAGCTGTGTCCACAAAGTGCAGTCTGATTGGTCACAGCTGTGCCCAGAAAGTGCAGTCTGATTGGTCGCAGATGTGTCCACAAAGTGCAGTTTGATTGGTTGCAGATGTGCCACAAAGTGCAGTCTGATTGGTCGCAGATGTGTGCACAAAGTGCAGTCTGATTGGTCGCAGCTGTGCCCAGAAAGTGCAGTCTGATTGGTCGCAGCTGTGCCCAGAAAGTGCAGTCTGATTGGTTGCAGAGGTGTCCACAAAGTGCATTCTGATTGGTCGCAGATGTGTCCACAAAGTGCATTCTGATTGGTCGCAGATCTGGCCACAAAGTGCAGTCTTATTGTTCGCAGCTTTGCCCACTAAGTGCAGTCTGATTGTTCGCAGCTGTGTCCACAAAGTGCAGTCTGATTGGTCACAGCTGTGCCCAGAAAGTGCAGTCTGATTGGTCGCAGATGTGTCCACAAAGTGCAGTTTGATTGGTCGCAGATGTGCCACAAAGTGCAGTCTGATTGGTCGCAGATGTGTCCACAAAGTGCAGTCTGATTGGTTGCAGCTTTGCCCACTAAGTGCAGTCTGATTGGTCGCAGCTGTGCCCACTAAGTGCAGTCTGATTGGTCGCAGATGTGGCCACAAATTGCAGTCTTATTGTTCGCAGATGTGTCCACAAAGTGCAGTTTGATTGGTTGCAGATGTGACACAAAGTGCAGTCTGATTGGTCGCAGATGTGTGCACAAAGTGCAGTCTGATTGGTCGCAGCTGTGCCCACAAAGTGCAGTCAGATTGGTCGCAGATGTGTCCATAAAGTGCATTCTGATTGGTCGCAGATGTGTCCACAAAGTGCATTCTGATTGGTCGCAGATGTGGCCACAAAGTGCAGTCTTATTGTTTGCAGCTGTGTCCACAAAGTGCAGTCTGATTGGTCGCAGCTGTGCCCAGAAAGTGCAGTCTGATTGGTCGCAGATGTGCCCAGAAAGTGCAGTCTGATTGGTCGCAGATGTGTCCACAAAGTGCAGTTTGATTGGTTGCAGATGTGCCACAAAGTGCAGTCTGATTGGTCGCAGATGTGTGCACAAAGTGCATTCTGATTGGTCGCAGCTGTGCCCACAAAGTGCAGTCTGATTGGTCGCAGCTGTGCCCACAAAGTGCAGTCTGATTGGTCGCAGCTGTGCCCACAAAGTGCAGTCTGATTGGTCGCAGCTGTGCCCACAAAGTGCAGTCAGATTGGTCGCAGCTGTGCCCACAAAGTGCAGTCTGATTGGTCGCAGCTGTGCCCACAAAGTGCAGTCTGATTGGTCGCAGCTGTGCCCACAAAGTGCAGTCAGATTGGTCGCAGCTGTGCCCACAAAGTGCAGTCAGATTGGTCGCAGATGTGTCCATAAAGTGCATTCTGATTGGTCGCAGATGTGTCCACAAAGTGCATTCTGATTGGTCGCAGATGTGGCCACAAAGTGCAGTCTTATTGTTCGCAGCTGTGTCCACAAAGTGCAGTCTGATTGGTCGCAGCTGTGCCCAGAAAGTGCAGTCTGATTGGTCGCAGCTGTGCCCAGAAAGTGCAGTCTGATTGGTCGCAGATGTGTCCACAAAGTGCAGTTTGATTGGTTGCAGATGTGCCACAAAGTGCAGTCTGATTGGTCGCAGATGTGTGCACAAAGTGCAGTCTGATTGGTCACAGCTGTGCCCAGAAAGTGCAGTCTGATTGGTCGCAGATGTGTCCACAAAGTGCAGTTTGATTGGTTGCAGATGTGCCACAAAGTGCAGTCTGATTGGTCGCAGATGTGTGCACAAAGTGCAGTCTGATTGGTCGCAGCTGTGCCCAGAAAGTGCAGTCTGATTGGTCGCAGCTGTGCCCAGAAAGTGCAGTCTGATTGGTCGCAGCTGTGCCCAGAAAGTGCAGTCTGATTGGTTGCAGAGGTGTCCACAAAGTGCAGTCTGATTGGTCGCAGATCTGGCCACAAAGTGCAGTCTTATTGTTCGCAGCTTTGCCCACTAAGTGCAGTCTGATTGTTCGCAGCTGTGTCCACAAAGTGCAGTCTGATTGGTCACAGCTGTGCCCAGAAAGTGCAGTCTGATTGGTCGCAGATGTGTCCACAAAGTGCAGTTTGATTGGTTGCAGATGTGCCACAAAGTGCAGTCTGATTGGTCGCAGATGTGTGCACAAAGTGCAGTCTGATTGGTCACAGCTGTGCCCAGAAAGTGTAGTCTGATTGGTCGCAGATGTGGCCACAAAGTGCAGTCTGATTGGTCACAGCTGTGCCCAGAAAGTGCAGTCTGATTGGTCGCAGATGTGTCCACAAAGTGCAGTTTGATTGGTTGCAGATGTGCCACAAAGTGCAGTCTGATTGGTCGCAGATGTGTGCACAAAGTGCAGTCTGATTGGTCGCAGCTGTGCCCAGAAAGTGCAGTCTGATTGGTCGCAGCTGTGCCCAGAAAGTGCAGTCTGATTGGTCGCAGCTGTGCCCAGAAAGTGCAGTCTGATTGGTTGCAGAGGTGTCCACAAAGTGCAGTCTGATTGGTCGCAGATCTGGCCACAAAGTGCAGTCTTATTGTTCGCAGCTTTGCCCACTAAGTGCAGTCTGATTGTTCGCAGCTGTGTCCACAAAGTGCAGTCTGATTGGTCACAGCTGTGCCCAGAAAGTGCAGTCTGATTGGTCGCAGATGTGTCCACAAAGTGCAGTTTGATTGGTTGCAGATGTGCCACAAAGTGCAGTCTGATTGGTCGCAGATGTGTGCACAAAGTGCAGTCTGATTGGTCACAGCTGTGCCCAGAAAGTGTAGTCTGATTGGTCGCAGATGTGGCCACAAAGTGCAGTCTGATTGGTCACAGCTGTGCCCAGAAAGTGCAGTCTGATTGGTCGCAGATGTGTCCACAAAGTGCAGTTTGATTGGTTGCAGATGTGCCACAAAGTGCAGTCTGATTGGTCGCAGATGTGCCACAAAGTGCAGTCTGATTGGTTGCAGATGTGCCACAAAGTGCAGTCTGATTGGTCGCAGATGTGTGCACAAAGTGCAGTCAGATTGGTCGCAGCTGTGCCCACAAAGTGCAGTCTGATTGGTCGCAGATGTGGCCACAAAGTGCAGTCTGATTGGTAGCAGATGTGCCCTAGATTGTCCACGCTCCTCCTATGCAGCGTGGACAATCCAGAACGCCGCACGCTGCCAGCTCCAGATGACACCAACGCTCTCTCCGTGTTCCCAGAGGCGGAAGCAGCGCTGTCTTCCGCCAAAATGGTAATTTTCTTATTCATTACTGCTCCCTAGCAAGTACATCAGGAATTTCTAGCACTTCAGAAGTATATGAAAGTATTAGATATCCACTTCCGTATTACTATTAATCAGATGATTTGTAACTAGATAGCCATTTACACAATAGTCATTGTACAGAGTATAGAACGCTATGTCGCTGTGTTTGCCTCAAAACAGCAAACTCATTGCAATTATACATGTTTTGATCATAAATAATTTCTCGTATGTGAAAAAATATATTTGATATTTTGCAATGTTATTATTCATAGAGTTGTACGAACATGGCAGATGCTGCTGAAGCCGGTGGGAGTGGTGGTGGTGATGGTGGGAGGAGCAGGACGTCAGCCTCTGCTGCCTCCGCTGCACGCCTGCGGAATCGGGAAAAGAATTTGATTATTAAAGTAAGTTTATTTATTTTTTTCTTCACTGTATTAATCCATGACTTTCAATTTATTTTGCTTGACTGTGTAATGCATGCTGCATCTGTAGCTACTTTAATAGTACCATGAAGCTTTGCAATTGAAGGGCTTAATGTTCAGACTACACAACTGTACGCCCCATACACACACTCAAGTCAACACTCAACAGCGGTCTGTAAAGGCCGCCGGGCGGATTGCTCAGAACCTCAGAAAGAGCCTTATCAGTCAGCCGACAGCCTGTAGACACGTCGGACTGTCCACGGAAAATCTGACCAGCGGGAGGTGACTACAGACCCGTCGTTGCCTCCCGTGTAGCGTTTGTACTGGCCTTTAGGCTCTCATAACTTTGATTTCGATTAACTTACCGAAAATCTCCTTCTATTGTTCAAGGAGTTGATAAGACTGCTGATGATAAGTCAATTGAATATTAAATTGACTTTTCATCAGTCTTATCATATGTTAGTACAATAGCAAGCGATGTAGGTATTGTAAAGGTTACTTTTAGCAGATCATTAATTTTGTTGTTGGTTTTTTTTTTTTCAGACAATGTTACGAGGGGCCTACGATAAGAGGAAGAGGGAGGAGAAGAGGGCTATCCTGGACCAGCTACAGCGGGACCTTGAGACCCGATACCACCGCACATGGTCGGTCAAGAAGATCCAGACCATGTGGAGCGACTTCAAGTCGAAGACACCATGTGCGGTGAGGAGAATTAAAGACCAGCTTCGGGAATGTAAGTAAATAATGTGTTTTTCATATATGTAGCGTGATGTGTACGTGTTTTCAACCTTGGAAATCCTTACGATTTTCATGTCTAACAAATTGTCTCTCCTATTGGGTATGTAACTCACAATTTTAAAAACAATCTCACATTCTTTTTTAGTGGATCGGTCTCAGGCACGCAGGCGGGCCCGTTCCGCCTCTGCTCCTCCCTCTTCCCGCAATATTGTGGACCCCACTCAGGAGGATCCTGCTGCTGCCTCCCCCCCTGCTGATGATGAGGCTGGACCCAGCACCAGCCAAAGGCCCCGTAGCAGCCGGCAGCGTGGGCGAAGGCGCTGCCGGCAGCGTGGGCGAAGGCGCTCCCGGAGCCGATCTGTGGCATGTAAGTATTTTTTTAACAAAGTTGCAACATTAATCAGATGACAGTGCTACGTCTCTTAGGAGATTAGTACTTAATGTTTTTTTTGTACAGAATAGAATTTTTTTTTTTTTTTACAGTCCCAAAAAAAAAAAAAAAAAGGTGAATGATACCATGTCTTCTTTTTATCTTAGCCTCTATCTCTGTGCGATTGCGCAGACGCCAGCCACGGCAACTTTCCTCCGGCAGGCCAGAAAGTGGTGCCATTGAAACAGCTGAGTGTAAGTA
This sequence comes from Hyperolius riggenbachi, assembly GCF_040937935.1. Classification (NCBI taxonomy): domain Eukaryota; kingdom Metazoa; phylum Chordata; class Amphibia; order Anura; family Hyperoliidae; genus Hyperolius; species Hyperolius riggenbachi. Next base: position 22,241,054 of record NC_090646.1, on the reverse strand, counting down.
AAATTTATTGTTGTAGAACAAAATACATTAATAAGTGTTTGATGCAGCTTATTGATTTGGAGCCATTGTGTAGTGTATGTATCGTATTGTACTCTAGGGTCTATTCAGGGGGAAGCCAAGTATACTAGTTGTAGATGTTTTGGATGTGGGCGGAAGAATGAGTGCTAGGAGGAAAACAATACAGACCGAAGTAAAATTAATTTTCTTCATCATAATTTTTTATTACATTTCAAATACAGAGTTCCATAGTAATGAAAACAGCTGACTGCATAATATTCATCATACATTCAAATACACTTGCAAACTATTCTATGAATAACACCCCTGGTCTGTCTTATTCCCATGAAGAACAGAGGGAGGTAATACATGAAGCACTCCTATGCGCTTAGTCCAGCATGGGAGTTTTAACTTGACCCATACTAGGTAACCCCCAGGGCTCGGACATCAATGTACTGTATCAATTCAGTGGCCCGAAGGTTAGCCCTTGATACAGGGTTACAGGGATCCTGTTTCAGTGCTAGAGTGTCTACATAATGCTCGTCGCTGTAGTGAGTATAAAGTACAACACCTGTGGGAAGGACGGACGAGGTCTGAGTAGTCTACCATAAGTAACACTACCTACTTAACTTATAGTGTATAGTATACCAGGAGCTATATTGGAAGTGAGATTCTAGTTAGTGTATTCCAACCAGGTACTAGGAAGGGTGAAGATCTTATGGTCCACTGAGGATCTTAGTCTAATTTTATATTCCATATTCAGGTTGCTGTTTACTAGGGAGATTAGTTGGGTAATAGATAGGTAGTCGGCCGATTTCCAATTGCTAGTTATCTGGGAGAGTGCCGACAGAATGATATGCATAACCTGGGGCTGCAAATTTAGTGGGATCTCCTCTAGCCCTACTAAGAGTAAAGCTAATTTAGCTGATAGACGTACGTACCGTCTTTCCCCGAATATAAGACACTGTCTTATATTCTTTTTGGGGAGGAAATGTGTGCTAGGGCTTATTTTCGGGGGTGGGAGGGGCTAGACGCTGTGTGTATGGGGAGGTGCGTGGTCTCTTACCGCACCTCCCTTGTGGCTGCGTCCCCCTCCGTTCCTGATAATTCCTCCGGTGGCGGCGGCATAGTAATCCATCTGTGAGGGCGCCCTGTGACCCTCACGCAGTACGCTATGCCGGCTCTGCGCTGGCGCCCTCTTCCTGTCATCATGTGCGCCCGGCAGATGCGTCCCAGGCGCACACTGATTAATCAATGTGCGCCTGGGACGCATCTGCCGGGCGCACATGATGACAGGAAGAGGGCGCCAGCGCAGAGCCGGCCTAGCGTACTGCGTGAGGGTCACAGGGCGCCCTCACAGATGGATTACTATGCCGCCGCCACCGGAGGAATTACCAGGAACGGAGGGGGACGCAGCCACAAGGGAGGTGCGGTAAGAGACCACGCACCTCCCCATACACACAGCGCCCCGCCCCCAGCTAGGCCTTATTTTCGGGGTAGGCCTTATATTTCAAGCATGCTTGAAATATAAGGGAGGCCTTACTTTCGGGGTAGGTCTTACTTTAGGGGAAAGACGGTAAGTAGGGAAGGAAAAAGCTATTAATTAAGGGCTGGTTCAGACGGACGTTTGCAGAGCGTTTACAGCCAGCGTTCAGGGCTTGGTGCTAAACGCTCCCATTCAAGTGAATGGGAGCGTTTGTACCAAGCTTTCAAGCACGTTTACACAAACGCGGCGTTTGGGTCCCGATTTTCCCTGGCGTTCAAGGAGCCCCTGGAAGCTACATGTAGCTTCCAGGGGAGGTTAACCGCGACGGCTAATGTCCCCCTAGGGGAAGAAAAAACGCAACCGCATCCAAACGCACACGAACGCTGCTGAAAGCGACGCCAACGAACGCAACGCCTCCAAACGTCCATCTGAACCAGCCCTAAGAGTTCCACATGGTCCCAAAACTGAGCAATATTAGGGCACTCCCATAGCATGTGGAGTAGAGTCCCCACTGAGTTCTTACAATGCCAGCAGTTGGGGGAGTTATCCTCTGAGAACGAGGCCATTCTTCTGGGGGTCAGATACCACCTGAAAATAACTTTACGTGAAAGTTCACAGTGGGAGTTGTTCTTTGAGAGTTTTAGGCTTTTAGAAGTGGTCCTGAGCACATGCTGGTCAGTTATGTTAGATTGTAGGTCATTGGACCAGGCTAAAGCATATCTTTTCAGTGAGGCATCACTCACTTCTAGTATCGACGTATACCAAGTGGAGATACCTCCGGCCAAAATGTGTGTGTGGGGGGGGGGGGGCCTTTATTGTTAATGGCTGTTAGGATTAGGATATGACTATTGAGCTGGGGTATATTAATTGTGTTATTTTTGATCAGGCTATATATCCTATGGTAGGTAAAGAGTTGGTTGAATGGTAATTGGAATTCTTTATGTAATTCCTCAAATGTTTTAAGCTGAGAGCCTTGTGACAGTTGGTTTAGTGAGGTGATTTTAACTTTATCCCATGCGGATAGGTTCAAATGGGGGCTGAGGATTTTAAGGGCATTTAAAGAGATGGTAGGACTATGAGTCAGGGACGACTTAGGCGGGAATTTGATAAAGTGTTCCCATGCCAGCAAGAGAGCCTGGATAGTTGTGTATTGGGAAGATGGTCTCTTTGCTCCCAGGAGCATAGCTTCTGACAGAAGTAAAAACTTAAAGGACCACTATCTTGAACAAAGTTGGCAGTTAAAATGGGACAGATGACAGGTTTTGGGCCAGTCCATGTTTTTAAGGGGGATTCTCAGGGATTTCTTTGTTTGCAACAGCATTTCCTGAACATTTGCAAAATGTCACTGACATAATACAGTGGACTGTTCAAGTGATTAGTGAGGCCGGCTGATTTCTTGCTAATTTTTCAGTTAATCAGATGTTCAGGAAATGCAGTTGAAAACAAAGCAAACCCTTGAAATACCCTATGAGGAGATGGATTGTCCCAAAATCTGTCGGTTATGTCAGATTTTCAATGCCTACTGTTTTTTGCGCTTGTGGTCCTTTAAGGCATACAGTAAAAAATGGCGCGGAGGAAATAATGGCGCACCGTTCTGCCGATTATAAAACGCTATTTACCGTTTTAATGTAAATACATTAAAACGGTAAATAGCGTTTTATAAAACAGCAGAATGGTGCGCCATTGAAAAATGCAGGGAACTAGCAGAGGGGGTCGGGCTGGCAGCGGGGGTCGGGCTGGAGAGGCAGCGGGCAGTGGGCTGGCAGCGGTGTCAGGGTGGAGAGGCAGCGGGCTGGCAGCGGGGGTCGGGCTGAAGAGGCAGCGGGGTGGAGGGAGGATTACGCAGCATGTGTATATTGTGTATACATTACCTTGTCCCGGCCGGCGATCGCTCCTTCACTTCATAGCTTGCACGAGTTCTGCATCCAGCCAATCACCATGCGGCTTCAGTTTCCTCATGGTGATTGGCTGGATGCAGAACTCGTGCAAGCTATGAAGTGAAGGAGCGATCGCCGGCCGGGACAAGGTAATGTATACACAATATACACATGCTGCGTAATCCTCCCTCCACCACACTGCCTCTTCAGCCCGACCCCCGCTGCCAGCCCGCTGCCTCTCCACCCTGACACCGCTGCCAGCCCACTGCCCGCTGCCTCTCCAGCCCGACCCCCTACTGCCCGCTGCCTCTCCAGCCCGACCCCGCTGCCAGCCCGCTGCCTCTCCAGCACGATCCCTGCTAAAAAAAATGAACATATAAAACGTTACATATCGTTGTAATGCAGCGCTATTCTGACACTATTGGCGCTGTGCGCCATTTTTGCCTGTCCCCCCTTTAAGAACTACATCCCGATGTTGAAGGGATTGGAATCGTTGCAAAGCAAGAGCACTAACACACCAACCACCACTACATCACCCTGCCTCCAAATTAGAACACTTCTTCCGGCCAGTGATTATGTCCATAGTAAAACTAGTGTATCATCTGTTAATATAATGTAAGGACATGCTTTAATTTCACAACTTCAAAGGAAGCTTCATTCAAATTTGGCCATAAATAAATGTACATAATGGGGCAACATATCACTTGAAGAAATGTTGACAAGCTGCAGTACTATGCATGTGTGGAATGGTAGTATAAAGGTATTTCACATCCATTGTAGCCACAACAAGTTCTAATACATTTTTGATTTTTTTGGGTGGATTGCAAGGCACTACTTTTGGCAGTCATATTTCATTACTCTTTCTTTACTTTAGGTAAAACCAGGAGTTTTGTTTTTGAATCTGGATGATACCATTCATTGTCAAACTTAGACATGATTAAACAGTGAGCTTTCGGATTTTAAAATGCCTTCGGCGGACTGGTTCCTGACTAAAAATGAAAACCACACTTTATGTACACTGACATACAGAGTTGAATAATTTTTCGGCAAACATTAATGTATTTTTACATGTCTTAACTGTTACTCAGAACACTTTTCCTGGCCTCTGGGCTAAATTGATAAGTTAAACAGTTCCCTTCATGTAACGTAAAGTACACTCTGGTGATGATGATGGGTAACTATTGGAAATTCCAAGTTGAAATACTAACTGGGCTAGTAGTCACATGCCACATTAATTTTAAACTAAAGAGCATTCTGGCATTTCAAACCAGCATATGCAAGTACAAAATAATGCATAGTGACAGTAAACAGTAAACACCATCAAACGCAAGCATATAACAGAAAAATTGAATTGAAAAATTAAAAATAAAATAAAAAGAATATTGTAATATTGAAAAGCCATTGTACCAGCAAGAGAAGTTGTAAACAAGAGTCCTGGTTTTAACCATGTTGTACAGATATGATCCAATGTATGTACTTTGTCTCTTTTTTAAATCTCATTTCTGACTTTAAGCCACCCATTAATACAGTGAATGTCAATGTTTGTAAGCCGTGTTTTCAGTGTTGGTCAGGGAAAAGTACAAGGAAGCCTTTTTATAATTAGAAAAATCTCATGTTATTTTTCTCAAAATCAGCCAATAAATGCTATCATCCTGTTTCAAAACTCCTTGTTTTTATGGCTAATACGGTACCACACTGTACTGTTTTTACTTTTATCAAACGTTATTGTACAATGTCCATGTATAGTGTAATTTTGTAATTTTGTACATCTTGTTTTTTACAGCTTCTGAAGTAACCGCCCGTGTTGCTGCCCTTGAGCAACAAGTACAGCAGCAGCGGGTGGAATATGAAGCGCGCCTCCAGCAGCTACAAGCTGCTTTTCAGCAGCAGATAGAGCAACTGCAACAACAGCTGGAGGCACAGATTGAGGACCAACGGCAGAGGATTCTGGCCTGCAGGGAGGAGGGAGAACGGCTCCATGAGTATTTTGCCCAGGTTGCCGGTAAAAGGAGGATGTAAGGCGGGTCCTCCTGGAGTCCTCCGGAGTCAGATTAGATGGACAGCGTGTGTGAACAGCATTTTTCAGATCTTGCCACTGATTCTACATTGGATTTAGATCTGGACTTTGGATGGGCCTTTCTAATACATAGTTATGTTTTGTTTGAAACCATTCCATTGTTGCCCTGCCTTTATGTTTAGGGTCATTGTCCTGCTGAAAGGTGAACCTCCGCCCCAGTCTCAAGTCTTTTGCAGAGTCCAAGAGGTTTTCTTCCAAGTTTGCCCTGTATTTGGCACCATCCATCTTCCCATCAACTCTGACCAGCTTCTCTGTCCCTGCTGAAGAGAAGCACCCCCAGAGCATGATGCTGCCACCACCATATTTGACAGTGGGGATGGTGTGGTCAGAGTGATGTGCAGTGTTAGTTTTCTGCCACACATAGCGTTTTGCATTTTGGACCAAAAGTTCCATTTTGGTCTCCTCTGACCAGAGCACCTTGTTCCACATGTTTACCGTGTCCCCCAACATGGCTTGTGTCAAACTGCAAACTGGACTTCTTATGCTTTTCTGTTAACAATGGCTTTCTTCTTGCCACTCTACCATAAAGGCCAACTTTGTGCAGTGCATGACTAATAGTTGTCCTATGGACAGAGTCTCCCACCTGAGCTGTAGATCTCTGCAGCTCATCCAGAGTCACCATGGGCCTCTTGACTGCATTTCTGATCAGCGCTCTCCTTGTTTGGCCTGTGAGTTTAGGTGGACGGCCTTGTCTTAGTAGGTTTACAGTTGTGCCATACTCCTTCCATTTCTGAATGATTGCTTGAACAGTGCTCTGTGGGATGTTCAAGGCTTTGGAAATGTTTTTGTAGCCTAAACCAGCTTTACGTTTTTCTATAACTTGATCCCTGACCTGTCTTGTGTGTTCTTTTTACTTCACAGTGCTGTTGATCCAAATATTCTCTTAAGACAACCTCTGAGGCCCTCACAGAGCAGCTGTATTTGTACTGAGATTACATTACAGACAGGTGCACTCTAATCTCTTACCCACCCTGTTTTAAAAGAGCAGGCAAATGGTTGATTTTATGTTGGCAGCCAACCTTTTGTTGAGGTGACAGGGGGCCAGATTTATCAAGAGCGTTTTAAACAAAATATTAGTATTATTTTTAAAAATCCTTGCAGAACTGTCTCAGACAGCCGAAAAAAATCAATAGATAATGAAGATTCCTTCTTAAACTGTAAGGAATAGAAGGAGATAGGAAGGTCTCTCAGGCAGTGCAATGTGTGCGGAAAATTGCTGTGGCTAAGGCTACCAACACACCTGCTGTCAGCAAACTCTGACTGAGAGGGGAGGAGCCCTTCACAAATCACATCTAGCCTACACTATCTGTAGAACTGCTAATGAGCACTTTTCTGCAACATTAAAGGAATGGATTTGCACATTTCTTAAATGTTCAGTTTATTGATTTTTATTATTTAAATGAATCACATATCAGTTACTTCATATGGAGAGCATATCTTTCTCCATAGACCTTGTGTTAAAAAAAATTGTTGCTATCACTTATTTTTGCTTTGGCAGCGAGTTGAGCTGGCTCATTAGCATACTGTACGACGACGGGCTTCAGCCTGCTTATAGCAGACACTCCAGCTGATTTATTATAACGCTGACTCACACACTACAGACAGCTGCTGTTCTGAGTTCTCTGTAACAAGTTAATTGAATAGATAAAGCAGTCGGCTAATTATGTACTTATGAAAAAGCATGTTTGTTTATTTACTTATCTAGTTACAGAGAACCGCAGCTCTCTGTAGTGAGTGAGTTAGCGTTATCAGCTTGAGTGTCTGCTATCAGAGAAGTCCGTCCGGCGCATGACACAGCCCAGCTCTCTGTGGTGTATGAGACAGCCTTATAAATCAGCTGGAGTGTCTGCTAGCCTATAAGCAGGCTGAAGCCTGTCGTCGCATACTATGCTAATGAGCCATCGGCCAAAGCAAAACTAAGTGATAGCATCTACTTTTTTTAACACAAGGGCGTCAATTCACCAGAGAGGATTTACTAAGAGAAAAAAGGTAGGTAGATTATCTCATGAGGTATTTTAACACTCTGGAGTCAATTCACCAGTGTGAGAGGACAGAGAGAAAAGTGTTCGATAGCAGGGGATAATGGAGAGATATGCATGAGGAAAGTGTGAGAAAGCAGAGATTTAGGTAATAATCGGTATTAATGATTTACATGGGTTACTTCTCCGCTCTGTAAGCATGAAAGTGAAGCATTGTGGGTAGGAGGCAGAGTGTAACCACTACATGACCAGAGTATTCCCGCCTTATACTGCCGGATCACATCATTAATCATATCATTCACGAGTGATTCTGAACGTCTTAACTACCTCTTGTCTCAGTAAAATTATCACGAACTGTTCTCACACGAAAAATACGAGGGGCGATTAAACAGACCCTCCTCCTGCGCCTTCGTATCCTCATAATAGAAGCAAGCTCTAAGGCCTAGTGCACACCAGAGCGGTTCGGCTGCGTTTTTTGCGATCCGCTTGCGGCTGCGGATACGCGTGGGAGGCGTTTTGCATAAACGCATACTCCCGGGCTGCTGCAGATTTAGGATTGCGGATGCGTTTCTGACTCAATGTTAAGTATAGGAAAAACGCAAACCGCTCTGAAAACCTGCACTTCACAGCGGTTTGTCAGGCGGTTTTTGTTACAGTAGCTGTTCAGTAACAGCTTTACTGTAACAATACAGAAAATCTACTACACCAAAAAGGCTCCACAGAACTGCAAAATGCTAGCTGAAACGCTACAGAAAAACAAGAAAAAGCGTTTCAAAATCTGCTAGCATTTTGCGAATATACTAGCAGTTTTTGGTGTGCATCAGGCCTAACAGAGTAAGCTCTAAAGGCTCCATCTTCCACAGCAGCAGCTGCTGTGTGAAAACCACGAAATCTCCAGGTTAATTCAGGGGGTTAAGAGATGTAAAAATTCCGAATGACCACACACCGTTTCTTCCCTGGTGAAATGTGATTTGGGGAAAAACTAACTACTAACTATCACTTATTTATCTCATACTTATCTCACATTTATCTCTTGCATTTCTCTCGATCGATAATTTCCCCGATACTTCTGGATAATTGCTACTTGGAGATATCACAGGAGGTTAATTACCTCCCAAGAGATATTTAGGTTGTTAACCTCTGGTGAATTGACGCCAAGGTCGATGGAGAAAGATAAGCTCTCCATATAAAATAACCGATATGTGATTAATGTAAATAGTAATTATCAATAAACTGCCCCTTCAAATAGAGACACTGAAGCGAAAAAAAATTATGCTATTATGATTTGTATGTGTAGTACAGCTAAGAAATAAAACGTTAAGATCAGATACATCAGTCGAATTGTTTCCAGTACAAGAAGTGTTAATAAACTCCAGTTATCTCTATGCAAAGAAGCCATTAATCTCTACGGCTTTCAGAGTCGTGGAATGGGCTGTTTTATGACTTTTATTATCTGAAATGTTATTGAACTATTTAATATTTCTCTGCCAGAGGCGAGGTCAGTAGTTCACAGACTGCTCGGAAAGAAGAATTCTGAATGCTGAGTGATGTGTAATCTGAACATAGTGTATAATGATCCAATGTTATAAATACAACTATATACCTAAAAAAAAGGGAATATTTTCTTTTCTGCAAATCTTCTAGTAATTATTCATAGTACACTACAAATTCATTATATCATATATTTTTTTTTCTCTTCAGAGTCTTTTTAACTGTAGTGTAGCTCTAGAAATCCACGCTAAACTGTCGCTATTACATAGGCTTTGCGAATTTTCTTACTATCATGCAGAACTATTCTTCAACTGGCTAGAACAGTTTTAGAAGAATAAACTGTCGGTAATGCTTTGAGAAATCTGGCCCAGGGACTATGTTACACAGTGCCAACTGTCCTGTGTCCTGGTCACCCCTCCCAGTTGATAGGCAATGCACTGTTATGTTGATGGAGTAGTAGACATCAGAAGTTTCCTGTCTCGTCCAACTACAATTCTCGCAAACTCTTTCTGTTGTAAGAAAGGAAAGTTTTATGTTTTCCTGTGTTTCTTGTTTTGTACCTTTTTTAAAAAAAATTGACAAAACTTATTGCAAATTGCAATAAAAGTTTTTAAAAAAACCTGGTCTTTGTTGTATTGTATGTATTGCACAATGCATATCTAACTGGCTGGTGATGACAACCATTAGGCTCTTGCCTGCCTGGCATTACTTTTTTGTCTGTTGTAGGCACCACAACGTCCGGTATTTGAATTGTCACAGGCTCAGCAGCAGAAGTACGTCTCATAAGGTTTGACACAAAAGGTAATTGGCAGCAGAGTACACACAGGTCCTCGCACACTAGAGACCTTGGTTGAGGGATATCATGTCCGGTAGTTGACTGGTCGCAGCATCAGAAGCAAAGTAAGTATCATAATATTTGACACAACAGGTAATTGGCAGCAGAGTAGACAGGCCCTTGCCCCTTAGGGACCTGTGTTGAAGGATATAACGTCCGGCAGTTGAATTGACACAGCAGTAGTAGTAGTAGTAAGTATCATTAGGTTTATGAGTCTTGAGACAGCAGGTAACGGCAGCAAAGTACACAGGCCCTTGCCCCTTAGGGACCTGTGTAGAAGGATATAAAGTCCAGGAAATGGACTTGTCACAGCAGTAGTAAGTATCATTAGGTTTTAGAGTCTTGAGACAGCAGGTAACGGCAGCAGAGTAGACAGGCCCTTGCCCCTTAGAGACATGGTTTGAAGGATATAACGTCCAGGAAATGGACTTGTCACAGCAGTAGTAAGTATCATTAGGTCTTAGAGTATTGAAACAGCAGGTAACGGCAGCAGAGTAGACAGGCCCTTGCCCCTTAGGGACCTGTGTTGAAGGATATAACGTCCGGCAGTTGAATTGACACAGCAGTAGTAGTAGTAGTAAGTATCATTAGGTTTATGAGTCTTGAGACAGCAGGTAACGGCAGCAAAGTACACAGGCCCTTGCCCCTTAGGGACCTGTGTAGAAGGATATAAAGTCCAGGAAATGGACTTGTCACAGCAGTAGTAAGTATCATTAGGTTTTAGAGTCTTGAGACAGCAGGTAACGGCAGCAGAGTAGACAGGCCCTTGCCCCTTAGGGACATGGTTTGAAGGATATAACGTCCAGGAAATGGACTTGTCACAGCAGTAGTAAGTATCATTAGGTTTTAGAGTCTTGAGACAGCAGGTAACGGCAGCAGAGTAGACAGGCCCTTGCCCCTTAGGGACCTGTGTTGAAGGATATAACGTCCGGCAGTTGAATTGACACAGCAGTAGTAGTAGTAGTAAGTATCATTAGGTTTATGAGTCTTGAGACAGCAGGTAACGGCAGCAAAGTACACAGGCCCTTGCCCCTTAGGGACCTGTGTAGAAGGATATAAAGTCCAGGAAATGGACTTGTCACAGCAGTAGTAAGTATCATTAGGTTTTAGAGTCTTGAGACAGCAGGTAACGGCAGCAGAGTAGACAGGCCCTTGCCCCTTAGAGACATGGTTTGAAGGATATAACGTCCAGGAAATGGACTTGTCACAGCAGTAGTAAGTATCATTAGGTCTTAGAGTATTGAAACAGCAGGTAACGGCAGCAGAGTAGACAGGCCCTTGCCCCTTAGGGACATGGTTTGAAGGATATAACGTCCAGGAAATGGACTTGTCACAGCAGTAGTAGTAGTAGTAAGTATCATTAGGTTTATGAGTCTTGAGACAGCAGGTAACGGCAGCAAAGTACACAGGCCCTTGCCCCTTAGGGACCTGTGTAGAAGGATATAAAGTCCAGGAAATGGACTTGTCACAGCAGTAGTAAGTATCATTAGGTTTTAGAGTCTTGAGACAGCAGGTAACGGCAGCAGAGTAGACAGGCCCTTGCCCCTTAGAGACATGGTTTGAAGGATATAACGTCCAGGAAATGGACTTGTCACAGCAGTAGTAAGTATCATTAGGTCTTAGAGTATTGAAACAGCAGGTAACGGCAGCAGAGTAGACAGGCCCTTGCCCCTTAGGGACATGGTTTGAAGGATATAACGTCCAGGAAATGGACTTGTCACAGCAGTAGTAAGTATCATTAGGTTTTAGAGTCTTGAGACAGCAGGTAACGGCAGCAGAGTACACAGGCCCTTGCCCCTTAGGGACCTGTGTTGAAGGATATAACGTCCGGCAGTAGACTTGTCACAGCAGTAGTAGTAAGTATCATATTAGGTTTGAGACTGCAGGTTTTTGATGTAAAATTCACGGGGGAAAAAATCAGATACAATATTCGCCAAGTTTGTAAGGGATAATTTTCATTTTCTTCAACAATTTTATTTTATTTGGTCTCCTTAAGGATCAATAAGAGGGGCATTAAAATCATCATTAATCCAGGATTCGTTCATTTTGATGAATGTGAGTCTGTCCACATTTTCTGCAGACAGACGTGTCCGGTAGTCAGTGACCACGCCACCTGCCGCACTAAACACTCTCTCAGATAGAACACTTGAGGCGGGGCATGCAAGTACCTCCAGCGCATACTGAGCAAGTTCTGGCCAGGTGTCAATTTTTTTGGTCCAGTACTCCATGGGGTCATTACTCTCTATGTTATCAGGAGCACTAGCCGACCCTAAATAGTCACTCACCATACGGTCCAGCCGCTGGCGGTGACTACTATTGCTGCTGGTGCTGCTGCATGGAGCATTGGAAGACTCTGGCTGATAAAAGTCATAAAACATACTCAGCAAATTTTGTGGTTTTTTGGTACTGCTGGGACCACCACAAGTTTGCTGAGTACTTTGCAGAGGAGTGAAAACTGTGGCCCGGGGTGAAGGTGCGGGAAAAGCATCTTCAACCCAGCGAGCAAGGGCTTCATGGATCTTTCGCATCATGTTGTCTGCCTGGGATGGGGGAAGGAACTGCCTTAATTTCCCTTTACAGCGGGGATCTAAAATGGTGGCCACCCACATGTCCAGCCTCACTTTCAATTTCTTTATCCGGGGGTCACTCTTGAAGCACTGGATCATGTGAGCAGCCATAGGAAAGAGGTGCCTGCCAGAAATCTCCTCTTCCGGCCTGTTATCACAGCTGTCACCATCCTGCTCCAGCAGCTCATCAATCTCTTCCCACCCCCGTACAATTGCCTCTTCCTCCTCCTCCTCCTCAACCTCTGCCTCTCCTACGTCCTCTTCCTGGGCATCAGCATGATCAGACACTCCCAAATTTGCCTGTGCACTCTGATCTCCACGTCCAAGCAAGTTAAACAACATTTTGTCAAGCATGAAGATAAGGGGGAGTACTTGTGAGATGCTACAGTTCTCCATGCTGACCAACTTTGTGGCTTGCTCGAAAGGCTGCAAAACTTGGCAAACCTGACCAATTTGCTCCCACTGGTCCCCAGTAATGTAGTCCAGTGACAAATTTGAGGAAGCTGTCTCAGAAAGATAGATTCTGACTGCCATTCGCTGCTCCCACAACCTCTGCAACATGTAGAGGGTGGAGTTCCACCGCGTTGGGCAATCACTTATGAGTCTGTGCTGCGGAAGATTATGACGGCGCTGCAACAACTTCAAAGAAGCGGAGGCGGTTGCTGAGCGCCGGATGTGAGCTGACACCTTTCGTGCTGTTGAAACAGCGTCCTTTAACCCTTCATATGTTCCTAAGAACTTACTAACTATAAGATTGAAGACGTGGGCCAAACAGGGAAGATGGGTGTAGCCACCTAGACGCATAGCAGACAGCATATTAGACCCATTGTCAGAGACGACAATTCCTGTAAGAAGTTTCCGTGGGGCCAACCACTGGCGGATCTGATCTTCAAAGGCACTAAGGATTTCAGATCCTGTTTGCCTCTTCTCTTCCATCGATACCAGCTTCAGCATTGCTTGGCATCGATGGTGCTGCATGCCAGTATACGAGCGAAACTGCTTGATGGGAGGCTCATCAACTACCTGGCCTGCCACAGAACAGGTGGCAGAGGGGAGTGGAGCGGGCCTCCCCTTGACCCCACGAGGTGGCACCACAAGCTGTTGAGATACTGGACAAGATCTTCCACCATCCCCAGCACGATGTAGAGTGACCCAATGGGCTGTATAAGTTATATACTTCCCCTGCCCATGCCTGCTGCTCCAGGCATCTGTAGTAAAATGGACCTTTCCACCCACCGCATGGTCCATTGACCGGGCTACACACGCCACCATTTGCTGGTGTAGGGCAGGTATCGCTTTCCTGGCAAAATAATGTCGGCTGGGGATCCTCCATTGTGGCGCCACACTGCTCATAAGTTTGCGGAAGGGGGCACTGTCCACAAAATTGTAGGGTAGCAGCTGTTGGGCCAACATTTTTGCCAGGAGCCCATTATTTTTTACAACAAATTTGTCATTTGCAGGGAGCATACGCTTCCTCTGCAACATTTCAGGAACCGAAGGCTGGCGCTGAAAACCTAATGAGGTGGATTGGTGCACTATTCCAGCCTGGCCTGCAGAGAGAATCGGACAGGATTGGGAAGGTGCAGGCTGAATAGGGACAGGCCGAAGGCTGGAAGGAGGAAGGGGTGGGCCTGCTGTTGCTGCTGTTCCAGCCACACTCTTCCCAGAATTCTGTACCCACTGAAATGCACTGTGGTGATGGACGCGCAGATGGCTTCTCATGCCAGAAGTGCCAAAGCCGCTGCCCTTTTGGCCTCTGCTTACCGCTTTGCGGCATATGGTACAGACCACCTTGCAAACGTCCTCTGCATGGTCTGTAAAGAAATGCCATGCTGGGGATGACCTTTCTGCACTCCTACTGGTTTTTTTGGTTGTTTTTTTACCAGCATTGGAATTGGCAGCAACAGGAATTACAGCTGGAAGTTGCTGGCCAACTGGATGATCACTTTGACCATGGTGATTGTGCCTACTGCTGCTGACACCTAGGCCACGAGATGCCGTCCATGTAGGAACATTAGCCTCACAATCATCTACTTCTACCACAGAATTATCATCTTGTTCCTCCACCTGCACACTGTGCAAATCAGTGGTTGTATTAAGAAGTTGAGTAGTACCACTGGTGTCACAAGCTTGTGGAGCTTTTCTGCATGACAAAAAAATGGGGGCCATTTCTGTCAAAACATCACCCACTATTTCTTGAGAGCTTGGACCCAAGGTCTCTGACAATACCTCATCAAAATCTTTTTGCAAATCCCTCTCCTCATCCTGAAATGTTAAATTTAGCTCTGGAGAAGAGCACTGGGAGGAGGCAATCACATCACAATCAGCAACTGCCGCCAGGGTTTTCGCAGCCTCACGAGGAACATGAGAACTGGTGCTGCTGTGACTGTCAAGACTACCTAACAATTCCTCAGACTGGGTACAGGGCTCCTTTTCAAAATAGTTCAGGACAGTATTGGCTCGTTCCTCATTAATAGTTATCCTGCGACCAAACACAGGGAACAAATTGCGTACCAAAGGGGATCTATTCCTGCTGCCACCTTCTGCCTGATCACGTGCTTTGCGTGATCCACCATCGCTCCACTGTCTTTTTGGAGTGAAAGGTGCATCCTGCTGCTTTCGATCCATTGCCTTTGGACTCAGTAGATAAAATAAAAATTTTATATATATATATATAAAAATATAAATATATGTATATATATATATATATATATATATATATACACACACACACTCTCTCTGTCACACCACAGTAAGCTAACTATCCCTGACCCTCGCACACTACAGCAAGTACACTCTCTATCACACTACACCTGACTCTCTCTCTCTATATATATATCACTCTAAGCTAAACCTGACTCTCTCTCTATATATCACACTAACCTAAGCCTGAATCTCTATCACACTAACCTAAGCCTACCTCTCTGATTCTCCTCACAGCAAATATTACACACTACACTACAATCTAGCTCTCACACTCAATCTACAATCTGTCACAAATACCCAGCTAACTCACTAATCCTCACTCTAGTCTAAGCTCACTCACACACAGTCTTTAAAAAGACTATTGGTTTATTATTTATACAGTAAAGTATATATCTCAAACTCAGTCAGTAACAAAATATGGGTCTGTCTCTCTCCTCTGCTCCACAAGACTGAAACCCACAAAATGGAGGACAGCCTCTCCTCTATTTTATACAAGATGGGTGGGATAAGTTGTGATAGGTCGCTAGGAAATGGTTGCTAACGTATGATTGGTCTATCTTTTTAAAGCAGCCCTATTTGTTCAGCAATTTCGCGGATTTCCGCGGAATTCCGAATTCCGGCAGTTGCCTGATTGGTTCATTCATTCCGAATGCAATGATTGGCTTAAAAATACCGTTCTGCCGGAATCGCGGAAATTCCGCGGAATTCCGTTTCCGTTAACGGAAAATTCCGCGTTCCGCGTTCCGATGCGGAAACGTAATTTCCGGCCGGAATTGCGGAAATTACAATTCCGCGATATCCGAGCGAGCAACCCTGGCCCCTACCCTATAAATAGCGGCCACCATGTTCCGTTTTTCCGTCCTTGCCTGACTTTGTACAGAGAGAGATCTGCTCCTTTGTGCTTTGGCTTAGCAAGTGCTTTATTGTGGTCAATCACCTAGCGTTTTTGCTCACATATACCTCCTATATACACCTATATTGTTGTTAGTTAGATAGACATTGGCTATCATTCATAAAGCATTCCCGCATGCGGAAATGCGTAATACCGCTGACTTTACCGAGCACTGAGCAAGTTGTGCATTCATAAAACCTCTTTCCGCATGCGGAGCTGACATTCCCGTGCAGAGTGACAACATACCACCTTGTGCAGTGTGGATACGCAGTTATCCAGAAAAAGTAGCAAAATGTTCATTCATAAACATTTCCGCATAGCGGTATGCGGAAGGGGATTACCGATCCCTGGATGTAGCGGTAGGCTTGCGGAGTACATGTAAGTGAATGGGACGGACCTCCCACACATCAGCAGAGAGAGCACCGCATGGAGGGACTCGGCCAGCTTTTCTGTTTCCGCATGCCTACCGCCCGCCGACACCATTCTCCAGAAAACCTCCGCACTGCTACCTCCCCAGGCACAAAGTTTATGAATGACCACCCAGAAGGATAAACTACCGACGGCGGTATTATCCCGCACGGGTTCCCCTTACCGACAGCCTGTTCATGAATGATAGCCATTGTATTTTAGTTAGTAGCTTGTGTGTTACATAGGGACAGCCAGGCAGCTGCAGGCAAGCTTACACTGCTTTAGGCCTCAGGGCCTTGCCTGTGTGGGCAGCTGTCCTCCTGTCCTCTGTTAGTTTTTATACCAGTGTTTCTACTGTCCTTTACTAGTACTGACTACTGAGTGATTGTATTTTGTAGTAACTGCACTAGGAGGACACTCACTGTCACTGTTTGTTCATAGCTCCTGCGTGTGTGCGTGCAGTACACACAGGGCCGGGCCGAGGCATAGGCTGGAGAGGCTCCAGCCTCAGGGCACAGTGTAGGAGGGGGCGCACAATTCATTCAGCTGTCATTCCTAATTGTGTTTGAAGCAGAAAGAAATAAGAAAAGGGGATACATAGCAGTGACTGCAAGCCAGATAACTAGAGATTAAGGTGTTGGGGAGGTTGTGGGCCCTGTGGCCCTCTTAGTCTAATAGCAATCAGTGTGTGACGGCTGGGGTGGCAGGGATGGAGGGGCGCACTTTGGTGTCTCAGCCTTGGGTGCTGGAGGACCTTGTCCCAGCTCTGAGTACACACACTATTTCCTTCTGATTACTATTGATTATTGTAATTTCTAGTTGTACTTACTAACTACTTACTTACTACTAGGGACACTCAGTCACTATTCATAGGCTAGCTCCTGCGTGTGTGTGTGTGTGCGTGCGTGCACTCACTGTCTGTAGTGTACTGTACACACACTCTATTTCCTTCTGATTACTACTGAATTGATTATTGTAATTTCTAGTTGTACACTTACTTACTACTTAGTACTAGGGACACTCAGTCACTGTTCATAGGCTAGCTCCTGCGTGTGTGTGTGCGCGTGCACTCAGTACACACACACACACACACACACACACACACACACACACACTCTATTTCCTTCTACTTAATCTGATTATTGTATTTTCACGTTAGTGTACTAGGGGACACACTCACTGTTCACACTTTTACTGATTACTGAATTATTGTATTTTGTATTAGTACTGTACTAGTAATCACTTAGCAATCTAATCACTTAGTGATTAGTGTCACCTCACCCACCAACCCACTCCATTAAAGTACCCCACTTTTTCATCCGCCCTTTTAAAAAAAGCTTTTTTGTTTACGTCCAAAACATCAAAGATGTCTGGAAGTGGCAGCCAGCGCGGTTTGGGCAAGGGGAAGGGCAGCAAGGGAATCAAGAGGAGAGGGAGCAGCATTGTGGCAAGCCGCGGCACCATGCACAGTTCCGCAGCAGCAGCAGCTGCGTCAGTGGCTAACATTCCTCCTATAGCCACTGGCCGTGGACGCCTTGGGCGCCGCCCAGCAGGAGCAACTCACGCTGCAGAGACACAGCAGCAGCAGCAGCAGCAGCAGCATGTAGTACCTGCTCCTATTTTCCTCCAGCCGGGTCGGAAACGTCGGAAACGTCCCATTGAGGAAAAGGATGCAGCCACTGTGGTGCAACTGATGACGGAGGATGAGCAGCCCGCCATCAGCTCTGCATCCGAGGCCTCCACCCTCACCACCACCCCTGTTCGCAGCAGCCGCCCAGCAGGGCCTGGGGAGGAGGCAAGTTCACCGTCATTCGCCGACCTGTCATATCATTCAGCAGTCTTTTGACCCCAGGCATCATGAGTCAATTGTCTGCTGTTGGCGATTTGGAGGAGGAGATGCTGATGGGCACTTTGGGGGAGGAGGGATTGGACAGCAAGACTGTGGCGACAGTCAAGCAGCCCATCCATGCATCAGGAGAGGAGTTTGGGGGGTCATCATCCCAGCAGGACATGTTTCAGGAGGGGGATGATGATGATGACACGGTGACAGACAAAGACTGGGTGCCACCAGCTCCAGGGGATGTCGTCATCAGCAGCTCTGAGGAGGAGGAGGATGAGCTTGTGGGCCTTGCAAGGAGGCGCATCATTGCAAGCATTGGCAGCAGTAGGCAGGTCCCACAGCCTGCTGGTGTCTCAGGCTCAGCAGCAGCAGCATCTGCCAGTACCACCACCAGCCGCACCCAAGCCCCCTCCCCAACCACCACAGGGAGACAGGCAGCAGCGGCTCCAGGCCGTAGGGGGGGTTTTTGTCACCAATCTGGCGATTTTTCACCATGCCCACAGTGTACAGCAAGTACGCCACTTGCAACCACTGTCAGCGGAAGTTGAGCAGAGGTGCAGACCCCTTAAAGTTCAGCACCAGCTCGCTCATCAACCACCTTGCTGCGAAACATTTCCACCAGCATGAGGAGTTCCAGAGGCTGAAGGCATCTGGTGCTGGCAGTGGCACCACACCCATCACTGCACAGCCTTCAGCAGCAGCAGCAGCAGCCACCCGCCCTCCTGCTCCTCCAGCAGCACCAGCAGGAGTGCGGAAACGCACTGCTCCTCCCCCCTCTGCAACTCCTGCCGCCGACACTGAGGCCTGTTCTGGCAGCCAGTCCTCAGTGGCCTCCTCTGCTGTGTCCGCTGATTCCCGTGCCAGCAAAAGGCCACGCCAGAGCCTTTTGAGCGAGTCCTTCCAGGGGGTGGTTAGGGCTCTGCCTCCCAGCAGCCGTCGCGTGCGTCAGCTGAACGGCTTGCTGGCACGGGCCATGTGCTCCCAACTCCTGCCGTACACGCTCGTGCAGGAGGGGAGCGACATGCGTGCGCTGCTTGCTTGCGCAGCCCCAGACTGGCAGCTCCCCAGCAGACACTTCTTCGCCCGCAAGGCCATTCCTGCACTGCACCGCTTTGTGATGGCCAATGTGGAGCGAGGGCTGGAGCACGCGGTTGGTGAAAGGGTCCACGTCACCATGGACTCCTGGAGCAGCCGCTTCGGGACAGGCCGCTACCTGTCCTTCACTGTCCACTGGGTCAGCTTAGTGGAAGGGGGTGAGGATGGGAGAGCAGCAGCGGGCACAGCAGCAGCAGCAACACAGTGGGTGGTGCCACCCCGCAGGGTCAGGGGAACTGCAGCAGGTTCCTCCGATCCTCTGCCATCCTCCGGCACACCTGGCCAAACCCCCCGCCTCAGCAGCAGCGAAGGCCCGCCACTGCCAAGTGCTGCTGCAGTTGGTCAGCCTTGGGAAGACCAAACTGACGGCAACCCATGTGTTGGCCAAACTCCAGGAGCAGGAGAGGATTTGGCTGACCCCCAGAGGCCTCAGAGTCGGAGAGGTGGTGGCCGACAATGGGGCCAATCTGGTTGCCGCAATTGACAGGGGAAACCTGACCCACATCCCCTGTCTTGCCCACGTGCTGAACCTGGTGGTGCAGAAGTTCTTGCGCACCTACCAGGGGATGGGCGAACTGCTGGAAACGGCAAGGAACGTTGTGCGTCACTTCCGGTGCTCGGCTGCAGCCTGTGCGAGCCTGGAAGACGTGCAAAAAGGAGCTGGAGCTGCCACGCCATCGGCTGATCATTGACGTTCCGACTCGCTGGAACTCCACCCTGGCGATGTTGGAGCGTCTGGTTGAACAGAAGCACGCTGTCAACCAGTACCTTGCCCTGGCCACTGTTTCCGCCACTCAGAGAAGGGACAAGACCAGCAACATCCCGTCCATCGTCCCCGATGACGACTGGAGGCACATGCAGCAGGTGTGCTTAGTGCTGGCTCCTTTTCTGCAGGCCACTAACATGGTGAGCAGGGACCATGCTATGGTCTGCGAGTGGGTGCCCCTGGTTTGTCTGCTGAACAGGGCCCTCGATGCTTTGCTGGAACAGGGAGCAGCAGTCTTGGACCAGCAGGAGCGGCAAGCAGCTGCACAGTCCACCTCTGAGGGGGAAGGAGGAGGAGGACTTGGTGGAGGTCCCTGACCTTGCTGCTGATGAGGGGGATCAGCACAGCGCAGCTGAGTTGGTGCGGGGGTGGAGAGAGGATGAGGCTGAGGAGGATGAGGACAGCACTGCCGTCGATATGCCAGCACACGTGGCCCGCCTCTTCCCAATGGCAGCGCACATGCTGACGTGCCTGCGCAAGGACCCCAGGGTGATCCAGATGAAGCAGAGGGAGGACATCTGGATCAGCATGATGTTGGACCCACGCCTCAAGGGGAAGTTGAGCCAGTTCCTGCCGCCTGCAGGAGGAGACCCAGCGCAACAAATAAGGAGCTTGCAGCAGGCCCTTGTTGAGCGCTTGGAGGAAGCCTTCCCCCAGCCTTCCACCCCCACTGTCCAGCCAGCACAGAGGCAGCAGCAGGTGCCTGCATCCAGCAGCAAGCGCCCCACAGACCTGGTGTCTCTCAGCAACGAGCTCTACAGGACTGTAGAGGCTCCGGCAGCAGTGACTAGAGAGGAGGTGCATGCAGCAGCATCCTCCTCCGGTCACAGCCAGCGCCTGACCCGCATGGTGGCTGACTACATGGGGTCCTACAGCGGGCTTGAAAGTGATGCCCCTGTTGATCCCATGGAGTATTGGGTCAAGCGCCTGGAGATCTGGAGCGAGCTGGCGCAGTTCACCCTGGAAGTGCTGTCCTGCCCCCCTTCCAGCGTGCTGTCTGAGCGCTGCTTCAGTGCAGCTGGTGGCGTGGTCACCGAGAAACGCTCACGTCTGTCTCACAAGTCTGTGGACAGACTGACGTTTCTCAAGATGAACCAGGCGTGGGTGGAAGGCGAGTTCCTGGCCCCTGTTGTCGGCGAGAGGGGGACATGGGCCTCGATTCATCATTGTCTTTGAGAACTTTTTCCAGTTTGTTAAATTACCGAATTCGAAGTTTAGCGATTTCTAGTTGTATTCATCAGGGTTTTTCCTCATTCGGTGTGAATTCGATAACAATTCGGTAACGTGTCGATATTTCCATTTTACAGTGGTACTTTAACACAAGGCCATAAGATTCCCATGGAATTGTGGGTAAAAGGCAGTCCTTTGAGCACTACGTAGCAACATTCTGAATAGGGCTTTACACCTGGACCAGGATTCTGAAAGTGGTTGGGACAATCCCACAATTTGATAGGAGCCTTTTCTAAAAAATTATAGTGCAGCTAGCAAATTAGTTAACCCTGACACTGCCTGTGTTCTCTTACAAGATGATTCAAGAGAAATGCAGATGTCGTGTTATAGCAAATAAATCTATTCTCTTACAAATTTATATGGTTGCAGACCTTATTCTTGCCCTTCTGCGCCTTTGAATCACTCTCAGCTGATACAGAACCACTTCACATGGCTCCATCTTCTCTGTCAGCAATGATCTGACAGGAATAACGACAGAGTGGTGAAGGAGATAACTAATCCTAAAATGTAACGCTAAACCACGCCCACTTTCTTTTTCATGAATTGCACTGTCTTCCGTTTTAGCGAATCGTTACCGAATCGTTACCGAATGTTCGCTAACAGCTGTAGATAACTTTGATGAATCCTGAAATGAAGTTAACAAATTCGGTATTTTACCAAACTGTTAACAAATTTGCTAAGTGTTGATGAATCGAGGCCATGAACTGGCTGCCGGAAGAACCATCGTTAATGTGCCTTACCACCCTTTACCACCTCCTGGCTCCTGCTCACTAAGCCAGCCTGGTTTGACTATTACGTCGCCTGCAGCCACACATTTTACACCTACAGTGGGCTGCTGTGTACTGCCCTTCTGCTGTCTGTTTCCCACTGCCAGGGTACACAGAATTACCTTCTGCTGCCACTCTGCCACCAGCTATTACGACAAACAATAGCTATATGTTAAATTTGCTGTTAAAAAAAAAAAAAGTGTAATTTTTCTGAGGTGCTCGGGTTGAAAACTGTGTTGTCCCAGTTGTGTATTGGACACGACGTGGGCTGCACGACCGCTGTCTGGGACCTCCTGTTGTGTTTATTTACAGCCCTGGTATCAACGCTAGGTACCAGGGCTATTATGTCACGCTGCCTGCCTCATTGACTGCCTGCTGCCACACACTCATCCTCCTCCTCCTGCTGCTGAATTTACCTCCTGCTGTCTGTGTGTTTCTACTGCCAGGGAGCACATACAATGGCGCTTCCACCATGCGCCACCAGCTATTTGTAACGCTCAAAAATAGCTGCATTTCTTTAAAAAAACAAAAAAATATATATATACTTTTTATTAATACTTTGTGATATTATTTTTAGAGGTGTCCGGGTTGAAAACTGTGTTGTCCCAGTTGTGTATTGGACATGATGTGGGCTTCACGACCGCTGTCTGGAACCTCATGCTGTGTATTTACGGCCTGGTACCACCGCTAGGTACCACACAGCCTATTATGTCTCGCTGCCTGTCTCATTGACTGCTTGCTGCCACACAATCATCCTCCTCCTCCTGCTGCTGCTACTGAATTTACCTCCTGCTGTCTGTGTGTTTCCACTGCCAGGGGTGCTCCCCCTGGCACATACGCATGTTGCGAGCGCACATACAATGGCGCTCGCAACATGCGTGCGCCACCAGCTATTTATTACGCTCAAAAATAGCTGCATTTCTTTAAAAAAAAAATATATATATAAAAGAGAAAGAGAAGAAGAACAACGAGAAGAAGGAGAAGAAGAACAACGAGAAGAAGGAGAAGAAGAACAACGAGAAGAAGAAGAAGAAGAACAACGAGAAGAAGAAGAAGAAGAACAACGAGAAGAAGAAGAAGAAGAACAACGAGAAGAAGAAGAAGAAGAACAACGAGAAGAAGAAGAAGAAGAACAACGAGAAGAAGAAGAAGAAGAACAACGAGAAGAAGAAGAAGAAGAACAACGAGAAGAAGAAGAAGAAGAACAACGAGAAGAAGAAGAAGAACAACGAGAAGAAGAAGAAGAACAACGAGAAGAAGAAGAAGAACAACGAGAAGAAGAAGAAGAACAACGAGAAGAAGAAGAACAACGAGAAGAAGAAGAAGAAGAACAACGAGAAGAAGAAGAAGGAGAAGAAGAAGAAGAACAACGAGAAGAAGAACAACGAGAAGAAGAACGAGGACGACGAGGACGACGAGGACGAGGACGAGGACGAGGAGTATATACACTACTGAACAGAATTTTGGACACAACTTCTCTTCTCTTTCCACCTTTTTTTTTTTTTTTTTTTTTTTTTAAAGGAACATCCCCACATAATCACTTGCTGTTACTTGGAAAAAAAGAGGTTTCTTGCATCATTCACCCTCAAAACAAGTGTTGGAAGCTATTTAAGGCCAATTCGAATAGTCAGCTCGAATAATGAGATCGAATACCGACTCGAATAGTGAGCTCGAAGTTCGAGGTCGAATCGAATAGTAAAAAATATTCGACTCAAATATTTCGAATAATTTACTATTCGAATTCGACCAAACTCGAATAATAAAAAAAAGGGGTATCCGAGCATCACTGGTGATCGCAACGCCAGACACCGGAGGAATGACCAGGATCCAGTATATATACACAAGCACTCTCCAGCACCTCCCTAAGTGCTGGACCAATGAGAAGAAGCAGAGTTGTCAGCTGACCCTTTTCTGGCTGCCATATAAGTTCTGCCTCTCCGCGCGCACGCGCGTCATTCTGAACCTAGGTGGCCTATCAGTCCCAGCCACACCAGTACTGCTTTGTAATGTCTCCGCTGACCCATGCGCGGGGTTGGTCGCACCGCTATCAACACTGGCGGCGGCCTCCCCGCGCTGGGTCAAAGTGTCAGCAACAGGGCCATGCGCGCTAAACGCCGCGTCTGACGTTTCTCCGCGCTCCGCCATGCCCTCCATGGAAACAGCCACCTCACGCTGAGTAGAGGCGGCTGTTTTTCCGCGTTTCCTCACAGGATGCCATCTGTGTAGCTCTCCATGCTGCCCTCTCACACCTGGAAAAGCCCAACTCCTATGTTAGGATGCTCTTTGTTGACTACAGCTCAGCATTTAACACCATTGTACCTAGCCAGCTGACCAACAAACTCCATGCACTAGGTCTTGCTCCCTCCATATGTACTTTGTTATTGGACTTCCTTACTAATCGCCCTCAAACTGTCAGACTAGGAAAACAGACATCCTCCACCCTTACCCTGAGCACTGGCGTGCCACAGGGCTGTGTATTAAGCCCTCTCCTCTATGCACTTTTCACCCATGACTGCCAGCCTATCCATACCTCAAACATAATTGTTAAGTTTGCAGATGATATGACTGTCATTGGGCTTATATCAGACAATGAGGAAGCTGCATACAGAGAAGAAGTTAGGAACCTGACTGCATGGTGCGACATTAACAACCTGTTATTAAATACAAAGAAGACCAAAGAAATTATTCTGGACTTTAGGACCACCAAAAAGACCACTCACCAGTGGCGTAGCAATGGGGATAGCTGCCATAGCGTTGCTATGGGGCCCCATGGCAGCCCTACATCACAGGGGGCCCGCAGCTACCTGTCCTGAGAAGACTTTTGTTTTTTTTTTGTTTTTCCTTATTTTCGCCGGCCGGGGCCCCCCTCCCTCACCTCGGCGCCCCCCTCCCTCACCTCGGCGCCCCCCCCCCCAGCGGTGAACGAGCGACATATACAGAAAGCTCCGGCGGGGTAAACAGCCACTAGAGGTTCAGCTGCCTCCGGGCTACGCTGTCTCCTCTGTATTGCTGCTCGCACCGCTTACTGGTTTATTCTCTCGCCGCTGAGGGGGTACCCAAGGTGAGGCAAGGATGGGGGGGGGGGGCGCCGAGGTGAGGGAAAGGGGCTCCGGCCGGCCAGCCAAAAAATAAAAATAAAAAATAAAGCGTCCTCTCAGGACAGGTAGTTGCGGGCTCCCTGTGACGTAGGGCTGCCGTGGGGGCATCTCTCACCACTGATGGAAGGAGGGGGGGACCCCAGGTGAGGCGGGGGGGGGGGGGGGGGGAAGGAATAAGGGTCAGGCCCCTACCCCACTAACTACTTAGCTACCTCCCCTCCCACCCAGCTACCTTACTGCCCACCCAGCTACCTTACTGCCCACCCAGCTACCTTACTGCCCACCCAGCTACCTTACTGCCCACTCAGCTACCTTACTGCCCACCCAGCTACCTAGCTGTCCATCTGCCTACCCTGCAACCCAGCTACCTAACTGCCCACCCGGCTACCTAACTGCCCACCCAGCTACCTAATAGAGATGGGCCGAACGGTTCGCCGGCGAACATCGGGTGTTTCGCCTTCGCAAGCGAACTTTCCCGGAAATTCGATTCACCCCATAATGCTCTATGAGGGTCAACTTTGACCCTCTGCATCACAGTCAGAAGGCGCATTGTAGCCAATCAGGCTACACTAAGCCCTGGAGCCCCACCCCCCCTTATATAAGGCAGGCTCCGGTGGCCATTAGCCTCACTCGTGTGCCTGCGAGAGACAGAATAGGGACAGCTGCTGCAGACTTGTTCTCCTAGGGACAGATTAGTCAGGCTCTTGCCTTCTTAGCTTGCTTAGCTAAATCTTATTGCTATAATAGCGCCCCAGAAAAGCTCTTTTCAGAGCTCATCCTGCTCGTGTGATCAATTTTTTTTTTCTGTATTTGAAACTGACACTTGTGTTTAGACAGCTTTGCTAATTCATAATGTGTGTGTCCCACTGCCAGCAGCCCACCAGCATTCAGCAGCACATTCAGTGACACCTGTGTGTGTGACAGGGAGCTGCACATTGTACTACATTTACCTACTACGAGTACCTGTTGTGTTTAGTTAACCCACCTCATCACTGCATACACCTACGTTTGTGTTGAATGAACCCACCTCGCTGCATATCTACCTTTTCTGTAGAGTGAACTCTCCTCACTGCATATATAACTACCTTTGGGTTGAGTGAACTCACCTCACTGCATATACCTAGCTTCCCCCCCCCCCAGATGGACAAAATGGACAAGCCAGGTAGAGGAAGAGGTAGAGGCAGACCCAGAGGAAGGCCACCTGGCACTGGCAGGTCTGTGCGAGGTGGTGTTGCTGTGATTTTGTGCAGACCTGACCTAAAGTACAGTGCTCAGAAGAAGGCACGTGCCATCACTTCCCAAAATTGTGAGGACGTGCTTGAGTATTTAACACAGAACACCTAATCTCCCGCAGCCACCACCGCTACAAGCAGCGCCACATCCGCTGCATTTGACACTTCGCAGGAGCCATTTGGTGGTGGTGGTGGTGAAATCACTGATTCACAGCCACTACTGCAACAACAAGAAGATGGCGCAGGTATACCACCTCATACGTCTGAGTTAGGTGGCGATAGTATGGACGTAACGTGTGAGGAGGGGCATGATGAACCACCTGAAGTTGGTGCAGTTGAGGTGGTGTCTGAGGAAAGCAAAGCTAGGCAGGAGGATTATGATGACGATTATACGGATGTCACGTATGTTCCCAATAGAGGAGATGACCAGGGGGACAGTTCAGAGGGGGAGCCAGAGAGGAGTAGGAGGAGACGACTCCATGAAATAAGCAGAGGGAGCTCGTCCTCACAGCTGGGGCAGTGTCCGGCGCCATGTATCGCCAGCTATGGCCAGCCAGCCAACATGCCCTTCAAGGTCAGCTGTTGATGCCACCGTAGTGCCATCACCCCGGGAGGGGGGGGGGTATCTGCGGTTTGGAAATATTTTACGGTGTGTGCCTCAGATAGGAGCAAAGCCATCTGTTCTTTCTGCCTCCAAAAATTGAGCCGTGGAAAGGCCAACATTCATGTAGGGACAAGTGCCTTGCGAAGGCACCTGGAGAAAAAGGCACAAACAGCTATGGGAAGAACACCTGAGGAAAAGCAGCACCCCTCAAAAGACAAGCCACCCTCCTTCTCCTCTTCCTCCTTCAGGTGCATCGTCTTCATTCGCTTTCTCCCTGAAACCTTCACAGCCACCCTCCTTCACACCGCCTCTGCCCTTGAGCGGTTCCTGCTCCTCTGCCCACAGCAGTAGCCAGGTGTCCGTGAAGGAAGTCTGAGCGGAAGAAGCCAATTTCGGCCAGTCACCCTCTTGCCCGGCGTCTGACAGCTGGTGTGGCGGAACTATTAGCTCGCCAGCTATTACCATACAAGCTGGTGGAGTCAGAGGCTTTCCGTAAATTTGTGGCCATTGGGACACCGCAGTGGAAGATGCCAGGCCGCACTTATTTTTCACGAAAGGCCATACCCAAACTGCACCGGGCAGTTCACAGGCAAGTGGTGTCATCTCTTGTGAAGAGTGTTGGGTCAAGGGTCCACCTGACCACGGATGCCTGGTCTGCCAAGCACGGGCAGGGCCGCTACATTACGTACACAGCCCATTGGGTCAACCTGGTGACCGATGGCAGCAAGCAGGGAGTACGTGGCTGCGCAGCGGACCGACTTGTCACACCTCCACGGCTTGCAGGCAGGCCTCCTGCCACCTCCTCTCCTTCTCCTCCAGCTACATCCTCTTCGCTGTCAACCTCCTCCTCCTCGGCTCAGTGTCAGTTGAACTCTAGCGGTGCTGCCATCTCCTCAGAGGCATATCTAGGCAATATAGCGCCCATGGCAAACACTGAGATTGCGCGCCCCCCCCCCAACCAAGTAGTCACATGCCTCCAGATTAGTAGTAGTTTTTATTAAGTAGTTACACACCTCCAGATGCAATAATTCAGTAACCAGGTGCCTGACAATAAGCATTACAGTCAGGGGCATCAAGATCAAATAATTAGGTAGCCAAGTGCGGCAGAAGTTAGATTGTAAGCTCCTCTTGCACAGCCAGCCCAATCCCCCCCCCCTCCCCCCTCCCCACACAAGGTATACCTGCACCCCTGTAACAGAATTAGCAAATGCGTTGCAGATGACAAATGATTCCGATGAAAAATCACAACTAAATGATATCCCTGTGATGGTAAATTAGATGAGACAACAGAGTCTAACAGCATCTAATTCTGGAAATCCTGCTACTCTAACATCGTCACTCCACTAATGCCAAGCATTGCTTCATACAAGAGTCCCAGAAATCAGCCTCCTGTGATGTAAAGGAAACCTGCCTATATTGAGCAGAATAGTGAACTGTGAATAATAAAACGTGATTCTGTAATATTATACATTGTTATTATACCACCAAAAGTGTGGATGGAATCACACAAGCAAATTACAAGGAAAACAAGAGGCCCTGTAGTGACATATAGTAGAATGCAGTAAAGAGGCCCTGTAGTGACAGAGTAGAAAGCAGTAAAGAGGTCCTGTAGTGACATATAGTAGAATGCAGTAAAGAGGTCCTGTAGTGACAGAGTAGAAAGCAGTAAAAAGGGCCCTGTAGTGACATATAGCAGAATGCAGTAAAGAGGTCCTGTAGTGACATAGAAGAATGCAGTAAAGAGGTCCTGTAGTGACATAGCAGAATGCAGTAAAGAGGTCCTGTAGTGACGTATAGCAGAATGCAGTAAAGAGGTCCGTATAGAGACATATAGCAGAATGCATTAAAGAGGCCTTGTAGTGACATATAGCAGAATGCAGTAAAGAGGCCCTGTAGTGACATATAGAAGAATGCAGTAAATAGGCCCTGTAGTGACATATAGCAGAATGCAGTAAAGAGGCCCTGTAGTGACATATAGCAGAATGCAGTAAAGAGGCCCTGTAGTGACATATAGCAGAATGCAGTAAAGAGGCCCTGTAGTGACATAGAAGAATGCAGTAAAAAGGCCCTGTAGTGACATAGAAGAATGCAGTAAAGAGGCCCTGTAGTG
Organism: Hyperolius riggenbachi; assembly: GCF_040937935.1. Classification (NCBI taxonomy): domain Eukaryota; kingdom Metazoa; phylum Chordata; class Amphibia; order Anura; family Hyperoliidae; genus Hyperolius; species Hyperolius riggenbachi. The sequence goes on along the minus strand of NC_090646.1, from coordinate 22,211,997 downwards.
ACATAGAAGAATGCAGTAAAGAGGTCCTGTAGTGACATAGAAGAATGCAGTAAAGAGGTCCTGTAGTGACATAGCAGAATGCAGTAAAGAGGCCCTGTAGTGACATACAGTAGAATGCAGTAAAGAGGCCCTGTAGTGACATATAGCAGAATGCAGTAAAGAGGCCCTGTGGTGACATATAGTAGAATGCAGTAAGGAGGCCCTGTAGTGACATATAGCAGAATGCAGTAAAGAGGCCCTGTGGTGACATATAGTAGAATGCAGTACAGAGGCCCTGTAGTGACATATAGCAGAATGCAGTAAAAAGGCCCTGTGGTGACATATAGTAGAATGCAGTAAAGAGGCCCTGTAGTGACATATAGCAGAATGCAGTAAAGAGGCCCTGTGGTGACATATAGCAGAATGCAGTAAAGAGGCCCTGTAGTGACATATAGCAGAATGCAGTAAAGAGGCCCTGTGGTGACATATAGCAGAATGCAGTAAAGAGGCCCTGTGGTGACATACAGTAGAATGCAGTAAAGAGGCCCTGTGGTGACATATAGCAGAATGCAGTAAAGAGGCCCTGTGGTGACATAGCAGAATGCAGTAAAGAGGCCCTGTGGTGACATACAGTAGAATGCAGTAAAGAGGCCCTGTGGTGACATATAGCAGAATGCAGTAAAGAGGCCCTGTAGTGACATATAGCAGAATGCAGTAAAGAGGCCCTGTGGTGACATATAGCAGAATGCAGTAAAGAGGCCCTGTGGTGACATACAGCAGAATGCAGCAGGGGTTAGATTATAAGGAGGAGGGGTGAAGTGCTCACCTCTACCACTGACATTCCCGGCTCTCTGTTCCTGGACCTGGCTTAGAGTTAGATGTTCGCCACCTCCGCATCTTGTGCGTTCCTCCCATGCTAGATGCCTCCGGTGGCCGGTCTTCCGCGCCCCCGCCCGCCGGCTCTCTGTCCCTGCTGTCTAACTTTAGTTTAGCAGCAAGAGGCGAGACAGAGAGGGCGCACACTTCCCGTCCGGTGCGCTTCAAATGCAGGAAGTGGTTGATGACGTCACTTCCGCATGTGACGCGACGGTGTATGGAGTGTGCCCTCTCTGTCTCGCCTCTTGCCGCTAAAGTAAAGTCTGACAGCAGGGACAGAGAGCCGGCGGGCGGGGGCGCGGAAGACCGGAGGCAGCATGGGAGGGAAGCGCAAGATGCGGAGGTGGGAAGGAACGGGGGAGGGGGCGCGGGGGACCGGAGGCATAGTAGAAGAGCGGCAAGGATGCAGAGGTGGCAGGCAGCATGGGGGCAGGCATGGCGCCCATGGTGTGCTGGCGCCCATGGCACTAGCCATGCCTGTACCCCTCTAGATCCGCCACTGCATCTCCTCTTCCTCTCCAGCTACACAGTCCCATCTCCCCAGAGCCTACGCTGCATGCCAGGTATGACGGTGTCACGCAATTTTAGACAGGTCTTGCCTCAAAGCGGAGAGTCACACTGGAGCAGCTCTCCTGGCTGCTCTTAACAAACAGGTGGAGCAATGGCTGACCCCGCACCAGCTGGAGATTGGCAACGTGGTGTGTGACAACGGCAGCAATCTCCTTTCCGCTTTGAATTTGGGAAAGCTGACACATGTACCCTGCATGGCACATGTGCTGAATCTGGTCGTGCAAAGATTTGTCTCAAAGTACCCAGGCTTAGAGGACGTCCTGAAGCAGACCAGGAAGTTGTGTGGGCATTTCAGGCGGTCTTATACGGCCATGGCACGCTTTGCGGACATTCAGCGGAAAAACAACTTGCTGGTGAGACGCTTGATATGCGATAGCCCGACTCGCTGGAATTCCACCCTGCTCATGTTCTCTCACCTGCTAGACCAGGAGAAAGCCGTCACCCAGTACCTGTACAACTACAGTAGAAGGACACAATCTGGGAAGATGGGGATGTTGTGGCCCAACAGCTGGACACTGATGCGAAATGCATGCAGGACCATGCGGCCGTTTGAGGAGGTGATCAACCTGGTGAGTCGCGCTGAAAGCACCATCAGCGACTTGATCCCCGTGCGTAGAGTGGTGGATGAAGCTGTAGAGGAGCGGGAACAGGACCAGCTACGGCAGGAGGAGTCGTGGGACCAATTTTCAGCCGAACCACAGGTTTCCTCAACACCTGCGGCACCACAGAGGTGGGGGGGGGGGTGGAGGAGCAGGGGCGTAACAATAGGCCCTGCGCCCGCAGGGGGGGCCCGCTCTGGGCCGTTTTGTGGGGGCTGGAGGGGTGGCAGCATGAGGGGAAAGCCTTGCCCACAGTCGGCGGGGAGAGGGAAAGTTTCCCCCCCTCTCCCTCACCTCGGGGCTCTCCCCTCTGCGCTCCCCTCCAGCTAGTTACCGTGTGTGGGCAGCAAGATACATACCTTCTTCCTTGCGTTCCATCGCAGCCTTCTTGCTCTAGCGGCTGACGTCACTTCCGGAAGTGACGTCAGCCGCTAGAGCGAGAAGGCTGCGATGAAACGCAAGGAAGAAGGTATGTATCTTGCCGCCGCTGCTCACACACGGTAACTAGCTGGAGGGGAGAGCCCCGAGGTGAGGGAGAGAGGGGGGCGGGGGGGGGGGGGGGGAAACTTCCCCTCTCCCCGCCGACTGTGGGCAAGGCTTTCCCCTCATGCTGCCACCCCTCCAGCCCCCAAAAACCGGCCACGAGCGGGGGCCCCACCCCTGGGGGGGGGGGGGGGGGGGGGGACACTGAAATTCTGCAGGGGGGCCCGGCGGGGCTTAGTTACGCCCCTGGGGAGGAGGGGGAAGACGAGGAGTCGTGTGGGGAAGGAGAGGAGTCAGACTCGGATGATTATGAGGAAGGTGTTTCTGTGGAGGAGGAAGGGGCAGCAGCGGCAGAAGAACAACCGCAGCAGCCGTCACAGGGGGCTTCTGCTGCTCCACGTTCCCGTGGTATTGTTCGTGGCTGGGGGGGGGGGCAGGAAAAGGAGTTGCGTGACGTCACTGTGGAAGAGCAAGAGGAGATGGAGAGTACGACTGAATTCGACTTTGTGCAGATGGCCTCTTTCATGTTGTCCAGCCTGTTGAGGGACCCCCGTATCAAAAAACTCAAGGGGGAATGACCTGTACTGGGTGGCCACGCTACTAGACCCTCGGTACAGGCACAAAGTGGCAGACCTGTTACCAACTCAACACAAGGCGGAAAGGATGCAGCACTTGCAGAACAAGCTGTCAATGATGCTTTACAATGCATTTAAGGGTGATGTGACAGTACAACGCAATAAAAGTACCACTGGCAGTATTCTTCCTCCTCACCAGTCCACGCAGGCAAGGACAGGACGCTCCAGCGATCTCGGGGTGATGTCGGACATGCGGACATTCTTTAGTCCAACGCCTCGCAGTAGCCCTTCGGGATCCACCCTCCACCAACGCCTGGACCGGCAGGTAGCCGACTACCTGGCCTTAAGTGTGGATGTACACACTGCGACTGCGAGCAGCGAGGATGAACCCTTGCTCTACTGCTTGCGCATGCTTGACCTGTGGCCAGAGCTGTCCCAATTTGCCCTGCCGCAAGTGTCCTGTCAGAAAGGACCTTCAGTGCAGCTGGAGGCATTGTCACTGAGAAGAGAAGTCACCTAAGTCATGACAGTGTTCAGTACCTGACCTTTATCAAAATGAACGAGGCATGGATCCCTGAGGGCTATTGCACGACCGAAGACTAAGTCAGTCCCCACACACAGCATCTCTGCCTGCAGGCCGCTTGACTGCCTTCTCCGCCACCACCACCAGGGTCCAGGACTCTAGGCGGATTCCAGAATTTTTAAGGCCGCTGCTAGCAGCGGCCATTATACTAATTTTTCTGGGGCGTGCACATGCCTGCCTAATTTTTCTGGCTGAACTGCAGGCGGCTGCAACAAAAAAAAAAAAAAAAATGCATGTACATGTTCCCATCCCCCTTCGTGATCATTACCTTGCGGTGAAGGGGCTTGCGTATCACAATGAAGCAATGACCGCCGGCTATATGAGTGTCTCGGGTGGGGCTGGCACACCAAAGATAATAAGGTCGTTGTTTCATTGTGGTCAGACCAAATTTGATCAGCTGGACAGTCACTGTTCTGTCATTCAGCTACCTCGGCCCGGCGACCATATGGGCTGGAAAGCCACCATCACCTGCACTCGTCATGGTGCGCACCAGTCCAGCACGGCCGTCACTACACAAACGGCTGTTTGCAGTCACTGCATACCTTTCACTGCATCTGTGACTGCACATTATACCTGGCAGTCAGTGCATAACTTGCACTTGAATGGATACAGTTTCAAACAATTTAAAAATACAACCATCTACAGTTTCAAACAATTTAAAAATACAACCATCTACAGTTTCAAACAATAAAAAAACTTGCCCTCCGTAAAACATTCTTGGCAAATGCTTTCGACTTGGTTTGTCTTCCGCTGGGTCAAGGATCCATCTGATCACAGATGCCTGGTCTGCAAAGCACGGTCAGGGCAGCTACAGCATGGGTCTCAGCAGGCTCCCACTTCGGGCCGGAATCCAACCTTCATTCCCCGTGGTGACAAACAATGGCAGACTTGCCCTCCATAACGGATTCCCATTAAAGGATTTAAAGTAGATTCATTACAATTAGGGCCTCAAAAGTCCTCCTGAGTCCTGTATTGTTATTTTTGGTCACTACCTCGGGGTGGGCGTGCATGCCTGACTGCTGCCCTCCTTGGATGTGTAGTGGTAGCCGTTGCTCAGGCTCCACACCGGATTCCATCCCTCATTCCCTGGCCATTACCCGGGGTCACAATGCCAGACTTGCCCGCCTCCATAGGACTCTCATTGTAGCGGTACTGAACAAGTACACAGCAAGTAGAAAATGTAATTTAAAAACAAAACGTAAGCTTTTTAACAATGCCATGGAAAGTTGAGAAGGCAGTCATACATTACCTACATCACTGAGTGAGGAAGAGCAATCTCGCCATGTTGCGCAGTAGACCAGCATGGCCGTCACTACACAAACAGCTGGTAACTTGCGGTGCGTTACCCAGTTAGCTTTGTGCGTCAGTGTGAAGCAGTACTCTACACTACCTGATTGATTTATACACATGCAAGATGTTTTAAAGCACGTTAGGCCTGCAATTTAGCATTCAATGTGATTTCTGCCCTTAAAACGCTGTTTTGCGTCACATCCAGATTTTTCTCCGGGAGTTTTGGCATGTATCCCACTCCGCCATGCCCCCCTCCAGGTGTTAGACCCCTTGAAACATCTTTTCCATCACTTTTGGGGCCAGCATAATTTTTTCTATTTTTTAAAGTTCGCCTCCCCATTGAAGTCTATTGCGGTTCGCGAACCTAAAATCGGAGGTTTGGCCCATCACTACTACCTAACTGCCTACCCTGCCACCCGGCTACCTAACTGCCCACCCGGCTACCTAACTGCCCACCCGGCTACCTAACTGCCTACCCAGTGCAGTGCCTGCACTGCAAATAGTGTGCCAGCCAACAACCACACTCCCTCCAGGTAATTAATATTAGCCCACTATAGACCTAACTACATATACTGCATATTGTGGGAAAATCTGGCGACAATCTGGTTGCATATTGTAGGGAAATCAAATTTCCCCACAAAATGTTTGGGTGGGAGGTTCGAGGTCCGTGTGGTTGGCATAATTTTTTTTCTATGGGGCCCAGTCATTTCTAGCTACGCCCATGCCACTCACCTACCGCTAATGATCAATGCAGAGGCTGTGGAGAGAGTTTCCAGCTTCAATTTTTTTTTTTTTCAAAATGTACTGCAGAGTAGTAAAACCATTGAATAATGTAAACACTCATTATCAGATAAAACAATTATGAAACATAATGCAGGGGAATACCAGGGTATCTAGTATCACAGCATTATCAGAATGGCATGGTTGTGTGTGGGAATACACCTATTCCCACACACAACCAGACCACATGTAGATAGTCCTGGAGTATAACAATTACCAGATAACTTCTCAAGAGGTTTTTTGAGTTTTATTTGAGAGAGAGATACCCCTAGGGTGGAAAGAGAAAAGAGAAGGAGAAAGAGAGAAAGGGAAGAAAGAAGAATAGAAAGAGAAAGAAGAGAGACGAGTGTCTGGTCTAGATCCTAATTTAGGAGATTATAGAAACCGAATAAACCTGGGGTCCAGTAGGCCTAAAATTAAATCTCAATTAACCATGCTCAACCTACAAATAATGGAGATCGTTCCCAGATCTTGTTAAACCTAGCAATGGTGTCCGATAATTGGGCTGAAAGATATTCCATTTTATAAACATAGGACATTCTTGCCAAAAATTCCTGTTTGGTAGGACAGCTGGAACTTTTCCAATGCAAAGCTATTAGACACCTAGCGACTGTCAAGTAATGGTTTATCAATCTTTGGGTATGTGCTCTAGTTTTAGGAATTGGTTTACCCAAAGCACATATCCAAGGATCTCAATGTCAATCTGAGAATGAATAGTATCAATAATCATAGACCAGTACTCCTGTATTTTTGGGCAATCCTAGTATAAATGATACATTGTGCCAATTTGGCCACACCCACGCCAACATAGTGGAGATACTGTAGAGTAACATTTGTTTAAACGTTCAGGAGTTCTGTACCATAGCATTAATATTTTATATATATTTTCTTTAGTTGTTACACATAGCGAGGTTTTAGCAATATTAGACCAGACCTTTTCCCACTGTTTTAAAGTGGTGGTTGTATTGCAAACAGTGTCCCAGTATCTCATATTTTAGTTGTAAATCCGAAGAATCCTTAGTAGGGTTATTGAGCCAAGTATAGAGCTGTGAAATAATTCCTTTTGAAGTAGGGCCCATCTCCCAAATTCGATCAAAATCCGATTTTGTGGGAAAAGTCAATGTTGGAGAGATTGAGTGAAGGAAGCTTCGGATTTGAAGATATTGCAAAAAGTCTGAGTCCGTCAGATGTATGCGTTCTTTCAGAGCTTCAAATGTAGCCAGGCGATTGGTGAAAGGGTCCAGAATGTCCTCAATCCGTAATACTTGATTAACTTTCCAGTGTGAGAAAGAGAACTCTGGAATTCCGGGTAAAAATTGTGGTTTGCCAAACAGCGGTTGAAGACTTGTATCTTTAGGAAATAGAGTTATTGATCTGTGTAAATGGTTCCAGAGTTTTAAATTAATAGTAATTGAGGTAAATATTTTTGGATCAGTGAATAATGGCGCACAGCGCCTATGCATAAAAATGGAGCCGCATTAAAAAGATACGCTTATCGCTATTTATCGTTAGTACTGCATAATAATTGCGCATAGGGAAGAACGGCACACACTAACGTTATTTATCAATAGTGCCGTTCATTTGCCAAACAGAAGACGTTATTGCCTACAGTAACGTTATCAATAGCGCCCTACATAAGCCAAACTGCAGACGTTATTTAACTGCAAAACGGTGAATGGATTTGATGTAACACTGTCAAGGTTAGGGTTAGGCACCACTGGGGGTGTCTTAGGGTTAGGCACCACCAGGGGGGGGGGTCTTAGGGTTAGGCACCACCAGGGGGGGGGGTCTTAGGGTTAGGCACCACCAGGGGGGGGGGTCTTAGGGTTAGGCAACACCAGGGGGGGGGGTCTTAGGGTTAGGCAACACCAGGGGGGGGGGGGTCTTAGGGTTAGGGATAGGTACAGAGAGGGTTCTGTGTGTTAACGCTAAATAACAATAAGGCGTTAACGTTAAATAACGATAAGCGGCAACACTGTGCGCCATTATTCACAGGCACCATTTTCAGATGGATCCAAATATTTTAGTGCCAGAAGGTACATTACAGTTTGTATTTTATAGAGCCGAACTAGGGTGCCAGGGTAGAAATTGTTAAAATTCTAGTTTGGCCCAAGGGGCATGTGGAACCTTGGATCCCCAAGCTAACATCTGCCAGCTTCAAATTTTTGGGCATCACCATCGAGGAACCTGTCCTGGGCTGACAATGCTTTAGCTCTAACTGGCAAAGCACAACAATGCCTCTACTTTCTGAGGAAACTAAGGAGCAGTAACCTCTCACAGAAGCTGCTGGTTAATTTCTACAGATGCACTATAGAAAGTGTTCTGACCAGGGCCGGCCCTAGACTTTTTGCCGCCTGAGGCAAATTTAGGAGAGAGCTGCTGACACCGCCGCCGCCCCCCACCCCCGGCCGCCGAGCCGGAGGGGTAGCTGGCAGGTCGGGGGTATTGGGCCTAGCGGTGGGGAGGGGGGGGGGGGGGGGGGGGGTCGGACCCCCCCCCCCCCTGCACTCCCCTCCAGCCTGTAATTAGGAAGCTGCTGCCAGATCGTAAGAGGCACGGGCGGGGAGGACTCACCTTATCCGCGTTCCATCGTGCGCTCCACTGACGTCACTTCCTGCATCGCCGTCCACTTACAATACAGTTAGCGGCGATGCAGGAAGTGACGTCAGTGGAGCGCTCGCTGGAATGCGGAAAAGGTGAGTCCTCCCCGCCCGTGCCTCTTACGATCTGGCAGCGGCTTCCTAATTACAGGCTGGAGAGGAGCGCAGATCGGGGGATCCAGGCGAGGGAGGGGGGGGGGGGGGGGGTCCGACCCCGCTCCCCACCGCTAGGCCCAATACCCCCGACCTGCCCGCTACCCCTCCGGCTCGGCAGTCAGCCTCCCCCGGGCGGGTGCCGCCCCTAGAAGTTTGCCGCCTGAGGCAAATGTTTCACCCCGCCTCATGAGCCCTGGTTCTGACCAATTGCATGACGGCCTGGTGCAACAGCTGCACAAAGGCCACTAGAGAAGCCCTGCAGCGAGTTGTTAAAACAGCAGAAGCCATTATTGGCACTGAACTACCATCACTGGAACTTTTGTATAATACTCGCAGCGTGAGAAGGGCCAAAAACATTATCAAGGACAACAGTCACCCTGGAAATGCCTTGTTTGAGCTCCTTCCATCAGGTAAACGTTTTAGATCAATCCGCACACACACACAAACAGACTGAAAAACAGCTTTTTCCCATCCGCCATAAACTTTATGAACTCTGAATCCTCTCTGAAATTATTAACACTGTGTACAAATTGTTTAAACATCTGTAATACCTGGCATACTTGTATAATTTCTTCTCTTCCTTGTTACTATCACTATGTTCCCTATATGCACCGTGGGGTTGTCATGAAAAGTAATTTCGTTGTGTTACACAATGACAATAAAGTGAATTGAAAATTTTCACTGCGACTGCATCTGAGTTGCATTATTTAAAATTAATTGGGCTCTATTAACAATGAGTTACCGCATAAGTAGAGATGAGCGTAATGACCTAATTACGATTTTGCGAAATTTCGCGTAATTAGTGTAATTACGATTATGGCCGTAAGTACATAATCGTAATGAAGAAGGATTTCGCGAAATTTCGCGTAAGCGTAATTTTCGCGTAATTTTCGCATTACAGTCGTATCATGCCGTAATTTCGCATTAAACGCTACCGTAATTTCGCGTTAAACCATAACGCTCCGTATAATATAAAAAAGCCGCCGACTTTAAGGGTTAATAGCAAAGCCCCCTTAAATGCTAAGAGCCTCAAATTTGGAGAATATATTAAGGAGATCAGGAGGAATAAGAGGAAATTTTTTTTTTTCAAAAAGACCTTATAGTTTTTGAGAAAATCGATGTTAAAGTTTCAAAGGAAAAATGTATACATTTAAAAACCCGCCGACTTTAACGGTTAATAGCAAAGCCTGCTTAAAGTTTAGGAACACCAAATTCCCAGGGTATATTAAGGGGATCAGTGGGAATAAGAGGAAAATTTTTTTTTTCAAAAAGACCTTATAGTTTTTGAGAAAATCGATTTTTAAGTTTCAAGGGCGAAAATGTCTTTTAAATGCGGAAAATGTCAGTTTTTTTTGCACAGGTAACAATAGTGTATTATTTTCATAGATTCCCCCAAGTGGGAAGAGTTTTACTTACTTCGTTCTGAGTGTGGGAAATATAAAAAAAAAAAAAACGACGTGGGGTCCCCCCTCCCAGACCTCTTTAACCCCTTGTCCCCCATGCAGGCTGGGATAGCCAGAATGCGGAGCACCGGCCGCGTGGGGCTCCGCACCCTGACTATACCAGCCCGCATGGTCCATGGATTGGGGGGTCTCGGAAGGGGAGGGGCAGCCAAGCTTTCCCCTCCCCCTCCGAGCCCTTGTCCAATCCAAGGACAAGGGGCTCTTCTCCACCTCCGATGGGCGGTGGAGGTGGAGGCCGCGATTTCCTGGGTGGGGGGTTCATGGTGGAATCTGGGAGTCCCCTTTAAAAAGGGGTCCCCCAGATGCCCACCCCCCTCCCAGGAGAAATGAGTATAGAGGTACTTGTAGTACCCCTTACCCATTTCCTTTAAGAGTTAAAAGTAAATAAACACAAACACATAGAAAAAGTATTTTAATTGAACAAAAAACATAACCACGAAAAAAGCCCTTTAATATTCTTAATTAACCATTAATACTTACCTGTCCCTTTAAATAAATGATCCCACGCAATATCCTCGGAAATGTTCTATCAGTTACAATGTAACAAAGTTATTATGTAACAACTTTGTTACATTGTAACTACGCCGCACCCGACGCCACTCGCCGCTCAGCCGCCGCATACGCGTCCGTGCAGGACGCTAAGTCCCTGCAGCTCCCGCTGTCCACCCCGCCCACATCTGTCACCCACATGTCACCCACATGTGGGTGACATGTGGGTGACATGTGGGAGAGGCGGGGAGGGCAGCGGAGCCGGCGGGGACTTAGCGTCCTGCACGGACCCGACAGAGCTCTGAGAAGCATCTTTGTATTTGGGCTCCAAGGAGCCCCATTGGTCCTTAGCAGACCAATGGGGTTCCTTCAAATCAGAAGGAACCCCATTGGTCTGCTAAGGACCAATGGGGCTCCTTGGAGCCCAAACACAAAGATGCTTTCGAGAGCTCTGAGCTATAGCTCAGAGCTCTGTCGGGTCCTGCAGCGCAGACGCGGCGGCGGCGAGTGACGTCGGGTGCGGCGTAGTTACAATGTAACAAAGTTGTTATATTGTAATAACTTTGTTACATTGTAACTGATAGAACATTTCCGAGGATATTGCGTGGGATCATTTATTTAAAGGGACAGGTAAGTATTAATGGTTAATTAAGAATATTAAAGGACTTTTTTCGTGGTTATGTTTTTTGTTCAATTAAAATACTTTTTCTATGTGTTTGTGTGTTTATTTACTTTTAACTCTTAAAGGAAATGGGTAAGGGGTACTACAAGTACCTCTATACTCATTTCTCCTGGGAGGGGGGTGGGCATCTGGGGGACCCCTTTTTAAAGGGGGCTCCCAGATTCCACAATGAACCCCCCACCCAGGAAATCGCGGCCTCCACCTCCACCGCCCATCGGAGGTGGAAAAGAGCCCCTTGTCCTTGGATTGGACAAGGGCTCGGAGGGGGAGGGGAAAGCTTGGCTGCCCCTCCCCTTCCGAGACCCCCCAATCCATGGACCATGCGGGCTGGTATAGTCAGGGTGCGGAGCCCCACGCGGCCGATGCTCCGCATTCTGGCTATCCCAGCCTGCATGGGGGACAAGGGGTTAAAGAGGTCTGGGAGGGGGGACCCCACGTCGTTTTTTTTTTATATTTCCCACACTCAGAACGAAGTAAGTAAAACTCTTCCCACTTGGGGGAATCTATGAAAATAATACACTATTGTTACCTGTGCAAAAAAAACTGACATTTTCCGCATTTAAAAGACATTTTTGCCCTTGAAACTTAAAAATCGATTTTCTCAAAAACTATAAGGTCTTTTTGAAAAAAAATTTTCTCTCATTCCCACTGATCCCCTTAATATACCCTAGGAATTTGGTGTTCCTAAACTTTAAGCAGGCTTTGCTATTAACCGTTAAAGTCGGCGGGTTTTTAAATGTATACATTTTTACTTTGAAACTTTAACATCGATTTTCTCAAAAACTATAAGGTCTTTTTGAAAAAAAAAAATTTTCCTCTTATTCCTCCTGATCTCCTTAATATATTCTCCAAATTTGAGGCTCTTAGCATTTAAGGGGGCTTTGCTATTAACCCTTAAAGTCGGCGGCTTTTTTATATTATACGGAGCGTTACGGTTTAACGCGAAATTACGGTAGCGTTTAATGCGAAATTACGGCATGAACGAAACGCGAAATTTCGCATTGAAAATTACGCTTACGGTATTTTCAATTACGATTTTAATGGCAATTTCGCTACGCTAATTTCGCATTGTAATCGCAAATTTCGCATGCGTAATTATAGTAATGCGAAATTACGAAAATTTCAGCTCAACTCTACGCATAAGGTAATTTAGGTACAGACTAACCAGCAAGCTCATGGTGACCCAGAACTCACTGGAGTGTGTAAGGGACTACAATGGTCCTAAAAGCCCCCTTACTAAGATGTTAAGAAAAACAAAAGTTTGCTTTCTTAAAAACAGAAAGAATTTGTGATAATTCAGGTTGGAGTGAGCTTGAGATGTCTCCCAGTGCATCACTGCTGAATATATGCAAATTAACCATTCTACCCTTAGGCTAGGGCCACACTAGCTCCGGGTGCGGGACGCACCCGCGGTCCGTGCTCCGATTTTCAAAAACAGGAACGCAAACGGATCCATGCTGCCTTTCTTGCAGCATACATTCTGGATCCGTTTGCGGTTTTTTTAATTTATTTTTTTTTGCTAGAGGGGGTAGTAGCCACAATGGGAGGCTGCGGGCAAAGCGGCGGCCAGGGGAGGTCACTCCCCCCTTGCTCACCTGGGTGCCCCCCGTCCCCGCTCCCCCTCCAGCTCGCCCATAATGTAAAAAAATTGTACCTAAGGAAGTTCGGCGAGCCGGGCACTTCCGCCCACACCGCTCGCCGTCACTTCCTGCAATGCCGCCCTCTGTATTTATATAGCACTGACATCTTCTGCAGTGCGGTACAGACTAACCAGCAAGATCATGGTGACCCAGAACTCATTGGAGTGTTTGAGGGGCTACAATGGTCCAAATTAACAAGCTGACACATCATTGCATTCCAGCGGTTCTGGAGGTGTGTTTAGCTGCTAAGGGTACAATGGTTAATTTGCATATATTCAGCAGTGATTTAGGTAGTGAAAAATACCAACAAAAATATCTCCATTTTGAAATTCAATTTTTTTTCTCCCTAAATTAACTCTTGCAGTAAAAGTAAGGTCATTACCTCAACATTTATCTCCAATTTGGGATTATTAATTGAATAGTTGGTGTTAAAGATTTTTTTTATTCACTTACAAATGGTAGGTGATAATTTTCACTTCTCTGCTGTTGGCCTTCAGGATGGAGCCTTTTGAGCTTTGTTTGCTCGAGTTTATGTCAATTTTACACAGAAGGAGGCAAAGAAGAAGAGTCTGTCTAATCTCAAGGCGCACTTTCAGACGTCCTACAGTCTTTTAGATAATTTTAGATGCCAAGGAGGAAATTCATCTCTGCTCTAAAAGATAAGCAACAGCATAATAACCTTTAAAAGCAAAACATTTGTTACAGCTGATACAAATCCTGCGAAAAATCTTCAATGTGTGTACTTCCTGCTTTCATGGAAGCAGATATAGGGTTAACATCCTGTGTTTAAAAATTAGCTGCTCTGCTTAGGCAGCCAGCTGGCACAGCTGAGAGCTTGAATTACAGTTGTGATTATTCACAGATGAGGAGGAATTAGACAGGCTAAATGATATACATACAGGGTGCATTTCTATAGGTTTTCCTTCTGTCCTGCGCAAGAGTTTAGGTCCACTTTAAATGTGACAGGCTTTCCTGGGTTGTCTCTGTGTAATTGGTGGCAAGCATATGGGCTGCCCTACAGTGGTCAAACAAAGCTTTATTTCCATACATATTACCGACTTTGGCCTCTATTCATAAAGCATTCCCGCATGCGGTAATGCTCAAAACAGCTGACTGTAGTGACCATTTAGCAAAGTGTCCATTCATAAAAGCTGTTTCCGCATGAAAATCTGACATTCCTGAGCAGTGCGGGAAATTACTGCCTTGTGTGGTGATTATCACAACCAGTCACTACATGTCAGTTCATAAAGAGCAGGCGGAATGGGAACAGAATACCGGGTGTTTATAAAAGGAGATAAGCATGCGGATAACAGGCAAGCTAATGGAGACAGACCTCCCAGGCAGCTGCAGTGAGAAAAGAACAAAAAAGGCATCCCGGAATACCAAGGCTGTGTTTTTTAACCCCTTGGGTACCTGTTTTCAGATAAATTTCACATCAGAAAGCCTGCATGTGTAACATTTCTTGAAGTTCTTCTAAGCTGTGGCAATTAGATTGTTTAGAAAGACTAAAAATAGACAGATTCAGGGCAAGGAGAGGCAGTTTAAAAAAAAAAAAAAAAAAAAAAAAAAAAAAGCACATGTAAAGGGATGCTGGAGCTGCCTCCTCTATACTGACTGTCTCTGCACAGAGAACATGTATCAACTCAGCAAGCAAATGTAACCAGTACATTTGAAATCGGCGCCAGTAGACTTGGGCGCAGGATACGGCCGGTATATGGCTGATCCTGCCGCTGCACAAGTCCAGGCCGATTTTAATTACTATTCCCCCTCCAGGCCGCCATGGATAGTGGGGAATGAAATAGTTCGGCTTCCAGCGATTGCTGGAGGCCGAATTATTATGTTTTTTAAGCAACCTCAGCTCCGTCTTCTGACGGCTCTGACGTTACTCACTGAGCGCTTCAATAGGAGTGATTCCTACTATAGTCTATGGAGGCGCCGGCTGCGCCCAAATCTAGCAGCGCTGAAAAGCACTGCTCTGAATGTAACAACTCAGCCAGCAAATTTAACAACTCAGCAGCATCGCCAGTTTAGTGCAGGAATTCCCAAACCTATTATTGCAAGTGTAAACTTTATGAATTAGCACACAAAAGTCTAAAATACCGATGCCGTGTTTTCCCTCCAAAAATGTTTTTTCCGCACATGTTTTATGAATAGAGCACATTACTGTGAATAATGCCTGTAGCGGTGCTCAGATGGTAATTTGTGTAGCGCCAAAAACCGGTGCCCAAATTAACAGTGTAATTCAGCGCAGAATTGCGACTTACCACCCCCGAGTCCATGGCGGTCTGGAGGGGAAATAGTAATTAACGCCACTGGGCAGTGGTGTAGCAATAGGGAGTGCAGATATAGCAACCACATCAGGGCCCTTGGGCTAGAGGGCGAGAACCGCTATAAACAGAGGTGCACTTACTAGACATGATCAGGCCAGGCTGGCTCCTCCAGCAGCTACAGGCAGGCCAGAAAACTGGAGTCGTATTATCAGCGTTTCAGGAAACAGGATATTGAGCAGCACAGAAGAGCATTTTACACAAGTCAGCGGCCGCAGATGGCTGTGCTGAGGAAGCTGCTTTCCTCTCTGTTAACCCGGCCTTTTTGCAAACGTCATGTGAGGTAGCGATGGTCAAGTAGATGCAAATAACTTCGAGTTGGTGCAAATGTATGCAAATTTTAATACAAATTTATGCAGCTTGAAAATGAACCAACCGAATTTTACCTCAGCAGGATTTGATTGGTTCATTTTCGCGCTGCATAATTTTGCATAAAAATTTGCATCAACTGTTATTTGCATCTACTTGACAATCACTAATGTGAGGCCCCCTTCACACGACAGGATCTGTGTGTGACTTGTGTTTTTCCAAATACGCATTAATCACACATCTAATGCAATTCAATGGCATCGCACTTGTTCTGTGTTTAAATGCAAATCTTCATATCTGATTTTTTTTTTTGCTAAAAAAATAAATAATAGTGCATGCTGCAGCAGAGGTGTATCTAGAGGGGTACACTGCAAGCATGGCTTATGCCATGGGCACCACAGATGCCATACCTGCCCCTGTGCTGCCCCCCAAGTGCTGTACTGCCATGCCTGCCCCTGTGCTGCCCCCCAAGTGCTGTACTGCCATGCCTGCCCCTGTGCTGCCCCCCAAGTGCTGTACTGCCATGCCTGCCCCTGTGCTGCCCCAAGTGCTGTACTGCCATGCCTGCCCCTGTGCTGCCCCCCAAGTGCTGTACTGCCATGCCTGCCCCTGTGCTGCCCCAAGTGCTGTACTGCCATGCCTGCCCCTGTGCTGCCCCCCAAGTGCTGTACTGCCATGCCTGCCCCTGTGCTGCCCCCCAAGTGCTGTACTGCCATGCCTGCCCCTGTGCTGCCCCAAGTGCTGTACTGCCATGCCTGCCCCTGTGCTGCCCCCCAAGTGCTGTACTGCCATGCCTGCCCCTGTGCTGCCCCAAGTGCTGTACTGCCATGCCTGCCCCTGTGCTGCCCCCCAAGTGCTGTACTGCCATGCCTGCCCCTGTGCTGCCCCCCAAGTGCTGTACTGCCATGCCTGCCCCTGTGCTGCCCCAAGTGCTGTACTGCCATGCCTGCCCCTGTGCTGCCCCCCAAGTGCTGTACTGCCATGCCTGCCCCTGTGCTGCCACCCAAGTGCTGTACTGCCATGCCTGCCCCTGTGCTGCCCCCCAAGTGCTGTACTGCCATGCCTGCCCCTGTGCTGCCCCAAGTGCTGTACAGCCATGCCTGCCCCTGTGCTGCCCCAAGTGCTGTACTGCCATGCCTGCCCCTGTGCTGCCCCAAGTGCTGTACTGCCATGCCTGCCCCTGTGCTGCCCCAAGTGCTGTACTGCCATGCCTGCCCCTGTGCTGCCCCAAGTGCTGTACTGCCATGCCTGCCCCTGTGCTGCCCCCCAAGTGCTGTACTGCCATGCCTGCCCCAATGCCTCCCCATCACTTACACCTCAGATCATATCAATTTCTGTTATCTGGGGAACATGGCTACTTAACCTTTTGGAGACCAGAGTAGGTAAATCCTACGCCGCACTTTGTGGCTGTCTAAAGGTGCGTACACACATCAGACCATAGTCTTTGGAAAATGAAAGATCACAGACCAATTTTACCCCCTTTCATGTAGTATGAGAGCCATACTCTACACAGTCTATTCTATTGAGCTCATATGAGGGCTCGTTTCCACTATTGCGGTGCAGAATCGCCTGGATTCCACCGCTGTTGAAATTCCATGAATTAGCATGCGGATGCGAATTTTTGCGCGGTTTTTGCCGCGAATTCGCATGCGAATTCGCATAGGTGAGGGTATATGCGAAATTAACCATGTCACTGCCTGTTTGAATTACATTGGTGCCTATGCGAATTCGCATGCGAATTCGCATGAAAATTCGCATACCATAGCCGCATGCGAATTTCCTATTAAATACATTAGCGGCGATTCGCATGCATTCCACTCGCAGGCGAATTCGTTGGCTCTTTTGAGCGTTTTTTTACCGCTGAAAAAAACGCACCTCAACAACGCTACAGTGGAAACAGGCCCATCCACTTGCATTACATGTGCGAATCTGCATGCGTTGGACGCATGCAGATTCGCGATAGTGGAAACGAGCCCTGACAGCTGACATCTCTCCTCAATGATCTCTCCTCACTGGTCAGGAGCCATCGCGATGATCACGTGATCGCTACGATCGCGAATCTTAGTGATCACTATTAGAGCTTCTGCTGTAGAGGGGGGGGGGGGGGGAGAGTATCCACTCATCTTCCTGACGCCGCAGCTTGATGACGTCATCAAGCGGCGACCTGGAACTTAGCGGCAGTACTTGCGGGGATGCCGGCCAGAACAGAGGGGCCCACAGCTGCTCATTGCTGGAGCCTGGGAAGTGAGTAAAGGCTGCTGGCTACAGGGGGGACATCTGGCTAAAACAGGGACACCATGCCTAGCTAGCCCTGCCAGGGATCTGGCTGCCTGACCCCCCAAACGCGCTCCCCCCATGCAAAATCAGTTATCAGGTTAATTTATGTATGTATTTATATAGGGTGAACTTGGCTTAGTGTTAGAAAAGAATACAGAGAGGGAATGAGGCCCCATTCACACTTGAGCGTTTTGCCGGCGATTTTGGCAAAATGCTCAAACGCTAGCGCTTTTCAAAGTGTTAGTATAATAAAACCCTGTCACGGAACAGCCGTGAGAAACGCAGGTGAATCTAGAAAATTCCCAGTCGATTGCCTGATCGCTCCCTGTCGGATCTGTGCAGTCGTGCAAGCGATCAGAGAACGACACTTTTGTGTTTTTTTATTCCAGAGATCTGTTCCCCTGTGAGCAAAGCATTCTCCTCACCCCTCAGGAATGTCGCACGAGGCCACATTCCCTGCAGGGACCAGCTCAGTCCCCCTACAGCCAGATGTCTTTATGAAAAGAACCAGGAAACTGGCTCCCCAGGGGGGGCCTGAGGAAGCCAGACTCTCCGGCACCGACCAGAGCAGACCTGAAGTTATGTGATGTATGATTTCCTGTCGGTATACGAAAACCGTATATCGCACAGCTATGAAATTCATATAGTCTTATTCGGTAAAATCTGGTCATCGTGCTGATATGAAATTCATTGTGATAGTACGTCCGGTTATTGAGGTATGACCCTTCTCAAGAACTGGGTCCGTTGCACTAGCCATGTCTGAGGTCATATTAATCTGTATTTTCTGACAAGTATGAATCTGTATTTTCTGACAAGTATGAATCATTTGTGGGTTATGGCCGTTTGTAAGTTTAAAACCTAAAATCTCTCAGAGGAAATTAACTGCCATTGGTTGGTAATTCAGAGGGGCTGGCATTGCCACACCCCCAAACCAGCTTCATCAAAAGCATATGCGAGGGGCTTTTCCCTCAGTCCTCCATTTTTCCACCTTCATGAACACACGGCCACCGTGAGGAACAAGTGGTGGCCATTTTGATTGAACTTAGCTGAAACAAAGAACTCTGCGGAACTTGAAATCAAGGACTTGATGATTTTCCCACAAAAGGACATTTTCCATGAAACTAAGTATTTTTTCTCCCTTGCTTTTATTTTTCATACTGGCTATTACTGTTTTAATAATTGTTGATTTTAATAATTGTCTGAATATTAATTATTTATATTGCTTTCAATAAACCGACGCTATTGTCAGTTGTTGCTCTAGCTACCCTATTATTCAGCATACACAGGAACTGAACTCAGATCTCTGAAGAGACGCTATTCTTGTTGATATCTAGACAGCATAGAGTGTGTTTAACCGTTTTATTCGCAGGACTAGTCAGTCAGCGGGCTCCTCTGTCCCATGGTAACCGCGGTGGTGGCAGCTATACCCTGAACTAGTGTTTAAAGTTGTATTTCCGTAACCCACAGGCTCCCTTCTGGTCGGGCTGCTGCCCAAATTTCTGTCGGTTTCTGCGCAAAGATCACGACCAAAGCTTGCATGGTCTGTGTGCTGAAACCGATTGGAAGGCAGTTTGCGGTCTGACCACTAGGGCTCCTGTGACAAACCCTATGGGCCTTTTCTTACTTGGGCGATTTACGGTAATCGCCGCAAATCGCACAAAACGCCAATGTGTCGCCTGCGCCATTTTCAGGCATTTTCCAGTGATCACGTTTCAATGCTATAGAAGCGCTAAACGCGATCGCGGAGAAATCACCGCAGTTTTCAGTGATTTTTCAGCTGAAAAATCACTCCTGCAAGCGCTGGCGCTTTGCGTTGTCAAGTGTGAATGGGGCCTGAGAGATATTTCCAAAAAAGTAACTTAAGCAATATCCAGAGCCAAAAACCTCAGGCAACCATAACAAATGTACACGAGAAAGGATGCTGCTTTTAGGGGGGAAAGGGGCTCTGACCGGGAAGGCTTCAGGGCCATTTTAGTGTTTTCCATGTGCTCCAGTGGCGTAGCTAAGGAGCTATGGGCCCTGGTGCAAGTTATGCATTGGGGCCTCCCAAGCATGCTATACATAGCAATTGATACGGTTCTCCAAAACCAATAAAGGACAACTACAGTGTCAGATGAGCAAGAAGGGGATGGGGAACAGCTTGTTAATGATGACTACTATTCAAAGTATCTATAGAAGTGATTATTATCAGCACAGGACCAATAGAGAGCTAATACTGTGGTTGAGAGTGGGCCCCACCGGGCCCCTCTGGCCCAAGGGCCCAGATGCGGTCGCTACCTCTGCACCCCCTATTGCTACGCCCCTGATGGGCTCTCTATTACCCACTCTGTGCTGCAGTTTTCCTCAACACCTATCAGAATCCATTTTATTTGGCCAAATAAGTTTACACTTCCAGGCAAACTTGAAATCGTTACAAAAATCACCTGACTCCAACTCTTCAGTTTATGAAACCACTGACTCCGACTCCACAACCCTGCTTACAGGAATTTCACTTGGCAATTGACACCTGAAGTGAGGGATATGGAGTCTGCCAAATGTATTTCCAGTTAAACAATACCAGTTGCCTGGCATATACTAGGGACACCTATACGTCTGGCCAGGCCCGCCATCGGGGGGACATCCGTGACTCCCGTCACGGGCCCCGGGCGTGCAGGGGGGCCCCATCCCCGCCGCGGCCCTGGCGGGTGCCGCCCGGCCACCGCTCAACCTCCCCTGGCCGCTGCTCCCTCCCTCTAGCCGCCGCCTCTTCCGCCCATCAGACCCCGATCAGGCGGCGACAATAGTGCGGGCGCTAGGACCCAGCGCCCGCACTGATATGCGGAAGTGACGTCACTTCCGCATATAGAGCGGGTGCGTCCAGCGCCCGCTCTTACTGGTCGGGTCGCCGCTGATCTTGAGGTCTGACGCTGCTGGCAGCCTGGCAAGGTAGGGGAAGCAGCGGCGGCGGCTGGGGGGGGGGGCCTCCCTGTCACTCACTCACTAGCTAAAGGGCCTCCCTGTCACTCACTCACTAGCTAAAGGGCCTCCCTGTCACTCACTCACTAGCTAAAGGGCCTCCCTGTCACTCACTCACTAGCTAAAGGGCCTCCCTATCACTCACTCACTAGCTAAAGGGCCTCCCTGTCACTCACTCACTAGCTAAAGGGGCTCCCTGTCACTCACTCCCTAAAGGGGCTCCCTGTCACTCACTCACTCCCTAAAGGGGCTCCCTGGCACTCACTCCCTAAAGGGCCTCCCTGTCACTCACTAGCTAAAGGGGCTCCCTGTCACTCACTCACTCACTCCCTAAAGGGCCTCCCTGTCACTCACTCACTAGCTAAAGGGGCTCCCTGTCACTCACTCACTAGCTAAAGGGCCTCCCTTTCACTCACTCACTCCCTAAAGGGCCTCCCTGTCACTCACTCACTAGCTAAAGGGCCTCCCTGTCACTCACTCACTAGCTAAAGGGCCTCCCTGTCACTCACTCACTAGCTAAAGGGCCTTCCTGTCACTCACTCACTAGCTAAAGGGCCTCCCTGTCACTCACTCACTAGCTAAAGGGCCTCCCTGTCACTCACTCACTAGCTAAAGGGCCTCCCTGTCACTCACTCACTAGCTAAAGGGGCTCCCTGTCACTCACTCCCTAAAGGGGCCCCCTGTCACTCACTCACTCCCTAAAGGGGCTCCCTGGCACTCACTCCCTAAAGGGCCTCCCTGTCACTCACTAGCTAAAGGGGCTCCCTGTCACTCACTCACTCCCTAAAGGGCCTCCCTGTCACTCACTCACTAGCTAAAGGGGCTCCCTGTCACTCACTCACTAGCTAAAGGGGCTCCCTGGCACTCACTCACTAGCTAAAGGGGCTCCCTGGCACTCACTGCCTAAAGGGGCTCCCTGTCACTCACTCACTCACTCCCTAAAGGGGCTCCCTGTCACTCACTCACTCCCTAAAGGGGCTCCCTATCACTCACTCACTACCTAAAAGGGCTCCCTGTCACTCACTCACTACCTAAAAGGGCTCCATGTCACTCACTACCTAACCTGAGGGTCCCTGTCAGAATCCAGGTGAGAGGTGTCTACCATAATAAGGGGGCATTCTGCCTATTTATGTGAAATGCTGTCTATTTATGTGCCTCATGACTGCTGAATTTGTCTTGTTGGGGGCCTAATGATTGAATTTTTACTTGTTGGGGGCCTCATGATTTGTTGGGAGCCTCAAGATTGCTGAATTTGTCTTGTTGGGGGCCTCATGATTTGTTGGGGCCTCATGATTGCTTAATTTGTCTTGTTGGGGGCCTCATGATTGCTGAATTTGTCTTGTTGGGGGCCTCATGGTTTGTTGGGGGCCTCATGATTGCTGAATTTGTCTTGTTGGGGGTCACATGATTGCTAACTGCGAGACTATGGGAAAAGCTGAATCATTACTATATGAGACAATAGCATTAAACCTACTTTTTTAGCTTTTTTAAACAGAAAATAAAACTGGGAGGTTCTAAAAAAATGATGGAGCACTTCCTCCTTCCGGCTTGAAGGAGGAAGTGCTCGATATCGAGGCTTGCAACGCGTCCATTCGGACACTTGCACCTCGTTGAAACGCTGGGTGGAGAGCGGCGTTCTGGGTAATTAACCCCGCCGCATCTAGC
This sequence comes from Hyperolius riggenbachi, assembly GCF_040937935.1. Classification (NCBI taxonomy): domain Eukaryota; kingdom Metazoa; phylum Chordata; class Amphibia; order Anura; family Hyperoliidae; genus Hyperolius; species Hyperolius riggenbachi. The sequence goes on along the minus strand of NC_090646.1, from coordinate 22,189,699 downwards.
CGCTCAGCTGTGGCAATTAGAGCTAACTTGAATCACGAGTATCCACCGTGGTTATTCGTGATTAATTTGTGGACAGCAAGCCTCCAACTAGCTCTGCCAACATGTGATGGCTACGCACATTTCTCAGTTGGGGGGGGGGGGGGGGGGGGGCCCGGACTGATGATTTGTGAGGGGCCCCAAAATTTCTGATGGCGGCCCTGCGTCTGGCTACATATACTGGGGACACCTATACACCTGGCTACATATACTGGGGACATCTATACACCTGGCTACATATACTGGGGACACCTATACACCTGGCTACATATACTGGGGACACCTATACGCCTGGCTACATAAACTGGGGACACCTATACGCCTGGCTACATATAATGGGGACACCTATACACGTGGCTACATATACTGGGGACACCTATACACCTGGCTACATATACTGGGGACACCTATACACCTGGCTACATATACTGGGGACATCTATACACCTGGCTACATATACTGGGGACATCTATACACCTGACTACATATACTGGGGACACTATACACCTGGCTACATATACTGGGGACACCTATACGCCTGGCTACATATACTGGGGACACCTATACACCTGGCTACATATACTGGGGACACCTATACGCCTGGCTACATATACTGGGGACACCTATACACCTGGCTACATATACTGGGCACATATACACCTGGCTATACTGGGGGCACCTATACACCTGGCTACATAAACTGGGGACATCTATACACCTGGCTACATATACTGGGGACACCTATACACCTGGCTACATATACTGGGGACACCTATACGCCTGGCTACATATACTGGGGACACCTATACACCTGGCTACATATACTGGGGACACCTATACGCCTGGCTACATATACTGGGGACACCTATACGCCTGGCTACATATACTGGGCACATATACACCTGGCTATACTGGGGGCACCTATACACCTGGCTACATAAACTGGGGACATCTATACACCTGGCTACATATACTGGGGACACCTATACACCTGGCTACATATACTGGGGACACCTATACGCCTGGCTACATATACTGGGGACACCTATACGCCTGGCTACATATACTGGGGACACCTATACGCCTGGCTACATATACTGGGGACACCTATACGCCTGGCTACATATACTGGGGACACCTATACGCCTGGCTACATATACTGGGGACACCTATACGCCTGGCTACATATACTGGGCACATATACACCTGGCTATACTGGGGGCACCTATACACCTGGCTACATAAACTGGGGACATCTATACACCTGGCTACATATACTGGGGACACCTATACACCTGGCTACATATACTGGGGACACCTATACGCCTGGCTACATATACTGGGGACACCTATACGCCTGGCTACATATACTGGGGACACCTATACGCCTGGCTACATATACTGGGGACACCTATACGCCTGGCTACATATACTGGGGACACCTATACGCCTGGCTACATATACTGGGGACACCTATACGCCTGGCTACATATACTGGGGACACCTATACGCCTGGCTACATATACTGGGGACACCTATACACCTGGCTACATATACTGGGGGCACCTATACGCCTGGCTACATATACTGGGGGCACCTATACGCCTGGCTACATATACTGGGGACACCTATACGCCTGGCTACATATACTGGGGACACCTATACGCCTGGCTACATATACTGGGGACACCTATACGCCTGGCTACATATACTGGGGACACCTATACACGTGGCTACATATACTGGGGACACCTATACGCCTGGCTACATATACTGGGGACATCTATACGCCTGGCTACATATACTGGGGACACCTATACACCTGGCTACATATACTGGGGACACCTATACGCCTGGCTACATATACTGGGGACACCTATACGCCTGGCTACATATACTGGGGACACCTATACGCCTGGCTACATATACTGGGGACACCTGTACGCCTGGCTACATATACTGGGGACAGCTATACGCCTGGCTACATATACTGGGGACACCTATACACCTGGCTACATATACTGGGGACACCTATACACCTGGCTGCATATACTGGGGACACCTATACGCCTGGCTACATATACTGGGGACACCTATACGCCTGGCTACATATACTGGGGACTGCTATACGCCTGGCTACATATACTGGGGACATCTATACGCCTGGCTACATATACTGGGGACACCTATACGCCTGGCTACATATACTGGGGACAGCTATACGCCTGGCTACATATACTGGGGACACCTATACACCTGTCTACATATACTGGGGTCACCTATACACCTGGCTGCATATACTGGGGACACCTATACGCCTGGCTACATATACTGGGGACACCTATACGCCTGGCTACATATACTGGGGACTGCTATACGCCTGGCTACATATACTGGGGACACCTATACGCCTGGCTACATATACTGGGGACATCTATACGCCTGGCTACATATACTGGGGACACCTATACACCTGGCTACATATACTGGGGACACCTATACACCTGGCTACATATACTGGGGACACCTATACACCTGGCTACATATACTGGGGACACCTATATGCCTGGCTACATATACTGGGGACTGCTATACGCCTGGCTACATATACTGGGGACATCTATACGCCTGGCTACATATACTGGGGTTACCTATACGCCTGTCTACATATACTGGGGACATCTATACACGTGGCTACATATACTGGGGACATTGAGTAATTGAGTAATTGTGTGTTAGGGTTAGAAAAAGAGGGTGGAGCCAACACTAGCCAAATGCATACCCGGGCAACGCCGGGCCATCATCTAGTACCTCAATAAATGTCAGTAACTGGCAATTCACAAAGATTAAAGCCTTCGGTATGTAACCTAAAAGACATTTCATCACTGCCAAAGCTTAGCAATTTTATATTAAGACTAGTGACCTTAGGTCTATCACTGAACATCTGCGCACTCGACGCATGCCCGACATGCGCTCACGTGCGTGCGCATACACGCCCGCTCCTCCTGGCCCCCCTGCCGCATCATTCCCCCAGCTCTCCTGTGTCTATGCGTCCCTCCCTGCACATGCGCGCACGCACACACGCCCGCTCCTCCTGGCCCCCCTGCCACGTAATCCCCAGCTCTCCTGTGTCTCTGCGTCCCTCCCTGCACATGCGCGCACACACACGCCCGCCCCTCCAGGCCCTCCTGCCACGTCATTCCCCCAGCTCTCCTTTCTCTGCGTCCCTCCCTGCACATGCGCGCACACACACGCCCACCCCTCCAGGCCCCCCTGCCACATCATTCCCCCAGCTCTCCTGTCTCTGCGTCCCTCCCTGCACATGCGCGCACGCACACGCCCACCCCTCCTGGCCCCCCTGCCACGTCATTCCCCCAGCTCTCCTGTGTCTCTGAGTCCCTCCCTGCACATGCGCACGCACACGCCCGCCCCTCCTGGCCCCCCTGCCGCGTCATTCCCCTAGCTCTCCTGTGTCTCTGAGTCCCTTACTGCACATGCGCACGCACACACCCACCCCTCCTGGCCCCCCTGCCGCGTTATTCCCCCAGCTCTACTGTGTCTCTACGTCCCTTCCTGCACATGTGCACGCACGCACACGCCTGCCCCTCCTGGCCCCCCTGCCGCGTCATTCCCCCAGCTCTCCTGTGTCTATGCGTCCCTCCCTGCACATGAGCGCACGCACACACGCCCGCTCCTCCTGGCCCCCTTGCCACGTCATTCCCCAGCTCTCCTGTGTATATGCGTCCCTCCCTGCACATGCGCGCACGCACCCACACGCCCGCCCCTCCTGGCCCCCCTGCCACGTCATTCCCCAGCTCTCCTGTGTCTATGCGTCCCTCCCTGCACATGCTCGCACGCATACATACACGCCCGCCCCTCCTGGCCCCTATGCCGCGTCATTCCCCCAGCTCTCCTGTGTCTCTGCGTCCCTCCCTGCACATGCGCATGCACACGCCTGCCCGTCCTGGCCCCCCTGCCGCATCATTCCCCCAGCTCTCCTGTGTCTCTGAGTCCCTCCCTGCACATGCACACGCCCGCCCCTCCTGGCCCCCCTGCCGCGTCATTCCACCAGCTCTCCTGTGTCTCTGCATCCCTCCCTGCACATGCACACGCACACGCCCGCCCCTCCTGGCCCCCCTGCCGCGTCATTCCCGTAGCTCTCCTGTGTCTCTGAGTCTCTCCCTGCACATGCACCGCCCCTCCTGGCCCTCCTGCCATGTCATTCCCCCAGCTCTCCTGTGTCTCTGCGTCCCTCCCTACACATGCGCATGTACACGCCCGCCCCTCCTGGCCCCCCTGCCGCGTCATTCCCCCAGCTCTCCTGTGTCTCTGCGTCCCTCCCTGCACATGCGCATGCACACGCCCACCCCTCCTGGCCCCCCTGCCGCGTCATTCCCCCAGCTCTCCTGTGTCTATGCGTCCCTCCCTGCACATGCGCGCACACACACGCCCGCCCCTCCTGGCCCCCATGCCGCGTCATTCCCCCATCTCTCCTGTGTCTCTGCGTCCCTCCCTGCACATGCGCACGCACACGCCCGCCCGTCCTGCCCCCCCTGCCGCATCATTCCCCCAGTTCTCCTGTGTCTCTGAGTCCCTCCCTGCACATGCGCACGCACACGCCCGCCCCTCCTGGCCCCCCTGCCGCGTCATTCCACCAGCTCTCCTGTGTCTCTGCGTCCCTCCCTGCACATGCGCACGCACACGGCCGCCCCTCCTGGCCCCCCTACCGCGTCATTCCCCCAGCTCTCCTGTGTCTCTGCACATGCGCGCACGCCCGCCCCTCCTGGCCCCCCTGCCGCGTCATTCCCCCAGCTCTCCTGTCTCTGCGTCCCTCCCTGCACATGCGCGCACGCACACGCCCGCCCCTCCTGGCCCCCCTACCGTGTCATTCCCCCAGCTCTCCTGCCTCTGCGTCCCTCCCTGCACAAGCACACGCCCGCCCCTCCTGGCCCCCCTGCCACGTCATTCCCCCAGCTCTCCTGTGTCTCTGCGTCCCTCCCTGCACATGCGCGCATGCACACGCCCGCCCTTCCTGGCCCCTCTGCCGCGTCATTTCCCGAGCTCTCCTGTGTCTCTGCGTCTCTCCCTGCACATGCGCGCATGCACACGCCCGCCCCTCCTGACCCCCCTGCCGCGTCATTCCCCCAGCTCTCCTGTGTCTCTGCATCCCTCCCTGCACATGCGCGCACGTACACACCCGCCCCTCCTGGCCCCCTGCGGCATCATTCCCCCAGCTCTCCTGTGTCTCTACGTCCCTCCCTGCACATGCGCACGCACGCACACGCCCGCCCCTCCTGGCCCTCCTGCCACGTCATTCCCCCAGCTCTCCTGTGTCTCTGCGTCCCTCCCTGCACATGCGCATGCACACGCCCACCCCTCCTGGCCCCCCTGCCGCGTCATTCCCCCAGCTCTCCTGTGTCTATGCGTCCCTCCCTGCACATGCGCGCACGCACACACACGCCCGCCCCTCCTGGCCCCCCTGCCACGTCATTCCCCAGCTCTCCTGTGTCTATGCGTCTCTCCCTGCACATGCGCGCACACACACGCCCGCCCCTCCTGGCCCCCATGCCGCGTCATTCCTCCAGCTCTCCTGTGTCTCTTCGTCCCTCCCTGCACATGCGCACACGCACATGCCCGCCCCTCCTGCCCCCCCCGCCGCGTCATTCCCCCAGCTCTCCTGTGTCTCTGCGTCCCTCCCTGCACATGCGCACGCACACGCCCGCCCGTCCTGGCCCCCCTGCCGCATCATTCCCCCAGCTCTCCTGTGTCTCTGAGTCCCTCCCTGCACATGCGCACGCACACGCCCGCCCCTCCTGGCCCCCCTGCCGCGTCATTCCCCCAGCTCTCCTGTGTCTCTGAGTACCTCCCTGCACATGCGCACGCACACGCCCGCCCCTCCTGGCTCCCCTGCGGCGTCATTCCCCCAGCTCTCCTGTGTCTCTGCACATGCGCGCACGCCCACCCCTCCTGGCCCCCCTGCCGCGTCATTCCCCCAGCTCTCCTGTCTCTGCGTCCCTCCCTGCACATGCGCGCACGCACACGCCCGCCCCTCCTGGCCCCCCTGCCACGTCATTCCCCCAGCTCTCCTGTCTCTGCGTCCCTCCCTGCACATGCGCACGCACACGCCCGCCCCTCCTGGCCCCCCTGCCGCGTCATTCCCCCAGCTCTCCTGTCTCTGCGTCCCTCCCTGCACATGCGCGCACAAACACGCCCGCCCCTCCTGGCCCCCCTGCCGCGTCATTCCCCCAGCTCTCCTGTCTCTGCGTCCCTCCCTGCACATGCGCTCACGCACACGCCCGCCCCTCCTGGCCCCCCTGCCGCGTCATTCCCCCAGCTCTCCTGTCTCTTCGTCCCTCCCTGTACATGCGCACACGCACACGCCCGCCCCTCCTGACCCCCCTGCCGCATCATTCCCCCAGCTCTACTGTCTCTGCGTCCCTCCCTGCACATGCGTGCACGCACACGCCCGCCCCTCCTGGCCCCCCTGCTGCGTCATTCCCCCAGCTCTCCTGTGTCTCTGCGTCCCTCCCTGCACATGCGCGCACGCACACACCCGCCCCTCCTGACCCCCCTGCCGCGTCATTCCCCCAGCTCTTCTGTCTCTGCGTCCCTCCCTGCACATGCGCACGCACACGACCGCACCTCCTGCCCCCCCTGCCGCGTCATTCCCCCAGCTCTCCTGTCTCTGCGTCCATCCCTGCACATGCGCGCATGCACACGCCCGCCCCTCCTGCCCCCCCGCCGCGTCATTCCCCCAGCTCTCCTGTGACTCTGCGTCCCTCCCTGCACATGCGCGCACGCACACGCCCGCCCCTCCTGACCCCCCAGCCGCGTCATTCCCCTAGCTCTCCTGTCTCTGCGTCCCTCCCTGCACATGCGCGCACACTCCCACCCCTCCTGACCCCCCTGCCGCGTCATTCCCATAGCTCTCATGTCTCTGCGTCCCTGCCTGCACATGCGCGCACGCACGCGCCCGCTCCTCCTGGTGGCCCCCCTGCCGCGTCATTCCCCCAGCTCTCCTGTCTCTGCATCCCTCCCTGCACATGTGCGCACGCACACACCCGCCCCTCCTGACCCCCCTGCCACGTCATTCCCCCAGCTCTCCGGTCTCTGTGTTCCTCCCTGCACATGCGCACACGCCCGCCCCTCCTGGCCCCCCTGCCGCGTCATTCCACCAGCTCTCCTGTCTCTGCGTCCCTCCCTGCACATGCGCGCACGCACACGCCCGCCCCTCCTGACCCCCCTGCCGCGTCATTCCCCCAGCTCTCCTGTCTCTGCATCCCTTCCTGCACATGCGCGCACGCACACACCCGCCCCTCCTGAGTCCTGACCCCCCTGCTGCGTCATTCCACCAGCTCTCCTGTCTCTGCGTCCCTCCCTGCACATGCGCGCACGCACACGCCCGCCCCTCCTGACCCAACTGCCGCGTCATTCCCCCAGCTCTCCTGTCTGTGCGTCCCTGCCTGCACATGAGCGCACGCACACGCCCACCCCTCCTGGCCCCCCTGCCGCGTCATTCCCCCAGCTCTCCTGTCTCTGCGTCCCTTCCTGCACATGCGCGCACGCACACACCCGCCCCTCCTGAGTCCTGACCCCCCTGCTGCGTCATTCCCCCAGCTCTCCTGTCTCTGTGTCCCTCCCTGCACATGCGCGCACGCACACGCCCGCCCCTCCTGACCCCCCTGCCGCGTCATTCCCCTAGCTCTCCTGTCTCTGCGTCCCTCCCTGCACATGCGCGCACACTCCCACCCCTCCTGACCCCCCTGCCGCGTCATTCCCATAGCTCTCATGTCTCTGCGTCCCTGCCTGCACATGCGCGCACGCACGCGCCCGCTCCTCCTGGTGGCCCCCCTGCCGCGTCATTCCCCCAGCTCTCCTGTCTCTGCGTCCCTCCCTGCACATGCGCGCACGCACACACCCGCCCCTCCTGACCCCCCTGCCACGTCATTCCCCCAGCTCTACGGGCTCTGTCTTCCTCCCTGCACATGCGCACACGCCCGCCCCTCCTGGCCCCCCTGCCGCGTCATTCCACCAGCTCTCCTGTCTCTGCGTCCCTCCCTGCACATGCGCGCACGCACACGCCCGCCCCTCCTGATCCCCCTGCCGCGTCATTCCCCCAGCTCTCCTGTCTGTGCGTCCCTGCCTGCACATGCGCGCACGCACACGCCCGCCCCTCCTGGCCCCCCTGCCGCGTCATTCCCCCAGCTCTCCTGTCTCTGCGTCCCTTCCTGCACATGCGCGCACGCACACACCCGCCCCTCCTGAGTCCTGACCCCCCTGCTGCGTCATTCCCCCAGCTCTCCTGTCTCTGTGTCCCTCCCTGTACATGCGCACACGCCCGCCCCTCCTGGCCCCCCTGCTGCGTCATTCCACCAGCTCTCCTGTCTCTGCGTCCCTTCCTGCACATGCGCGCACGCACACACCCGCCCCTCCTGAGTCCTGACCCCCCTGCTGCGTCATTCCCCCAGCTCTCCTGTCTCTGTGTCCCTCCCTGTACATGCGCACACGCCCGCCCCTCCTGGCCCCCCTGCTGCGTCATTCCACCAGCTCTCCTGTCTCTGCGTCCCTTCCTGCACATGCGCGCACGCACACGCCCGCCCCTCCTGACCCCCCAGCCGCGTCATTCCCCTAGCTCTCCTGTCTCTGCGTCCCTCCCTGCACATGCGCGCACACTCCCACCCCTCCTGACCCCCCTGCCGCGTCATTCCACCAGCTCTCCTGTCTCTGCGTCCCTCCCTGCACATGCGCGCACGCACACGCCCGCCCCTCCTGATCCCCCTGCCGCGTCATTCCCCCAGCTCTCCTGTCTGTGCGTCCCTGCCTGCACATGCGCGCACGCACACGCCCGCCCCTCCTGGCCCCCCTGCCGCGTCATTCCCCCAGCTCTCCTGTCTCTGCGTCCCTTCCTGCACATGCGCGCACGCACACACCCGCCCCTCCTGAGTCCTGACCCCCCTGCTGCGTCATTCCCCCAGCTCTCCTGTCTCTGTGTCCCTCCCTGTACATGCGCACACGCCCGCCCCTCCTGGCCCCCCTGCTGCGTCATTCCACCAGCTCTCCTGTCTCTGCGTCCCTTCCTGCACATGCGCGCACGCACACGCCCGCCCCTCCTGACCCCCCAGCCGCGTCATTCCCCTAGCTCTCCTGTCTCTGCGTCCCTCCCTGCACATGCGCGCACACTCCCACCCCTCCTGACCCCCCTGCCGCGTCATTCCCATAGCTCTCATGTCTCTGCGTCCCTGCCTGCACATGCGCGCACGCACGCGCCCGCTCCTCCTGGTGGCCCCCCTGCCGCGTCATTCCCCCAGCTCTCCTGTCTCTGCATCCCTCCCTGCACATGTGCGCACGCACACACCCGCCCCTCCTGACCCCCCTGCCACGTCATTCCCCCAGCTCTCCGGTCTCTGTGTTCCTCCCTGCACATGCGCACACGCCCGCCCCTCCTGGCCCCCCTGCCGCGTCATTCCACCAGCTCTCCTGTCTCTGCGTCCCTCCCTGCACATGCGCGCACGCACACGCCCGCCCCTCCTGACCCCCCTGCCGCGTCATTCCCCCAGCTCTCCTGTCTCTGCATCCCTTCCTGCACATGCGCGCACGCACACACCCGCCCCTCCTGAGTCCTGACCCCCCTGCTGCGTCATTCCACCAGCTCTCCTGTCTCTGCGTCCCTCCCTGCACATGCGCGCACGCACACGCCCGCCCCTCCTGACCCAACTGCCGCGTCATTCCCCCAGCTCTCCTGTCTGTGCGTCCCTGCCTGCACATGAGCGCACGCACACGCCCACCCCTCCTGGCCCCCCTGCCGCGTCATTCCCCCAGCTCTCCTGTCTCTGCGTCCCTTCCTGCACATGCGCGCACGCACACACCCGCCCCTCCTGAGTCCTGACCCCCCTGCTGCGTCATTCCCCCAGCTCTCCTGTCTCTGTGTCCCTCCCTGCACATGCGCGCACGCACACGCCCGCCCCTCCTGACCCCCCTGCCGCGTCATTCCCCTAGCTCTCCTGTCTCTGCGTCCCTCCCTGCACATGCGCGCACACTCCCACCCCTCCTGACCCCCCTGCCGCGTCATTCCCATAGCTCTCATGTCTCTGCGTCCCTGCCTGCACATGCGCGCACGCACGCGCCCGCTCCTCCTGGTGGCCCCCCTGCCGCGTCATTCCCCCAGCTCTCCTGTCTCTGCGTCCCTCCCTGCACATGCGCGCACGCACACACCCGCCCCTCCTGACCCCCCTGCCACGTCATTCCCCCAGCTCTACGGTCTCTGTCTTCCTCCCTGCACATGCGCACACGCCCGCCCCTCCTGGCCCCCCTGCCGCGTCATTCCACCAGCTCTCCTGTCTCTGCGTCCCTCCCTGCACATGCGCGCACGCACACGCCCGCCCCTCCTGATCCCCCTGCCGCGTCATTCCCCCAGCTCTCCTGTCTGTGCGTCCCTGCCTGCACATGCGCGCACGCACACGCCCGCCCCTCCTGGCCCCCCTGCCGCGTCATTCCCCCAGCTCTCCTGTCTCTGCGTCCCTTCCTGCACATGCGCGCACGCACACACCCGCCCCTCCTGAGTCCTGACCCCCCTGCTGCGTCATTCCCCCAGCTCTCCTGTCTCTGTGTCCCTCCCTGTACATGCGCACACGCCCGCCCCTCCTGACCCCCCTGCCGCGTCATTTCCCCAGCTCTTCTGTCTCTTCGTCCCTCCCTGCACTTGCGCGCATGCACACGCCCGCCCCTCCTGGCCCCCCTGTCGCGTCATTTCACCAGCTCTCCTGTCTCTGCGTCCCTCCCTGCACATGCGCGCACGCACACACCCGCCCCTCTTGGCCCCCCTGCCGCGTCATTCCCCCAGCTCTCCTGTCTCTGTGTCCCTCCCTGCACATGCGCGTACGCACACGCCCGCCCCTCCTGACCCCCCTGCCGCGTCATTCCACCAGCTCTCCTGTCTCTGCGTCCCTCCCTGCACATGCGCGCACGCACACACCCGCCCCTCTTGGCCCCCCTGCCGCGTCATTCCCCTAGCTCTCCTGTCTCTGCGTCCCTCCCTGCACATGCGCGCACGCACACGCCCGCCCCTCCTGACCCCCCTGCCGCGTCATTCCACCAGCTCTCCTGTCTCTGCGTCCCTCCCTGCACATGCGCGCACGCACACACCCGCCCCTCTTGGCCCCCCTGCCGCGTCATTCCCCCAGCTCTCCTGTCTCTGCGTCCCTCCCTGCACATGCGCGCACGCACACGCCCGCCCCTCCTGACCCCCCTGCCGCGTCATTCCACCAGCTCTCCTGTCTCTGCGTCCCTCCCTGCACATGCGCGCACGCACACACCCGCCCCTCTTGACCTCCCTGCTGCGTCATTGCCCCAGCTCTCCTGTCTCTGCGTCCCTCCCTGCACATACGTGCACGCACACGCCCGCCCCTCCTGACCCCCCTGCTGCGTCATTCCCCCAGCTCTCCTGTGTCTGCGTCCCTCACTGCACATGCGCGCACACTCCCACCCCTCCTGACCCCCCTGCCGCGTCATTCCCCCAGCTCTCCTGTCTGTGCGTCCCTGCCTGCACATGCGCGCACGCACACGCCCGCCCCTCCTGGCCCCCCTGCCGCGTCATTCCCCCAGCTCTCCTGTCTCTGCGTCCCTTCCTGCACATGCGCGCACGCACACACCCGCCCCTCCTGAGTCCTGACCCCCCTGCTGCGTCATTCCCCCAGCTCTCCTGTCTCTGTGTCCCTCCCTGTACATGCGCACACGCCCGCCCCTCCTGGCCCCCCTGCTGCGTCATTCCACCAGCTCTCCTGTCTCTGCGTCCCTTCCTGCACATGCGCGCACGCACACGCCCGCCCCTCCTGACCCCCCAGCCGCGTCATTCCCCTAGCTCTCCTGTCTCTGCGTCCCTCCCTGCACATGCGCGCACACTCCCACCCCTCCTGACCCCCCTGCCGCGTCATTCCCATAGCTCTCATGTCTCTGCGTCCCTGCCTGCACATGCGCGCACGCACGCGCCCGCTCCTCCTGGTGGCCCCCCTGCCGCGTCATTCCCCCAGCTCTCCTGTCTCTGCATCCCTCCCTGCACATGTGCGCACGCACACACCCGCCCCTCCTGACCCCCCTGCCACGTCATTCCCCCAGCTCTCCGGTCTCTGTGTTCCTCCCTGCACATGCGCACACGCCCGCCCCTCCTGGCCCCCCTGCCGCGTCATTCCACCAGCTCTCCTGTCTCTGCGTCCCTCCCTGCACATGCGCGCACGCACACGCCCGCCCCTCCTGACCCCCCTGCCGCGTCATTCCCCCAGCTCTCCTGTCTCTGCATCCCTTCCTGCACATGCGCGCACGCACACACCCGCCCCTCCTGAGTCCTGACCCCCCTGCTGCGTCATTCCACCAGCTCTCCTGTCTCTGCGTCCCTCCCTGCACATGCGCGCACGCACACGCCCGCCCCTCCTGACCCAACTGCCGCGTCATTCCCCCAGCTCTCCTGTCTGTGCGTCCCTGCCTGCACATGAGCGCACGCACACGCCCACCCCTCCTGGCCCCCCTGCCGCGTCATTCCCCCAGCTCTCCTGTCTCTGCGTCCCTTCCTGCACATGCGCGCACGCACACACCCGCCCCTCCTGAGTCCTGACCCCCCTGCTGCGTCATTCCCCCAGCTCTCCTGTCTCTGTGTCCCTCCCTGCACATGCGCGCACGCACACGCCCGCCCCTCCTGACCCCCCTGCCGCGTCATTCCCCTAGCTCTCCTGTCTCTGCGTCCCTCCCTGCACATGCGCGCACACTCCCACCCCTCCTGACCCCCCTGCCGCGTCATTCCCATAGCTCTCATGTCTCTGCGTCCCTGCCTGCACATGCGCGCACGCACGCGCCCGCTCCTCCTGGTGGCCCCCCTGCCGCGTCATTCCCCCAGCTCTCCTGTCTCTGCGTCCCTCCCTGCACATGCGCGCACGCACACACCCGCCCCTCCTGACCCCCCTGCCACGTCATTCCCCCAGCTCTACGGTCTCTGTCTTCCTCCCTGCACATGCGCACACGCCCGCCCCTCCTGGCCCCCCTGCCGCGTCATTCCACCAGCTCTCCTGTCTCTGCGTCCCTCCCTGCACATGCGCGCACGCACACGCCCGCCCCTCCTGATCCCCCTGCCGCGTCATTCCCCCAGCTCTCCTGTCTGTGCGTCCCTGCCTGCACATGCGCGCACGCACACGCCCGCCCCTCCTGGCCCCCCTGCCGCGTCATTCCCCCAGCTCTCCTGTCTCTGCGTCCCTTCCTGCACATGCGCGCACGCACACACCCGCCCCTCCTGAGTCCTGACCCCCCTGCTGCGTCATTCCCCCAGCTCTCCTGTCTCTGTGTCCCTCCCTGTACATGCGCACACGCCCGCCCCTCCTGACCCCCCTGCCGCGTCATTTCCCCAGCTCTTCTGTCTCTTCGTCCCTCCCTGCACTTGCGCGCATGCACACGCCCGCCCCTCCTGGCCCCCCTGTCGCGTCATTTCACCAGCTCTCCTGTCTCTGCGTCCCTCCCTGCACATGCGCGCACGCACACACCCGCCCCTCTTGGCCCCCCTGCCGCGTCATTCCCCCAGCTCTCCTGTCTCTGCGTCCCTCCCTGCACATGCGCGTACGCACACGCCCGCCCCTCCTGACCCCCCTGCCGCGTCATTCCACCAGCTCTCCTGTCTCTGCGTCCCTCCCTGCACATGCGCGCACGCACACACCCGCCCCTCTTGGCCCCCCTGCCGCGTCATTCCCCTAGCTCTCCTGTCTCTGCGTCCCTCCCTGCACATGCGCGCACGCACACGCCCGCCCCTCCTGACCCCCCTGCCGCGTCATTCCACCAGCTCTCCTGTCTCTGCGTCCCTCCCTGCACATGCGCGCACGCACACACCCGCCCCTCTTGGCCCCCCTGCCGCGTCATTCCCCCAGCTCTCCTGTCTCTGCGTCCCTCCCTGCACATGCGCGCACGCACACGCCCGCCCCTCCTGACCCCCCTGCCGCGTCATTCCACCAGCTCTCCTGTCTCTGCGTCCCTCCCTGCACATGCGCGCACGCACACACCCGCCCCTCTTGACCTCCCTGCTGCGTCATTGCCCCAGCTCTCCTGTCTCTGCGTCCCTCCCTGCACATACGTGCACGCACACGCCCGCCCCTCCTGACCCCCCTGCTGCGTCATTCCCCCAGCTCTCCTGTGTCTGCGTCCCTCACTGCACATGCGCGCACACTCCCACCCCTCCTGACCCCCCTGCCGCGTCATTCCCATAGCTCTCATGTCTCTGTGTCCCTCCCTGCACATGCGCGCACGCACACGCCCGCCCTTCCTGACCTCCCTGCCGCGTCATTCCCCCAGCTCTTCTGTCTCTGCGTCCCTCCCTGCACATGCGCGCACGCACACGCCCGCCCCTCCTGAGTCCTGACCCCCCTGCTGCGTCATTCCCCCAGCTCTCCTGTCTCTGTGTCCCTCCCTGCACATGCGCACACGCCCGCCCCTCCTGGCCCCCCTGCTGCGTCATTCCACCAGCTCTCCTGTCTCTGTGTCCCTCCCTGCACATGCGCACACGCACACGCCCGCCCCTCCTGACCCCCCTGCCGCGTCATTCCCCCAGCTCTTCTGTCTCTGTGTCCCTCCCTGCACATGCGCGCACGCACACGCCCGCCCCTCCTGACCCCCCTGCCGCGTCATTCCCCCAGCTCTCCTGTCTCTGTGTCCCTCCCTGCACATGCGCGCACGCACACGCCCGCCCCTCCTGACCCCCCTGCCGCGTCATTCCCCCAGCTCTTCTGTCTCTGTGTCCCTCCCTGCACATGCGCGCACGCACACGCCCGCCCCTCCTGACCCCCCTGCCGCGTCATTCCCCCAGCTCTCCTGTCTCTGTGTCCCTCCCTGCACATGCGCGCACGCACACGCCCGCCCCTCCTGACCCCCCTGCCGCGTCATTCCCCCAGCTCTTCGGTCTCTGCGTCCCTCCCTGCACATGCGCGCATGCACATGCCCGCCCCTCCTGGCCCCCCTGCCGCGTCATTCCCCCAGCTCTCCTGTCTCTGCGTCCCTCCCTGCACATGCGCGCACGCACACGCCCGCCCCTCCTGAGTCCTGACCCCCCTGCTGCGTCATTCCCCCAGCTCTCCTGTCTCTGTGTCCCTCCCTGCACATGCGCACACGCCCGCCCCTCCTGGCCCCCCTGCTGCGTCATTCCACCAGCTCTCCTGTCTCTGTGTCCCTCCCTGCACATGCGCGCACGCACATGCCCGCCCCTCCTGACCCCCCTGCCGCGTCATTCCCCCAGCTCTTCTGTCTCTGTGTCCCTCCCTGCACATGCGCGCACGCACACGCCCGCCCCTCCTGACCCCCCTGCCGCGTCATTCCCCCAGCTCTCCTGTCTCTGTGTCCCTCCCTGCACATGCGCGCACGCACACGCCCGCCCCTCCTGACCCCCCTGCCGCGTCATTCCCCCAGCTCTCCTGTCTCTGTGTTCCTCCCTGCACATGCGCGCACGCACACGCCCGCCCCTCCTGAGTCCTGACCCCCCTGCTGCGTCATTCCCCCAGCTCTCCTGTCTCTGTGTCCCTCCCTGCACATGCGCACACGCCCGCCCCTCCTGGCCCCCCTGCTGCGTCATTCCACCAGCTCTCCTGTCTCTGTGTCCCTCCCTGCACATGCGCGCACGCACACGCCCGCCCCTCCTGACCCCCCTGCCGCGTCATTCCCCCAGCTCTTCTGTCTCTGTGTCCCTCCCTGCACATGCGCGCACGCACACGCCCGCCCCTCCTGACCCCCCTGCCGCGTCATTCCCCCAGCTCTCCTGTCTCTGTGTCCCTCCCTGCACATGCGCGCACGCACACGCCCGCCCCTCCTGACCCCCCTGCCGCGTCATTCCCCCAGCTCTTCTGTCTCTGCGTCCCTCCCTGCACATGCGCGCATGCACATGCCCGCCCCTCCTGGCCCCCCTGCCGCGTCATTCCCCCAGCTCTCCTGTCTCTGCGTCCCTCCCTGCACATGCGCGCACGCACACGCCCGCCCCTCCTGAGTCCTGACCCCCCTGCTGCGTCATTCCCCCAGCTCTCCTGTCTCTGTGTCCCTCCCTGCACATGCGCACACGCCCGCCCCTCCTGGCCCCCCTGCTGCGTCATTCCACCAGCTCTCCTGTCTCTGTGTCCCTCCCTGCACATGCGCGCACGCACATGCCCGCCCCTCCTGACCCCCCTGCCGCGTCATTCCCCCAGCTCTTCTGTCTCTGTGTCCCTCCCTGCACATGCGCGCACGCACACGCCCGCCCCTCCTGACCCCCCTGCCGCGTCATTCCCCCAGCTCTCCTGTCTCTGCGTCCCTCCCTGCACATGCGCGCACGCACACGCCCGCCCCTCCTGGCCCCCCTGCCGCGTCATTCCCCCAGCTCTCCTGTCTCTGTGTCCCTCCCTGCACATGCGCGCACGCACACGCCCGCCCCTCCTGAGTCCTGACCCCCCTGCTGCGTCATTCCCCCAGCTCTCCTGTCTCTGTGTCCCTCCCTGCACATGCGCACACGCCCGCCCCTCCTGGCCCCCCTGCTGCGTCATTCCACCAGCTCTCCTGTCTCTGTGTCCCTCCCTGCACATGCGCGCACGCACACGCCCGCCCCTCCTGACCCCCCTGCCGCGTCATTCCCCCAGCTCTTCTGTCTCTGTGTCCCTCCCTGCACATGCGCGCACGCACACGCCCGCCCCTCCTGACCCCCCTGCCGCGTCATTCCCCCAGCTCTCCTGTCTCTGTGTCCCTCCCTGCACATGCGCGCACGCACACGCCCGCCCCTCCTGACCCCCCTGCCGCGTCATTCCCCCAGCTCTTCTGTCTCTGCGTCCATCCCTGCACATGCGCGCATGCACATGCCCGCCCCTCCTGGCCCCCCTGCCGCGTCATTCCCCCAGCTCTCCTGTCTCTGCGTCCCTCCCTGCACATGCGCGCACGCACACGCCCGCCCCTCCTGAGTCCTGACCCCCCTGCTGCGTCATTCCCCCAGCTCTCCTGTCTCTGTGTCCCTCCCTGCACATGCGCACACGCCCGCCCCTCCTGGCCCCCCTGCTGCGTCATTCCACCAGCTCTCCTGTCTCTGTGTCCCTCCCTGCACATGCGCGCACGCACACACCCGCCCCTCTTGACCTCCCTGCTGCGTCATTGCCCCAGCTCTCCTGTCTCTGCGTCCCTCCCTGCACATACGTGCACGCACACGCCCGCCCCTCCTGACCCCCCTGCTGCGTCATTCCCCCAGCTCTCCTGTGTCTGCGTCCCTCACTGCACATGCGCGCACACTCCCACCCCTCCTGACCCCCCTGCCGCGTCATTCCCATAGCTCTCATGTCTCTGTGTCCCTCCCTGCACATGCGCGCACGCACACGCCCGCCCTTCCTGACCTCCCTGCCGCGTCATTCCCCCAGCTCTTCTGTCTCTGCGTCCCTCCCTGCACATGCGCGCACGCACACGCCCGCCCCTCCTGAGTCCTGACCCCCCTGCTGCGTCATTCCCCCAGCTCTCCTGTCTCTGTGTCCCTCCCTGCACATGCGCACACGCCCGCCCCTCCTGGCCCCCCTGCTGCGTCATTCCACCAGCTCTCCTGTCTCTGTGTCCCTCCCTGCACATGCGCGCACGCACACGCCCGCCCCTCCTGACCCCCCTGCCGCGTCATTCCCCCAGCTCTTCTGTCTCTGTGTCCCTCCCTGCACATGCGCGCACGCACACGCCCGCCCCTCCTGACCCCCCTGCCGCGTCATTCCCCCAGCTCTCCTGTCTCTGTGTCCCTCCCTGCACATGCGCGCACGCACACGCCCGCCCCTCCTGACCCCCCTGCCGCGTCATTCCCCCAGCTCTTCTGTCTCTGCGTCCCTCCCTGCACATGCGCGCATGCACATGCCCGCCCCTCCTGGCCCCCCTGCCGCGTCATTCCCCCAGCTCTCCTGTCTCTGCGTCCCTCCCTGCACATGCGCGCACGCACACGCCCGCCCCTCCTGAGTCCTGACCCCCCTGCTGCGTCATTCCCCCAGCTCTCCTGTCTCTGTGTCCCTCCCTGCACATGCGCACACGCCCGCCCCTCCTGGCCCCCCTGCTGCGTCATTCCACCAGCTCTCCTGTCTCTGTGTCCCTCCCTGCACATGCGCGCACGCACATGCCCGCCCCTCCTGACCCCCCTGCCGCGTCATTCCCCCAGCTCTTCTGTCTCTGTGTCCCTCCCTGCACATGCGCGCACGCACACGCCCGCCCCTCCTGACCCCCCTGCCGCATCATTCCCCCAGCTCTCCTGTCTCTGCGTCCCTCCCTGCACATGCGCGCACGCACACGCCCGCCCCTCCTGGCCCCCCTGCCGCGTCATTCCCCCAGCTCTCCTGTCTCTGCGTCCCTCCCTGCACATGCGCGCACGCACACGCCCGCCCCTCCTGAGTCCTGACCCCCCTGCTGCGTCATTCCCCCAGCTCTCCTGTCTCTGTGTCCCTCCCTGCACATGCGCACACGCCCGCCCCTCCTGGCCCCCCTGCTGCGTCATTCCACCAGCTCTCCTGTCTCTGTGTCCCTCCCTGCACATGCGCGCACGCACACACCCGCCCCTCTTGACCTCCCTGCTGCGTCATTGCCCCAGCTCTCCTGTCTCTGCGTCCCTCCCTGCACATACGTGCACGCACACGCCCGCCCCTCCTGACCCCCCTGCTGCGTCATTCCCCCAGCTCTCCTGTGTCTGCGTCCCTCACTGCACATGCGCGCACACTCCCACCCCTCCTGACCCCCCTGCCGCGTCATTCCCATAGCTCTCATGTCTCTGTGTCCCTCCCTGCACATGCGCGCACGCACACGCCCGCCCTTCCTGACCTCCCTGCCGCGTCATTCCCCCAGCTCTTCTGTCTCTGCGTCCCTCCCTGCACATGCGCGCACGCACACGCCCGCCCCTCCTGAGTCCTGACCCCCCTGCTGCGTCATTCCCCCAGCTCTCCTGTCTCTGTGTCCCTCCCTGCACATGCGCACGCACACGCCCCTCCTGGCCCCCCTGCTGCGTCATTCCACCAGCTCTCCTGTGTCTCTGCGTCCCTCCCTGCACATGCGCGCACGCACACGCCCGCCCCTCCTGGCCCCCCTGCCGCGTCATTCCCCCAGCTCTCCTGTCTCTGCGTCCCTCCCTGCACATGCGCGCACGCACACGCCCGCCCCTCCTGAGTCCTGACCCCCCTGCTGCGTCATTCCCCCAGCTCTCCTGTCTCTGTGTCCCTCCCTGCACATGCGCACACGCCCGCCCCTCCTGGCCCCCCTGCTGCGTCATTCCACCAGCTCTCCTGTCTCTGTGTCCCTCCCTGCACATGCGCGCACGCACACGCCCGCCCCTCCTGACCCCCCTGCCGCGTCATTCCCCCAGCTCTTCTGTCTTTGTGTCCCTCCCTGCACATGCGCGCACGCACACGCCCGCCCCTCCTGACCCCCCTGCCGCGTCATTCCCCCTGCTCTCCTGTCTCTGTGTCCCTCCCTGCACATGCGCGCACGCACACGCCCGCCCCTCCTGAGTCCTGACCCCCCTGCTGCGTCATTCCCCCAGCTCTCCTGTCTCTGTGTCCCTCCCTGCACATGCGCACACGCACACGCCCGCCCCTCCTGAGTCCTGACCCCCCTGCTGCGTCATTCCACCAGCTCTCCTGTCTCTGTGTCCCTCCCTGCACATGCGCGCACGCACACGCCCGCCCCTCCTGACCCCCCTGCCGCGTCATTCCCCCAGCTCTTCTGTCTCTGTGTCCCTCCCTGCACATGCGCGCACGCACACGCCCGCCCCTCCTGACCCCCCTGCCGCGTCATTCCCCCAGCTCTCCTGTCTCTGTGTCCCTCCCTGCACATGCGCGCACGCACACGCCCGCCCCTCCTGACCCCCCTGCCGCGTCATTCCCCCAGCTCTTCTGTCTCTGCGTCCATCCCTGCACATGCGCGCATGCACATGCCCGCCCCTCCTGGCCCCCCTGCCGCGTCATTCCCCCAGCTCTCCTGTCTCTGCGTCCCTCCCTGCACATGCGCGCACGCACACGCCCGCCCCTCCTGAGTCCTGACCCCCCTGCTGCGTCATTCCCCCAGCTCTCCTGTCTCTGTGTCCCTCCCTGCACATGCGCACACGCCCGCCCCTCCTGGCCCCCCTGCTGCGTCATTCCACCAGCTCTCCTGTCTCTGTGTCCCTCCCTGCACATGCGCGCACGCACACGCCCGCCCCTCCTGACCCCCCTGCCGCGTCATTCCCCCAGCTCTTCTGTCTCTGTGTCCCTCCCTGCACATGCGCGCACGCACACGCCCGCCCCTCCTGACCCCCCTGCCGCGTCATTCCCCCTGCTCTCCTGTCTCTGTGTCCCTCCCTGCACATGCGCGCACGCACACGCCCGCCCCTCCTGAGTCCTGACCCCCCTGCTGCGTCATTCCCCCAGCTCTCCTGTCTCTGTGTCCCTCCCTGCACATGCGCACACGCCCGCCCCTCCTGGCCCCCCTGCTGCGTCATTCCACCAGCTCTCCTGTCTCTGTGTCCCTCCCTGCACATGCGCGCACGCACACGCCCGCCCCTCCTGACCCCCCTGCCGCGTCATTCCCCCAGCTCTTCTGTCTCTGCGTCCCTCCCTGCACATGCGCGCATGCACATGCCCGCCCCTCCTGGCCCCCCTGCCGCGTCATTCCCCCAGCTCTCCTGTCTCTGCGTCCCTCCCTGCACATGCGCGCACGCACACGCCCGCCCCTCCTGAGTCCTGACCCCCCTGCTGAGTCATTCCCCCAGCTCTCCTGTCTCTGTGTCCCTCCCTGCACATGCGCACACGCCCGCCCCTCCTGGCCCCCCTGCTGCGTCATTCCACCAGCTCTCCTGTCTCTGTGTCCCTCCCTGCACATGCGCGCACGCACACGCCCGCCCCTCCTGACCCCCCTGCCGCGTCATTCCCCCAGCTCTTCTGTCTCTGTGTCCCTCCCTGCACATGCGCGCACGCACACGCCCGCCCCTCCTGACCCCCCTGCCGCGTCATTCCCCCAGCTCTCCTGTCTCTGTGTCCCTCCCTGCACATGCGCGCACGCACACGCCCGCCCCTCCTGACCCCCCTGCCGCGTCATTCCCCAAGCTCTTCTGTCTCTGCGTCCCTCCCTGCACATGCGCGCATGCACATGCCCGCCCCTCCTGGCCCCCCTGCCGCGTCATTCCCCCAGCTCTCCTGTCTCTGCGTCCCTCCCTGCACATGCGCGCACGCACACGCCCGCCCCTCCTGAGTCCTGACCCCCCTGCTGCGTCATTCCCCCAGCTCTCCTGTCTCTGTGTCCCTCCCTGCACATGCGCACACGCCCGTCCCTCCTGGCCCCCCTGCTGCGTCATTCCACCAGCTCTCCTGTCTCTGTGTCCCTCCCTGCACATGCGCGCACGCACATGCCCGCCCCTCCTGACCCCCCTGCCGCGTCATTCCCCCAGCTCTTCTGTCTCTGTGTCCCTCCCTGCACATGCGCGCACGCACACGCCCGCCCCTCCTGACCCCCCTGCCGCGTCATTCCCCCAGCTCTCCTGTCTCTGCGTCCCTCCCTGCACATGCGCGCACGCACACGCCCGCCCCTCCTGGCCCCCCTGCCGCGTCATTCCCCCAGCTCTCCTGTCTCTGTGTCCCTCCCTGCACATGCGCGCACGCACACGCCCGCCCCTCCTGAGTCCTGACCCCCCTGCTGCGTCATTCCCCCAGCTCTCCTGTCTCTGTGTCCCTCCCTGCACATGCGCACACGCCCGCCCCTCCTGGCCCCCCTGCTGCGTCATTCCACCAGCTCTCCTGTCTCTGTGTCCCTGACTGCACATGCGCGCACGCACACGCCCGCCCCTCCTGACCCCCCTGCCGCGTCATTCCCCCAGCTCTCCTGTCTCTGTGTCCCTCCCTGCACATGCGCGCACGCACACGCCCGCCCCTCCTGACCCCCCTGCCGCGTCATTCCCCCAGCTCTCCTGTCTCTGTGTCCCTCCCTGCACATGCGCGCACGCACACGCCCGCCCCTCCTGAGTCCTGACCCCCCTGCTGCGTCATTCCCCCAGCTCTCCTGTCTCTGTGTCCCTCCCTGCACATGCGCACACGCCCGTCCCTCCTGGCCCCCCTGCTGCGTCATTCCACCAGCTCTCCTGTCTCTGTGTCCCTCCCTGCACATGCGCGCACGCACATGCCCGCCCCTCCTGACCCCCCTGCCGCGTCATTCCCCCAGCTCTTCTGTCTCTGTGTCCCTCCCTGCACATGCGCGCACGCACACGCCCGCCCCTCCTGACCCCCCTGCCGCGTCATTCCCCCAGCTCTCCTGTCTCTGCGTCCCTCCCTGTACATGCGCGCACGCACACGCCCGCCCCTCCTGGCCCCCCTGCCGCGTCATTCCCCCAGCTCTCCTGTCTCTGTGTCCCTCCCTGCACATGCGCGCACGCACACGCCCGCCCCTCCTGAGTCCTGACCCCCCTGCTGCGTCATTCCCCCAGCTCTCCTGTCTCTGTGTCCCTCCCTGCACATGCGCACACGCCCGCCCCTCCTGGCCCCCCTGCTGCGTCATTCCACCAGCTCTCCTGTCTCTGTGTCCCTCCCTGCACATGCGCGCACGCACACGCCCGCCCCTCCTGACCCCCCAGCCGCGTCATTCCCCTAGCTCTCCTGTCTCTGCGTCCCTCCCTGCACATGCGCGCACACTCCCACCCCTCCTGACCCCCCTGCCGCGTCATTCCCCCAGCTCTCCTGTCTCTGTGTCCCTCCCTGCACATGCGCGCACGCACACGCCCGCCCCTCCTGAGTCCTGACCCCCCTGCTGCGTCATTCCCCCAGCTCTCCTGTCTCTGTGTCCCTCCCTGCACATGCGCACACGCCCGCCCCTCCTGGCCCCCCTGCTGCGTCATTCCACCAGCTCTCCTGTCTCTGTGTCCCTCCCTGCACATGCGCGCACGCACACGCCCGCCCCTCCTGACCCCCCTGCCGCGTCATTCCCCCAGCTCTCCTGTCTCTGCGTCCCTCCCTGCACATGCGCGCACGCACACGCCCGCCCCTCCTGACCCCCCTGCCGCGTCATTCCCCCAGCTCTCCTGTCTCTGTGTCCCTCCCTGCACATGCGCACGCACACGCCCGCCCCTCCTGACCCCCCTGCCGCGTCATTCCCCCAGCTCTTCTGTCTCTGCGTCCCTCCCTGCACATGCGCGCATGCACATGCCCGCCCCTCCTGGCCCCCCTGCCGCGTCATTCCCCCAGCTCTCCTGTCTCTGCGTCCCTCCCTGCACATGCGCGCACGCACACGCCCGCCCCTCCTGAGTCCTGACCCCCCTGCTGCGTCATTCCCCCAGCTCTCCTGTCTCTGTGTCCCTCCCTGCACATGCGCACACGCACACGCCCGCCCCTCCTGACCCCCCTGCCGCGTCATTCCCCCAGCTCTCCTGTCTCTGCGTCCCTCCCTGTACATGCGCGCACGCACACGCCCGCCCCTCCTGGCCCCCCTGCCGCGTCATTCCCCCAGCTCTCCTGTCTCTGTGTCCCTCCCTGCACATGCGCGCACGCACACGCCCGCCCCTCCTGGCCCCCCTGCTGCGTCATTCCACCAGCTCTCCTGTCTCTGTGTCCCTCCCTGCACATGCGCGCAGGCACACGCCCGCCCCTCCTGACCCCCCTGCCGCGTCATTCCCCCAGCTCTTCTGTCTCTGTGTCCCTCCCTGCACATGCGCGCACGCACACGCCCGCCCCTCCTGACCCCCCTGCCGCGTCATTCCCCCAGCTCTCCTGTTTCTGTGTCCCTCCCTGCACATGCGCGCACGCACACGCCCGCCCCTCCTGGCCCCCCTGCTGCGTCATTCCCCCAGCTCTCCTGTCTCTGTGTCCCTCCCTGCACATGCGCGCACGCACACGCCCGCCCCTCCTGACCCCCCTGCCGCGTCATTCCCCCAGCTCTCCTGTCTCTGCGTCCCTCCCTGCACATGCGCGCATGCACATGCCCGCCCCTCCTGGCCCCCCTGCCGCGTCATTCCCCCAGCTCTCCTGTCTCTGTGTCCCTCCCTGCACATGCGCGCACGCACACGCCCGCCCCTCCTGACCCCCCTGCCGCGTCATTCCCCCAGCTCTCCTGTCTCTGTGTCCCTCCCTGCACATGCGCGCACGCACACGCCCGCCCCTCCTGGCCCCCCTGCCGCGTCATTCCCCCAGCTCTTCTGTCTCTGTGTCCCTCCCTGCACATGCGCGCACGCACACGCCCGCCCCTCCTGGCCCCCCTGCTGCGTCATTCCACCAGCTCTCCTGTCTCTGTGTCCCTCCCTGCACATGCGCGCACGCACACGCCCGCCCCTCCTGGCCCCCCTGCCGCGTCATTCCCCCAGCTCTCCTGTCTCTGCGTCCCTCCCTGCACATGCGCGCACGCACACGCCCGCCCCTCCTGGCCCCCCTGCTGCGTCATTCCCCCAGCTCTCCTGTCTCTGCGTCCCTCCCTGCACATGCGCGCACGCACACGCCCGCCCCTCCTGGCCCCCCTGCCGCGTCATTCCCCCAGCTCTCCTGTCTCTGTGTCCCTCCCTGCACATGCGCACACGCACACACCCGCCCCTCCTGACCCCCCTGCCGCATCATTCCCCCAGCTCTCCTGTCTCTGCGTCCCTCCCTGCACATGCGCGCACGCACACGCCCGCCCCTCCTGGCCCCCCTGCTGCGTCATTCCACCAGCTCTCCTGTCTCTGTGTCCCTCCCTGCACATGCGCGCACGCACACGCCCGCCCCTCCTGGCCCCCCTGCCGCGTCATTCCCCCAGCTCTCCTGTCTCTGTGTCCCTCCCTGCACATGCGCGCACGCACACGCCCGCCCCTCCTGACCCCCCTGCCGCGTCATTCCCCCAGCTCTTCTGTCTCTGCGTCCCTCCCTGCACATGCACACAGCAAAGACACACACACAGGGACACGGGACGCAGGGACAAAGGGGTTTTATTATAGAGGATGTCCATAGATGTAACTAGAGGGGTGCAGCTCCTACGACCTCTAGGGGGCCCAGAGCTGTGTGTGGGCCCTAACTACGTCACTCCCTCTGATAAAGAGGTCCATCCCTCTGGTCAGGTGTATTTATGGCATTATGGGTGTGAAGATTATGGTGGCCGCACTTGTTTTATGACCCTTGCAAGCAGGGGCGTAGCAATAGCCATAGCAGCCATAGCAACTGCTATGGGGCCCTGGAGAACGGAGGGTCCATGTGATTCTTGATGTGTTCTCTATTGTTTCTCCACCCAGTGGCATAGCTAAGGAGCTGTGGGGCCCGATGCAAGTAGTACAATGGGGCCCCCCAAGTACTCTACATATAACAATTGATACGGCACACCAAAACCTGCCAATGGCAACTACAGTGTCAGAGGTGCAAGAAGGGGATGGGGAGCAGCTTGTTACTGATTACCCCCAAGCACTCTATACATAGCAATCCCTGCCAATGGCAACTACAGTGTCAGAGGTACAAGAAGGGGATGGGGAACAGCTTGTTACTGATTACCCCCAAGCACTCTATACATAGCAATCCCTGCCAATGGCAACTACAGTGTCAGAGGTGCAAGAGGGGGATGGGGAGCAGCTTGTTACTGATTACCCCCAAGCACTCTATACATAGCAATCCCTGCCAATGGCAACTACAGTGTCAGAGGTGCAAGAAGGGGATGGGGAACAGCTTGTTACTGATTACCCCCAAGCACTCTATACATAGCAATCCCTGCCAATGGCAACTACAGTGTCAGAGGAGCAAGAAGGGGACGGGGAGCAGCTTGTTACTGATTACCCCCAAGCACTCTATACATAGCAATCCCTGCCAATGGCAACTACAGTGTCAGAGGTACAAGAAGGGGATGGGGAACAGCTTGTTACTGATTACCCCCAAGCACTCTATACATAGCAATCCCTGCCAATGGCAACTACAGTGTCAGAGGTACAAGAAGGGGATGGGGAACAGCTTGTTACTGATTACCCCCAAGCACTCTATACATAGCAATCCCTGCCAATGGCAACTACAGTGTCAGAGGTACAAGAAGGGGACGGGGAGCAGCTTGTTACTGATTACCCCCAAGCACTCTATACATAGCAATCCCTGCCAATGGCAACTACAGTGTCAGAGGTGCAAGAAGGGGAGGGGGAACAGCTTGTTACTGATTACCCCCAAGCACTCTATACATAGCAATCCCTGCCAATGGCAACTACAGTGTCAGAGGTGCAGGAAGGGGGTGGGGAGCAGCTTGTTACTGATTACCCCCAAGCACTCTATACATAGCAATCCCTGCCAATGGCAACTACAGTGTCAGAGGTGCAAGAAGGGGATGGGGAGCAGTTTGTTAGTGATTACCCCCAAGCACTCTATACATAGCAATCCCTGCCAATGGCAGCTACAGTGTCAGAGGTACAAGAAGGGGATGGGGAGCAGCGTGTTACTGATTACCCCCAAGCACTCTATACATAGCAATCCCAGCCAATGGCAACTACAGTGTCAGAGGAGCAAGAAGGGGATGGGGAGCAGCTTGTTACTGATTACCCCCAAGCACTCTATACATATCAATCCCTGCCAATGGCAACTACAGTGTCAGAGGAGCAAGAAGGGGATGGGGAACAGCTTGTTACTGATTACCCCCAAGCACTCTATACATATCAATCCCTGCCAATGGCAACTACAGTGTCAGAGGAGCAAGAAGGGGATGGGGAACAGCTTGTTACTGATTACCCCCAAGCACTCTATACATATCAATCCCTGCCAATGGCAACTACAGTGTCAGAGGTGCAAGAAGGGGACGGGGAGCAGCTTGTTACTGATTACCCCCAAGCACTCTATACATATCAATCCCTGCCAATGGCAACTACAGTGTCAGAGGTGCAAGAAGGGGACGGGGAGCAGCTTGTTACTGATTACCCCCAAGCACTCTATACATAGCAATCCCTGCCAATGGCAACTACAGTGTCAGAGGTACAAGAAGGGGACGGGGAGCAGCTTGTTACTGATTACCCCCAAGCACTCTATACATAGCAATCCCTGCCAATGGCAACTACAGTGTCAGAGGAGCAAGAAGGGGACGGGGAGCAGCTTGTTACTGATTACCCCCAAGCACTCTATACATAGCAATCCCTGCCAATGGCAACTACAGTGTCAGAGGAGCAAGAAGGGGACGGGGAGCAGCTTGTTACTGATTACCCCCAAGCACTCTATACATAGCAATCCCTGCCAATGGCAACTACAGTGTCAGAGGAGCAAGAAGGGGACGGGGAGCAGCTTGTTACTGATTATCCCCAAGCACTCTATACATAGCAATCCCTGCCAATGGCAACTACAGTGTCAGAGGTGCAAGAAGGGGATGGGGAGCAGCTTGTTACTGATTATCCCCAAGCACTCTATACATAGCAATCCCTGCCAATGGCAACTACAGTGTCAGAGGTGCAAGAAGGGGATGGGGAGCAGCTTGTTACTGATTACCCCCAAGCACTCTATACATAGCAATCCCTGCCAATGGCAACTACAGTGTCAGAGGAGCAAGAAGGGGACGGGGAGCAGCTTGTTACTGATTACCCCCAAGCACTCTATACATAGCAATCCCTGCCAATGGCAACTACAGTGTCAGAGGTGCAAGAAGGGGATGGGGAGCAGCTTGTTACTGATTACCCCCAAGCACTCTATACATAGCAATCCCTGCCAATGGCAACTACAGTGTCAGAGGTGCAAGAAGGGGATGGGGAACAGCTTGTTGCTGATTACCCCCAAGCACTCTATACATAGCAATCCCTGCCAATGGCAACTACAGTGTCAGAGGAGCAAGAAGGGGACGGGGAGCAGCTTGTTGCTGATTACCCCCAAGCACTCTATACATAGCAATCCCTGCCAATGGCAACTACAGTGTCAGAGGTGCAAGAAGGGGATGGGGAGCAGCTTGTTACTGATTACCCCCAAGCACTCTATACATAGCAATCCCTGCCAATGGCAACTACAGTGTCAGAGGAGCAAGAAGGGGATGGGGAGCAGCTTGTTACTGATTATCCCCAAGCACTCTATACATAGCAATCCCTGCCAATGGCAACTACAGTGTCAGAGGTGCAAGAAGGGGATGGGGAACAGCTTGTTACTGATTACCCCCAAGCACTCTATACATAGCAATCCCTGCCAATGGCAACTACAGTGTCAGAGGTGCAAGAAGGGGATGGGGAGCAGCTTGTTACTGATTACCCCCAAGCACTATACATAGCAATCCCTGCCAATGGCAACTACAGTGTCAGAGGAGCAAGAAGGGGATGGGGAACAGCTTGTTACTGATTACCCCCAAGCACTCTATACATAGCAATCCCTGCCAATGGCAACTACAGTGTCAGAGGAGCAAGAGGGGGATGGGGAGCAGCTTGTTACTGATTACCCCCAAGCACTCTATACATAGCAATCCCTGCCAATGGCAACTACAGTGTCAGAGGAGCAAGAAGGGGATGGGGAACAGCTTGTTACTGATTACCCCCAAGCACTCTATACATAGCAATCCCTGCCAATGGCAACTACAGTGTCAGAGGTACAAGAAGGGGATGGGGAACAGCTTGTTACTGATTACCCCCAAGCACTCTATACATAGCAATCCCTGCCAATGGCAACTACAGTGTCAGAGGTACAAGAAGGGGATGGGGAACAGCTTGTTACTGATTACCCCCAAGCACTCTATACATAGCAATCCCTGCCAATGGCAACTACAGTGTCAGAGGTACAAGAAGGGGACGGGGAGCAGCTTGTTACTGATTACCCCCAAGCACTCTATACATAGCAATCCCTGCCAATGGCAACTACAGTGTCAGAGGTGCAAGAAGGGGAGGGGGAACAGCTTGTTACTGATTACCCCCAAGCACTCTATACATAGCAATCCCTGCCAATGGCAACTACAGTGTCAGAGGTGCAGGAAGGGGGTGGGGAGCAGCTTGTTACTGATTACCCCCAAGCACTCTATACATAGCAATCCCTGCCAATGGCAGCTACAGTGTCAGAGGTACAAGAAGGGGATGGGGAGCAGCGTGTTACTGATTACCCCCAAGCACTCTATACATATCAATCCCTGCCAATGGCAACTACAGTGTCAGAGGAGCAAGAAGGGGATGGGGAGCAGCTTGTTACTGATTACTCCCAAGCACTCTATACATAGCAATCCCTGCCAATGGCAACTACAGTGTCAGAGGTGCAAGAAGGGGATGGGGAGCAGTTTGTTAGTGATTACCCCCAAGCACTCTATACATAGCAATCCCTGCCAATGGCAGCTACAGTGTCAGAGGTACAAGAAGGGGATGGGGAGCAGCGTGTTACTGATTACCCCCAAGCACTCTATACATAGCAATCCCAGCCAATGGCAACTACAGTGTCAGAGGAGCAAGAAGGGGATGGGGAGCAGCTTGTTACTGATTACCCCCAAGCACTCTATACATATCAATCCCTGCCAATGGCAACTACAGTGCCAGAGGAGCAAGAAGGGGATGGGGAACAGCTTGTTACTGATTACCCCCAAGCACTCTATACATATCAATCCCTGCCAATGGCAACTACAGTGTCAGAGGAGCAAGAAGGGGATGGGGAACAGCTTGTTACTGATTACCCCCAAGCACTCTATACATATCAATCCCTGCCAATGGCAACTACAGTGTCAGAGGTGCAAGAAGGGGACGGGGAGCAGCTTGTTACTGATTACCCCCAAGCACTCTATACATAGCAATCCCTGCCAATGGCAACTACAGTGTCAGAGGAGCAAGAAGGGGACGGGGAGCAGCTTGTTACTGATTACCCCCAAGCACTCTATACATAGCAATCCCTGCCAATGGCAACTACAGTGTCAGAGGTACAAGAAGGGGACGGGGAGCAGCTTGTTACTGATTACCCCCAAGCACTCTATACATAGCAATCCCTGCCAATGGCAACTACAGTGTCAGAGGAGCAAGAAGGGGACGGGGAGCAGCTTGTTACTGATTACCCCCAAGCACTCTATACATAGCAATCCCTGCCAATGGCAACTACAGTGTCAGAGGAGCAAGAAGGGGACGGGGAGCAGCTTGTTACTGATTACCCCCAAGCACTCTATACATAGCAATCCCTGCCAATGGCAACTACAGTGTCAGAGGTGCAAGAAGGGGATGGGGAGCAGCTTGTTACTGATTATCCCCAAGCACTCTATACATAGCAATCCCTGCCAATGGCAACTACAGTGTCAGAGGTGCAAGAAGGGGATGGGGAGCAGCTTGTTACTGATTACCCCCAAGCACTCTATACATAGCAATCCCTGCCAATGGCAACTACAGTGTCAGAGGAGCAAGAAGGGGACGGGGAGCAGCTTGTTACTGATTACCCCCAAGCACTCTATACATAGCAATCCCTGCCAATGGCAACTACAGTGTCAGAGGTGCAAGAAGGGGATGGGGAGCAGCTTGTTACTGATTACCCCCAAGCACTCTATACATAGCAATCCCTGCCAATGGCAACTACAGTGTCAGAGGTGCAAGAAGGGGATGGGGAACAGCTTGTTACTGATTACCCCCAAGCACTCTATACATAGCAATCCCTGCCAATGGCAACTACAGTGTCAGAGGAGCAAGAAGGGGACGGGGAGCAGCTTGTTGCTGATTACCCCCAAGCACTCTATACATAGCAATCCCTGCCAATGGCAACTACAGTGTCAGAGGTGCAAGAAGGGGATGGGGAGCAGCTTGTTACTGATTACCCCCAAGCACTCTATACATAGCAATCCCTGCCAATGGCAACTACAGTGTCAGAGGAGCAAGAAGGGGATGGGGAGCAGCTTGTTACTGATTATCCCCAAGCACTCTATACATAGCAATCCCTGCCAATGGCAACTACAGTGTCAGAGGTGCAAGAAGGGGATGGGGAACAGCTTGTTACTGATTACCCCCAAGCACTCTATACATAGCAATCCCTGCCAATGGCAACTACAGTGTCAGAGGTGCAAGAAGGGGATGGGGAGCAGCTTGTTACTGATTACCCCCAAGCACTCTATACATAGCAATCCCTGCCAATGGCAACTACAGTGTCAGAGGTGCAAGAAGGGGATGGGGAGCAGCTTGTTACTGATTACCCCCAAGCACTCTATACATAGCAATCCCTGCCAATGGCAACTACAGTGTCAGAGGTACAAGAAGGGGATGGGGAACAGCTTGTTACTGATTACCCCCAAGCACTCTATACATAGCAATCCCTGCCAATGGCAACTACAGTGTCAGAGGTGCAAGAAGGGGATGGGGAACAGCTTGTTACTGATTACCCCCAAGCACTCTATACATAGCAATCCCTGCCAATGGCAACTACAGTGTCAGAGGTGCAAGAAGGGGATGGGGAACAGCTTGTTACTGATTACCCCCAAGCACTCTATACATAGCAATCCCTGCCAATGGCAACTACAGTGTCAGAGGAGCAAGAAGGGGAGGGGGAACAGCTTGTTACTGATTACCCCCAAGCACTCTATACACAGCAATCCCTGCCAATGGCAACTACAGTGTCAGAGGAGCAAGAAGGGGAGGGGGAACAGCTTGTTACTGATTACCCCCAAGCACTCTATACACAGCAATCCCTGCCAATGGCAACTACAGTGTCAGAGGAGCAAGAAGGGGAGGGGGAACAGCTTGTTACTGATTACCCCCAAGCACTCTATACACAGCAATCCCTGCCAATGACAACTACAGTGTCAGAGGTGCAAGAAGAGGATGGGGAGCAGCTTGTTACTGATTATCCCCAAGCACTCTATACATAGCAATCCCTGCCAATGGCAACTACAGTGTCAGAGGTGCAAGAAGGGGAGGGGGAACAGCTTGTTACTGATTACCCCCAAGCACTCTATACATAGCAATCCCTGGCCATGGCAACTACAGTGTCAGAGGTGCAAGAAAGGGATGGGGAGCAGCTTGTTACTGATTACCACTATCCAAAGTATCTATAGAAGTGATTATTATGAGCACATGACCAATAAAGAGCTAATACTGTTGTTGAGGGAGGGCCCTTTGGGGCCCCTCTAGCCCAAGGGCCCCGATGTGATCACAACCTCTGCACCCCCTATTGCTACGCCCCTGGGGTAGCTGCTCCTCCTTCATTTGTGACAGAGTTAACGACCGCCTAACGCCGATAGGCGTCGGCAGGTCGTAAGTGGTATTACATGGAAACTGCCGCTCATACGAGCGGCCTCTCCATGTCAGTTCACGGAGAGTGTCTCCGTGAACAGCCTGCGAGCTACCGATCGCGGCTCGCACGTGAAATGTAAACACCCTGGGAAGAAATCCCCGCTGTTTACATCATACGGCAGCAGCGCCATAAAGCAGATCGGCGATCCCCGGCCTCTGATTGGCCAGGGATCGCCGGCATCTGATAGGCTGAAATCTATCCTAGACGGCGCAGGACGGATATCCGTCCTGCGCAGCCCATAGCCTGCGGGAGAGGCAGGTAAGGGCAAAGAGGGCGGAAATCGCTGCGGAGGGGAGCTTTGAGGAGCCCCCCGCTAAGCAGAAATAGCCGGCGGCGATCAGACCCCCCCCCCCAGCAGGACATCCCCCTAGTGGGGAAAAAAGGGGGGGAAGTCTGGTTGCCCTGGCTCAATCCTGATCTGTGCTGCAGGCTGGAGAGCCCACGCAGCACCGATCATAGGAAAATCCCCTGGTCCTTAAGTGGATACCCGAAGTGACATGATGAGATAGACATGGGTATGTGCCTGGCCCGAGGGCCCCGATGCGGTGGCTACCTCTGCAACCCCTATTGCTACGCCCCTGTCTCCACCCTCTGACTTTGTCTCAGTGCCCATGGACTATGCCCAGTGCACATTGCATGGAAATGTAGATTGCCCAGTCTACTAATACCCATCGGGTAGGGGCAGGTGGCATCGCTCACGAGTACCTCAATCTGATGGACCCATAGCCTCTAGCTACACCACTGCCAGCAAG
Organism: Hyperolius riggenbachi; assembly: GCF_040937935.1. NCBI lineage: Eukaryota > Metazoa > Chordata > Amphibia > Anura > Hyperoliidae > Hyperolius > Hyperolius riggenbachi. The sequence goes on along the minus strand of NC_090646.1, from coordinate 22,156,797 downwards.
ATGGCCCCCAGGCTGTGAGGGTCACCCGGGGTAGGCAAGAGAAAGGTGTGGACACTGGGATGCCCGTTAAAGTTTTGCTGGGTGGCCCCAAGATTTATGATTTGTGAAAATGAATTTATACTTGGAAAACAATATTACCCCAAGAAAGCCTAGATTGTCCTGAAAAAACAAAAACAAAATATGTGTCACTTACACTGCAGGTAATAAAGTTGTTGTTGTATCAATAGTGACACAGCTTATATTCCAAAATTCACAGGATTCTTAAAGAGAACCCAGGGGAGGACTGGCCAGGGGGGAAAGGGGGAGATTTCCCCCCAGGCTGCCTCTCATTTAATGATTTAGGGCTGGTACAGTGCCTGCTGCATTCAGGTTTTTGTATAAGGCAATGTGAAAATTTAGGCTGGCTGAGAGAAATAAAGGTGCAATTATGGAGCAATTAGAAGACGGGTAAGCTGGTAAATGTACACAGCAAGATGCAGAGCAGAGGCTTGCCTGCAGGGTCCATAGAAAAAAAAAACTGTCTGCTTTCACAGTAGTAGAGGACAGTACCTCTATTGACATAAGTGTGTGTGTGTGTGGGGGGGGAGAGAGTCTTGGGGAATTAATATGGCAATACATCTGTTGTCTCGGAGATCTACCAACTGTTTTGATAATTACTATCGGATTGGGTGAAAATCGGTGCCGCCACAAGCATGCCCAATTGACAATTTGACTGATTTTGGTTGGAAATTGGTTGAATCTGAGATGCTGGGAAATCTCAGGCCAATGTGGTTGATTTGGTGCGCAGCGGTAACGACGTGCGATAACCACGAACGACGAACACAACGGAAACCCCTTGCTGTCATCCCTCCAAATGTAATATGTGACCCCCGGTGCCTGTGCACCCCACATGACTACCAGCATGTAGCATGTGGGGTGCGTGTCTGACGTCATTTGGGCTGGGGCTGCCATGGAAACGGGCCTCTAGTTTGTGTTCCCCCCCCCCCCCCCAGGCTGAAAGGTCCCAGTCCTCCCCTGAGAGAACCTGAGATGAAACTAAAAAAATTAATACATACCGGGGCTTCCTCCAACCCCCTTCGGCCTGATCTGCTGGCCGCAGAAGCGCAATGCGGGAGCGCACACGGCCGTACTTCACCTGAGCTGACTGGCCCTGACTAACCGATGTCAGTGGTGCTCAGCAGAGCTCGAATATTCGAGTAGCTCGAATATTCGAGCTCTTTTTCAGCTATTCGAGCTCGGTATTCGAGCTCCGAATAGCTGGAGCTATTCGAATGGGCTATCCGAGTACACTCGAATAGCCCATTCACTATTCGAGCTATTCGAGCAACCCGGCGCTATTCGAGCTCGGTACCGAGCTCGAATAGCGTCATAGCCCAGATTGATGTCCTTAGAGCCAATCAGAGGGCTCCCAGGCCCTCTGACGGCAGCCAATCACAGAGGGGGACCCTGGCCAGCCCCTACCCTATAAATAGCGGCCGCCATGTTCCGTTTCTCCATGCTTGCCTGAGACTTGTACAGAGAGAGAGTTGCTCCTTTGTGCTTTGGCTTAGCAAGTGCTCTATTGTGATCATTTACCTAGCGTTTTTGCTCACCTACACCTGCCATATACACCTATATTGTTGTTAGTTAGATAGACATTGTATTTTAGTTAGTAGCTTGTGTGTTACATTAGAGACAGGCAGCTGCTGCAAGCTTACAGGTTTAGGCCTCAGGGGGGCCTTGCCTCTGTGGGCAGCTGTCCTCTGTTTATTTCTCTCATCTATACCAGTATTTCTGCTGTCCTTTACTAATAGTATTGTAGTTATACTGTACTAGGAGTAGGACACTCACTGACTGTCACTGTTTATAGGCTACTAGCTAGCTCCTGCGTGTGTGCACTCACTCACTGTCTGTGTGTACACACACTCTATTTCCTTCTGATTACTGATAGATTATTGTTAGTTAGTTGTACTTACTTACTACTTACTCTTACTGTACCCGTAGGGACACTCACTGTCACTGTTCATATAGGCTACTAGCTCCTGCGTGTGCGCACTGCACTCACTGTCTGAGTGTACACACACAACACACACTCTATTTCCTTCTGATCGCTGATTGATTATCGTAATTAGTTAGTTTTACTTACTGTTACTACTTACTCTTACTGTACTAGGAGTCTAGGACACTCAGTCACTGTCCATAGGCTACTAGCTCCTGCGTGCGTGCACTCACTGTCTGAGTGTACACACACCCACACTCCATTTCCTTCTGATCGCTGATTGATTATCGTAATTAGTTAGTTGTACTTACTGTTACTACTTACTCTTACTGTACTAGGAGTCTAGGACACTCAGTCACTGTCCATAGGCTACTAGCTCCTGCGTGCGGTCACTCACTGTCTGAGTGTACACACACCACCCACACTCTATTTCCTTCTGATCGCTGATTGATTATTGTAATTAGTTAGTTCTACTTACTGTTACTACTTACTCTTACTGTACTAGGAGTCTAGGACACTCAGTCACTGTGTTCATAGGCTACTAGCTCCTGCGTGCGTGCACTCACTGTCTGAGTGTACACACACCCACACTCCATTTCCTTCTGATCGCTGATTGATTATTGTAATTAGTTAGTTCTACTTACTGTTACTACTTACTCTTACTGTACTAGGAGTCTAGGACACTCAGTCACTGTGTTCATAGGCTACTAGCTCCTGCGTGCGTGCACTCACTGTCTGAGTGTACACACACCACCCACACTCTATTTCCTTCTGATCGCTGATTGATTATTGTAATTAGTTAGTTCTACTTACTGTTACTACTTACTCTTACTGTACTAGGAGTCTAGGACACTCAGTCACTGTGTTCATAGGCTACTAGCTCCTGCGTGCGTGCACTCACTGTCTGAGTGTACACACACCCACACTCCATTTCCTTCTGATCGCTGATTGATTATTGTAATTAGTTAGTTCTACTTACTGTTACTACTTACTCTTACTGTACTAGGAGTCTAGGACACTCAGTCACTGTGTTCATAGGCTACTAGCTCCTGCGTGCGTGCACTCACTGTCTGAGTGTACACACACAACACACACTCTATTTCCTTCTGATCGCTGATTGATTATCGTAATTAGTTAGTTCTACTTACTGTTACTACTTACTCTTACTGTACTAGGAGTCTAGGACACTCAGTCACTGTCCATAGGCTACTAGCTCCTGCGTGCGTGCACTCACTGTCTGAGTGTACACACACCCACACTCCATTTCCTTCTGATCGCTGATTGATTATCGTAATTAGTTAGTTGTACTTACTGTTACTACTTACTCTTACTGTACTAGGAGTCTAGGACACTCAGTCACTGTCCATAGGCTACTAGCTCCTGCGTGCGGTCACTCACTGTCTGAGTGTACACACACCACCCACACTCTATTTCCTTCTGATCGCTGATTGATTATTGTAATTAGTTAGTTCTACTTACTGTTACTACTTACTCTTACTGTACTAGGAGTCTAGGACACTCAGTCACTGTGTTCATAGGCTACTAGCTCCTACGTGCGTGCACTCACTGTCTGAGTGTACACACACCCACACTCCATTTCCTTCTGATCGCTGATTGATTATTGTAATTAGTTAGTTCTACTTACTGTTACTACTTACTCTTACTGTACTAGGAGTCTAGGACACTCAGTCACTGTGTTCATAGGCTACTAGCTCCTGCGTGCGTGCACTCACTGTCTGAGTGTACACACACCCACACTCCATTTCCTTCTGATCGCTGATTGATTATTGTAATTAGTTAGTTCTACTTACTGTTACTACTTACTCTTACTGTACTAGGAGTCTAGGACACTCAGTCACTGTGTTCATAGGCTACTAGCTCCTGCGTGCGTGCACTCACTGTCTGAGTGTACACACACAACACACACTCTATTTCCTTCTGATCGCTGATTGATTATCGTAATTAGTTAGTTCTACTTACTGTTACTACTTACTCTTACTGTACTAGGAGTCTAGGACACTCAGTCACTGTGTTCATAGGCTACTAGCTCCTGCGTGCGTGCACTCACTGTCTGAGTGTACACACACAACACACACTCTATTTCCTTCTGATCGCTGATTGATTATCGTAATTAGTTAGTTCTACTTACTGTTACTACTTACTCTTACTGTACTAGGAGTCTAGGACACTCAGTCACTGTCCATAGGCTACTAGCTCCTGCGTGCGTGCACTCACTGTCTGAGTGTACACACACTAAATTTACTTGTGATTACTACTGATTATTGTAACTGCTAGTTGTACTTCCTGACTGTTACTACTTACTTACTGTACTAGTAGGGGACACTCACTCAGTCACCTCACCAACCAACCCACTCCATTAAAGTACCCCACTTTTCACCCGCCCTTTTACAAAACTTTTGTCTATACGCCCAAAACATTTAAGATGTCTGGAAGTGGCAGCCAGCGCGGTTTGGGCAAGGGGAAGGGCAGCAAGGGAATCAGGAGGAGAGGGAGCAGCATTGTGGCAAGCCGCGGCCGCGGGCGCGCCACCATGCACAGTTCCGCAGCAGCAGCAGCAGCGTCAGTGGCTAACATTCCTCCCATAGCCACTGGCCGTGGACGCCTTGGGCGCCGCCCAGCAGGAGCATCTGCAACTCACGCTGCAGAGACACAGCAGCAGCAGCGTGTAGCACCTGCTCCCATTTTCCTCCAGCCGGGTCGGAAACGTCCCATTGAGGAAAAGGATGCAGACACTGTGGTGCAACTCATGACGGAGGATGAGCAGCCCGCCATCAGCTCTGCATCCGAGGCCTCCACCCTCACCACCACCACCACCCCTGTTCGCAGCAGCCGCCCAGCAGGGCCTGGGGAGGAGGCCAGTTTACCGTCAGTTGGCGACCTGTCATTCAGCAGTCTTTTGACCCCAGGCATCATGAGTCAATTGTCTGCTGTTGTTGGCGATTTTGAGGAGGAGATGCTGATGGGCACTTTGGGGGATGAGGGATTGGACAGCAAGACTGTGGCGACAGTCAAGCAGCCCATCCATGCATCAGGAGAGGAGTTTGGGGGGTCCTCATCCCAGCAGGACATGTTTCAGGAGGGGGAGGATGATGATGACCCGGTGACAGACAGAGACTGGGTGCCACCACCTCCAGGGGATGTCGTCCTCAGCAGCTCTGAGGAGGAGGAGGAGGATGCTCTTGTGGGCCTTGCAAGGAGGCGCATCATTGCAAGCATTGGCAGCAGCAGTAGGCAGGTCCCACAGCCTGCTGGTGTCTCAGGCTCAGCAGCAGCAGCAGCAGCATCTGCCAGTACCACCACCAGCCGCACCCAAGCCCCCCCCCCCCCCCCCCAACCACCACAGGGAGACAGGCAGCAGCGCTTCCATGCCGTAGGGGGATGTTTAAGTCACCAATCTGGCGATATTTCACCATGCCCACTGTGTACAGCAAGTACGCCACTTGCAACCACTGTCAGCGGAAGTTGAGCAGAGGTGCAGACCCCTTAAAGTTCTGCACCAGCTCGCTCATCAACCACCTTGCGGCTAAACATTTCCACCAGCATGAGGAGTTCCAGAGGCTGAAGGCATCTGGTGCTGGCAGTGGCACCACACCCATCACTGCACAGCCTTCAGCAGCAGCAGCAGCAACAGCAGCCACCCGCCCTCATGCTCCTCCAGCAGCACCAGCAGGAGTGCGGAAACGCACTGCTCCTCCCCCCTCTGCAACTCCTGCCGCCGACACTGAGGCCTGTTCTGGCAGCCAGTCCTCAGTGGCCTCCTCTGCTGTGTCTGCTGATTCCCGTGTCAGCAAAAGGCCACGCCAGAGCCTTTTGAGCGAGTCCTTCCAGGGGGTGGTTAGGGCTCTGCCTCCCAGCAGCCATCGCGTGCGGCAGCTGAACGGCTTGCTGGCACGGGCCATGTGCTCCCAACTCCTGCCGTACACGCTCGTGCAGGAGGGGAGCGACATTCGTGCGCTGCTTGCTTGCGCAGCCCCAGACTGGCAGCTCCCCAGCAGACACTTCTTTGCCCGCAAGGCCATTCCTGCACTGCACCGCTTTGTGATGGCCAATGTGGAGCGAGGGCTGGAGCACGCGGTTGGTGAAAGGGTCCACGTCACCATGGACTCCTGGAGCAGCCGCTTCGGGACAGGCCGCTACCTGTCCTTCACTGTCCACTGGGTCAGCTTGGTGGAAGGGGGTGAGGATGGGAGAGCAGCAGCGGGCACAGCAGCAGCAGCAACACAGTGGGTGGTGCCACCCCGCAGGGTCAGGGGAACTGCAGCAGGTTCCTCCGATCCTCTGCCATCCTCCGGCACACCTGGCCAAACCCCCCGCCTCAGCAGCAGCGTGAAGGCCCGCCACTGCCAAGCGCTGCTGCACTTGGTCAGCCTTGGGAAGACCAAGCTGACGGCAACCCATGTGTTGGCCAAACTCCAGGAGCAGGAGAGGATTTGGCTGACCCCCAGAGGCCTCAGAGTCGGAGAGGTGGTGGCCGACAATGGGGCCAATCTGGTTGCCGCAATAGACAGGGGAAACCTGACCCACATCCCCTGTCTTGCCCACGTACTGAACCTGGTGGTGCAGAAGTTCCTGCGCACCTACCAGGGGATGGGCGAACTGCTGGAAACGGCAAGGAATGTTGTGCGTCACTTCCGGCGCTCGGCTGCAGCCTGTGCGAGCCTGGAAGACGTGCAAAAGGAGCTGGATCTGCCACGCCATCGGCTGATCCTTGACGTTCCGACTCGCTGGAACTCCACCCTGGCGATGTTGGAGCGTCTGGTTGAACAGAGGCACGCTGTCAAACAGTACCTTGCCCTGGCCACTGTTTCCGCAGCTCAGAGAAGGGACAAGACCAGCAACATCCCGTCCATCGTCCCCGATGATGACTGGAGGCACATGCAGCAGGTGTGCTTTGTGCTGGCTCCCTTCCTGCAGGCCACAAACATGGTGAGCAGGGACCATGCTATGGTCTGCGAGTGGGTGCCCCTGGTTTCTCTGCTGAACAGGGCCCTCGATGCTTTGCTGGAACAGGGAGCGGCAGCCTTGGACCAGCAGGAGCGGCAACCAGCTGCGCAGTCCACCTCTGAGGGGGAGGAGGAGGAGGACTTGGTGGAGGTCCCTGACCTGGCTGCTGATGAGGGGGATCAGCACAGCGTGGCCCGCCTCTTCCCAATGGCAGCGCACATGCTGACGTGCCTGCGCAGGGACCCCAGGGTGATCCAGATGAAGCAGAGGGAGGACATCTGGATCAGCATGATGTTGGACCCACGCCTCAAGGGGAAGTTGAGCCAGTTCCTGCCGCCTGCAGGAGGAGACCCAGCGCAACAAATAAGGAGCTTGCAGCAGGCCCTTGTTGAGCGCTTGGAGGAAGCCTTCCCCCAGCCTTCCACCCCCACTGTCCAGCAGCGAGCACAGAGGCAGCAGCAGGTGCCTGCATCCAGCAGCAGCAAGCGCCCCACAGACCTGCTGTCTCTCAGCCACGAGCTCTACAGGACTGTAGAGGCTCCGGCAGCAGTGACTAGAGAGGAGATGCATGCAGCAGCATCCTCCTCCGGTCACAGCCAGCGCCTGACCCGCATGGTGGCTGACTACATGGGGTCGTACAGCGGGCTTGACAGCGATGCCCCTGTTGATCCCATGGAGTATTGGGTCAAGCGCATGGAGATCTGGAGCGAGCTGGCGCAGTACGCCCTGGAAGTGCTGTCCTGCCCCCCTTCCAGCGTGCTGTCCGAGCGCTGCTTCAGTGCAGCTGGTGGCGTGGTCACCGAGAAACGCTCACGTCTGTCTCACAAGTCTGTGGACAGACTGACGTTTCTCAAGATGAACCAGGCGTGGGTGGAAGGCGAGTTCCTGGCCCCTGTTGTCGGCGAGAGGGGGACATGAACTGGCTGCCGGAACCATCGTTAATGTGCCTTACCACCCTTTACCACCTCCTGGCTCCTGCTCACTAAGCCAGCCTGGTTCACTTTGACTATTACGTCGCCTGCAGCTACACATTTTACACCTACAGTGGGCTGCTGTGTACTGCCCTTCTGCTGTCTGTCTGTGTTTCCCACTGCCAGGGTACACAGAATTACCTTCTTCTGCTGCCACTCTGCCACCAGCTATTACGTCAAACAATAGCTATATTGGTTGCAAAACCAAAAACCAAAAAACCATAAAAAAAAAAAAAAGGTTTAATTTTTCTGAGGTGCCCGGGTTGAAAACTGTGTTGTCCCAGTTGTGTATTGGACACAATGTGGGCTGCACGACCGCTGTCTGGGACCTCCTGTTGTGTTTATTTACAGCCCTGGTATCACCGCTAGGTACCAGGGCTATTATGTCACGCTGCCTACCTGCTGCCACACTCACACTACTCCTCCATACCTCCTCCTGCTGCTGCTGCTGCTGTCTGTCTGTGTTTCCCACTGCCAGGGTACACTACACAGATGATTTACCTTCTGCTGCCACTCTGCCACCAGCTATTACGTCAAACAATAGCTGCTCACATTACTCCTCCATTCCTCCTGCTGCTGTTGCTGTCTGTCTGTGTTTCCCACTGCCAGGGTACACAGAATTACCTTCTTCTGCTGCCACTCTGCCACCAGCTATTACGTCAAACAATAGCTATATTGGTTGCAAAACCAAAAACCAAAAAACCATAAAAAAAAAAAAAAGGTTTAATTTTTCTGAGGTGCCCGGAATGAAAACTGTGTTGTCCCAGTTGTGTATTGGACACAATGTGGGCTGCACGACCGCTGTCTGGGACCTCCTGTTGTGTTTATTTACAGCCCTGGTATCACCGCTAGGTACCAGGGCTATTATGTCACGCTGCCTACCTGCTGCCACACTCACACTGCTCCTCCATACCTCCTCCTGCTGCTGCTGCTGCTGTCTGTCTGTGCTTCCCACTGCCAGGGTACACAGATGATTTACCGTCTGCTGCCACTCTGCCACCAGCTATTACGTCAAACAATAGCTGCTCGCCTACTCCTCCATTCCTCCTCCTGCTGCTGCTGTCTGTCTGTGTTTCCCACTGCCAGGGTACACAGAATTACCTTCTGCTGCCACTCTGCCACCAGCTATTACGTCAAACAATAGCTATATTGGTTGCAAAACCAAAACCAAACAAACCATTAAAAAAAAAAAAAAAGGTTTAATTTTTCTGAGGTGCCCGGGTTGAAAACTGTGTTGTCCCAGTTGTGTATTGGACACAATGTGGGCTGCACGACCGCTGTCTGGGACCTCCTGTTGTGTTTATTTACAGCCCTGGTATCACCGCTAGGTACCAGGGCTATTATGTCACGGCGAGCTGCCTGCCTCATTGACTGCCTGCTGCCACACACTCATCCTCCTCCTCCTGCTGCTGAATTTACCTCCTGCTGTCTTTGTGTTTCCACTGCCAGGGAGCACATACAATGGCGCTTCCAACATGCATGCGCCCACCAGCTATTTGTTACGCTCAAAAATAGCTGCATTTCTTTAAAAAAAAATTGAAAAGAGAAATACGTGAAGAAGAAGAAGTCGATATTGAAAAAGAAGGAGAAGGAGAAGATGAAGATGAAGAAGAAGATGAAGAAGAAGATGAAGAAGATGATGAAGAAGAAGATGAAAAAGAAGAAGAAGATGAAGAAGATGAAGAAGATGAAGAAGAAGAAGATGAAGAAGAAGAAGAAGATGAAGAAGAAGAAGAAGAAGATGAAGAAGATGATGAAGAAGATGAAGAAGATGAAGAAGAAGAAGAAGAAGAAGAAGAAGATGATGATGAAGAAGAAAAAGAAGAAGAAGAAGAAGATGATGATGAAGAAGAAAAAGAAGAAGAAGAAGATGAAGATGAAGATGAAGAAGAAGAAGATGAAGAAGAAGAAGATGAAGAAGATGAAGAAGAAGAAGAAGAAGAAGAAGAAGATGAAGAAGAAGAAGATGATGAAGAAGACAATATAGAAGAAGAAGAAGAAGATATAGAAGAAGAAGATCGAGAAGAAGAAGAAGAAAGATAAAGAAGAAGAAGAACAAGTATATACAGTAACACTACTGAACAAAATTAAGGACACAACTTCTCTTTCCACATTTTTTTTTAAAGGAACATCCCCACATAATCACTTGCTGTTGTTACTTGGAAAAAAAGATGTTTCTTGCATCATTCACCCTCAAAACAAGTGTTGGAAGCTATTTAAGGCCAATTCGAATAGTCAGCTCGAATAGTGAGCTCGAATACCGACTCGAATAGTGAGCTCGAAGTCCGAGGTCGAATCGAATAGTAAAAATTATTCGACTCGAATATTCGACTGACCTCGAATAATTTACTATTCGAATTCGACCAAACTCGAATTTTAAAAAGGGGTATTTGAGCATCACTAACCGATGTTACTAGGAGCCATAGCAGAGGATCCAGGAGGAGGAAGAGGATTGCAAATGTAGCATTTAGGCTGGAGGAAGTCCCGGGATGTATGTAAAAAAACAAGAATGCAAAGTGGTTAACAAAACATGCAGCATTTTACAAGACACCAAAGGGAGAGAGTGCAGGAGATTGGTGAGACCAGGCTATACTATCCCAGTCTTCAGCTGTCCAGTATTGGTGATCCTGTGCCCACCGCAATCTCAGCTTGCTTTTCTTAGCTGACAAGAGGGGAACTTGACGTGCTTTGATGTGTAATGATTTTGGATGTTTTTCTGATTCCCTATATTGAAATGAATAATTGTCTATGGTACCATAGCCTCTCTCTCAGCTTGAACTTGTTTGGCCATTCTCCTGGAATTTCTCTCATCCACAAGGGGTTTCCAAACAGTATGCTCTCTATGGTTACAGGAAGGGGTGGTACATGCAGTATGCTCTCTATGGTTACAGGAAGGGGTGGTACATGCAGTATGCTCTCTATGGTTACAGGAAGGGGTGATACATGCAGTATATGGAAATCAGAGTACTGTATGTTCTCTATGGTTTCAGAAAGGAGTGGTACATGCAGTATGCTCTCTATGGTTTCAGAAAGGGGTGGTACATGCAGTATGCTCTCTATAGTTACAGGAAGGGGTGGTATATGCAGTATGCTCTCTATGGTTACAGGAAGGGGTGTTACATGCAGTGTGCTCTCTATGGTTACAGGAAGGGGTGATACATGCAGTATATGGAAATCAGAGTACTGTATGTTCTCTATGGTTTCAGAAAGGGGTGGTACATGCAGTATGCTCACTATGGTTACAGGAAGGGGCGGTATATGCAGTATGCTCTCTATGGTTACAGGAAGGGGTGATACATGCAGTATATGGAAATCAGAGTACTGTATGCTCTCTATGGTTACAGGAAGGGGTGGTATATGCAGTGTGCTCTCTATGGTTACAGGAAGGGGTGATACATGCAGTATATGGAAATCAGAGTACTGTATGCTCTCTATGGTTTCAGAAAGGGGTGGTACATGCAGTATGCTCTCTATGGTTACAGGAAGGGGTGGTATATGCAGTATGCTCTCTATGGTTACAGGAAGGGGTGGTACATGCAGTATGCTCTCTATGGTTACAGGAAGGGGTGGTACATGCAGTATGCTCTCTATGGTTACAGGAAGGAGTGGTACATGCAGTATGCTCTCTATGGTTACAGGAAGGGGTGGTACATGCAGTATATGGGGATCAGAGTACAGTATGCTCTCTATGGTTACAGGAAGGGGTGGTACATGGGGACTGGACTGCTCTATCCAATCAGACATCAACCGTTTCCACATGCAGGTCAAAGTAGCAAGCCCCTTTCCACACCCCGGATATCGTAGTGGTGAAATTGAAGTGTGTGGTGATGTTGGCATGGAAAGGAACCTCAACCACAGCTTTCTGCACAATGAACTTTTCCTTCACTGCTTTTCGAGGGGGGACCCATGCCGGGAACGATTTGGACAATTCCACCTGGAACACCAGAAAGTGATAATTAGGGATGCTGCAAGACTAAAGTGAGGATAGAACAGTATAAATACCTACTGTAAATTATATATTTATATACTTTTTTTTTCTAATGGAATTTCTGGAGTAGCCATAAAATTACCAATCTAATCTCCCATATTGATTATAATAACCACTGGCCCCGGTCCTCACCTCTTTGTTCAACCTCTCCCTCTCCACCAGCACCTTCCCCTCAGCTTTTAAAGAGGCCAAGGTACTTCGCCTGCTAAAAAAACCCTACCCTCCAAATACCGCCCATTCTCCAGCCTCCCTTTTGACTCAAAGCACCTTGGACGCCTGGTCCACAGACCCATCCCGCACAACCGCAGCACCAACTCCCTACTCGACCCCTAAAATCTGGATTCCAGTCCTGCCCACTCAGCAGAAACAGCTCTTGTCAAGGTAGAAAATGACCTTACCCTTGCCAAAGCTGAAGGCAACTACTCCATCCTGCTACTCCTTGACCTTTCCTCAGCGTTTGATACAGTTGACCATCCCCTCCTCCTCCAATCCCTACAGTCCTTAAGGATTTGCGACAGTGCCCTTGCCTGGATCTCCTCACACCTCTCTGATCACCTTCATAACTTCTTTCTATGGTTCCTCCTCAACTCCCACCCCCCTCTCGGTCACAGTCCCCCAGGGCTCTGTTCTGGGCTTCCTGCAGTTCTCAATTTATACCTCCTTCATCTGCAAATTCATCTAACAATACATATATTAACATATATCTGTACATCAGTCCTGAAAATGGGGCAAATGAGGAAGTAAGAGGGATGTAAGGACTGGGTTCCCAAAGAGTTGGGAGCCAAGAGGAAGCTGTAATGGGCTCACACTTGCCACCTTTGAACCTACCCATCTAGCTCTCTATGCTACATGAGCGGAGATAGCTGGTTACCATGGAGAGGGAGCTTAGAGAGTTGGATGAGTAGTCCCATGTAGTATCCAGCTCTCTTTGCTCAGGGAGTGGTGACATCAGTTCCACTCCAGGATGGTGAGCATGGGCAGGTAGAGGAAGGAAGGGGGCGAGGAGGAGAAGTGACAGCCAGCACACCTGCGGTGCAGTCCGCCATGCCAACGCATATTCATATCAGGATATGCAGCTACTGTGCAGGATGTAGTTCAGGGTGCCCATGGGCTCTCAAAATTAACCACCCTGATGTTCAATTAATTGCGGCCATGCGGCCGCGGGTGGCTTCTTTTAAAAAAAAGGTGTCTAAGTTGGTGTAGCTAGCACTAGGCTAGCTATACTTTCCCCCCAAGTCCCTCAGCACTGTCCCCTCCCTCCGCTCCCCGCAGGCGATATTTACCTGGCCGCGATCCCGCGATGGCCGAGACTTCCGCCATAGCTTCAGGCATTGCTATGGCGACGATCGGGCATGACATCATGCGCAGTTCCGATCGCCGCCACCCCTGAAGGCTATGGAGGCAATGGAGAGGCTGCGCCGACGCGGGCTCCGGGGGGTATGTATAAAACAGCACGATCGGGGGGATCAGAGTGGGCCGGTGGCGATTGGAGGGGTGATGTAGGTAGCAAAGTGCTAGCTACACCCCCTCCGAAAATTTGGTGGAAAAAGACCCTCCAGGGGCTGAGCAATCCACCGCGATGTAAATGAACGAGCTGAGCTCGTCATTACCGCCAAGGTTAATAAACATCCAGCCCTGCTGCTCTATATATAAAATAGTACATGTGTGGCGCAGACTAGTCCCTGTGTCCTTGACTGCATCTTTGGTAAAACAGGTGATGATGTGTTTATTTGTAAAGAAAGAGTGGGGAGGATAAACATGTTGCTATGGGACACCATGCTTTTGAGCTCCACTTCTGAGGCAGAGCCACGTATGAGAATCCACCAGCATGATTATTCTATGTGGCCTCCAGCTGTGACATCTCCCCATCATAGTTCTGGATCTGTTCCCACCCTCATGGCAGAGCCGGGGACACAAGCACAGGACTCCCAGCACTGAGACACGGTACCTTGTGTGTATTGGTCTTGGTCAGATCCCAGGTGTAAGTGGTGCTGCGGTCAATCCCAAACTCCTTAGATCTGGAGGTGATAACTGGAACTGCGCCTTTAACAACTGCCACGGCTCCCGCATCAAATATGAAGTTGTCATCTAGAGAGAAGGAGCTGGTGACCTCGTATGTCTTCTTCACCCTGGAGAAAGAGCGATTCTGATCAATACAACAATGCTAATGACTGATCATCCCTACACAGCGTACATCAAAAAAGGGCGTCGGGAAAAAAGGGCGCGTGGTGTAAACATTGTAAATATTGTGTAGAATTTCGTTTACAAATAGTGTTTCAACAATTTATAAATCATTAAATAATGTGTATGAAATCGGCAATTCTTAAACTGTTAATCTTCCCTGTTTTTAAACTGAAACTTATAATTAGAGATGTCGCGAACCTCAGATTTTCGGTTCGCGAACCGGGTTCGCGAACTTCCGCAGAAGGTTCGGTTCGCGGAAAAATTTGCGAACCGCAATAGACTTCAATGGGGAGGCGAACTTTGAAAAATAGAAAAAATTATGCTGGCCACAAAAGTGATGGAAAAGATGTTTCAAGGGGTCTAACACCTGGAGGGGGGCATGGCGGAGTGGGATATACGCCAAAAGTCCCGGTGAAAAATCTGGATGTGACGCAAAGCAGCGTTTTAAGGGCAGAAATCACATTGAATGCTAAATTGCAGGCCTAACGTGCTTTCAAACATCTTGCATGTGTATACATCAAACAGGGAGTGTAATTAGAGTACTGCTTCACACTGACCCACCAAACTCACTGTGTAACGCACCGCAAACAGCTGTTTGTGTAGTGACGGCCATGCTGGACTACTGCGCAACATGGTGTGATTGCTCTTCCTCACTCAGTGATGTCAGGTAATGTGTGACTTCCTTCTCAACTTTCCATGGCATTGTTAAAAAGCTTACGTTTTGTTTTTAATTTACATTTTCTACTTGCTGTGTACTTGTTCAGTACCGCTACAATGAGAATCCTGTGGAGACGGGCAAGTCTGCCATTGTGACCCCGGGTAATGGCCGGGGAATGAGAGGTTTGAATCCGGTGTGGAGCCTGAGCAACGGCTACCACTACACATCCAAGGAGGGCAGCGGGCAGGCATGCACGCCCACCCGCCCCGAGGTAGTGACCAAAAATAACAATACAGGAGGAGGACTTTCGAGGCCCTGCTGTGTATTTGAAATGAATGTACTTTAAATCCTTTAACGAGAACCAGTTATGGCGGGCAAAGATGACACCACATTCCTTTCACGAGAATCATATGGAGGCGGGCAAGTCTGTCATTTGTGACCCCGGGTAATGGCCGGGAAATGAGGGATGGAATCCGGTGTGGAGCCTGAGAAACGGCTACCACTACACATCCAAGGAGGGCAGCAGGTAGGCATGCACGCCCGCCCCGAGGTAGTGATCAAAAATAACAATACAGGAGGCGGACTTTCGAGGCCCTGCTGTGTATTTGAAATGAATGTACTTTAAATCCTTTAACGAGAACCAGTTATGGCGGGCAAAGATGACACCACATTCCTTTCACGAGAATCATATGGAGGCGGGCAAGTCTGTCATTTGTGACCCCGGGTAATGGCTGGGAAATGAGGGATGGAATCCGGTGTGGAGCCTGAGAAACGGCTACCACTACACATCCAAGGAGGGCAGCAGGTAGGCATGCACGCCCGCCCGTCCCGAGGTAGTGACCAAAAATAACAATACAGGAGGCGGACTTTTGAGGCCCTGCTGTGTATTTGAAATGAATTAACTTTAAATCCTTTAACGGGAATCCGTTATGGAGGGCAAGTCTGCCATTGTCACCGCGGGGAATGAAGGTTGGATTGCGGCCCGAAGTGGGAGCCTGCTGAGACCCATGCTGTAGCTGCCCTGACCGTGCTTTGCAGACCAGGCATCTGTGGTCAGATGGACCCTTGAGCCAGCGGAAGACAAACCAAGTCGAAAGCATTTGCCAAGAATGTTTTACGGAGGGCAAGTTTTTTTGCCCTTTTTTTTAATTTTTTGAAAATGATAGATGGTTGTATTTTTAAATTGTTTGAAAGTTTAGATGGTTGTATTTTTAAATTGTTTGAAAGTTTAGATGGTTGTATTTTTAAATTGTTTGAAAGTTTAGATGGTTGTATTTTTAAATTGTTTAAAAGTGTATCCATTCTTCCTCCCCCCAGCCACGAACAATACCATGGGAACGTGGAGCAGCAGAAGCCCCCTGTGACGGCTGCCACGGTTGTTCTCCGCTGCTTGTCTTTTGAGGGGTGCTTCTTTTCCTCAGGTGTTCTTGCCATAGCTGTTTGTGCCTTCTCTCCAGGTGCCTTCGTAAAGCACTTGTCTCTACGTGACAGTTGGCCTTTCCACGGCTCAATTTTTGCTGGCAGAGACAACAGATGGCTTTGCTCCGATCTGAGACACACACGTGAAAAAATTTCCAAACCGCTGAGCCCCCCTGGGCTGATGGCGCTACGGTGGCATCAGCAGCTGACGTTGAAGGGCATGTTGGCTGTCTGGCCATAGCTGGCGATACATGGCGCCGGACACTGCCCCCAGCTGATTCTGAGGACGAGCTCCCTTTTGTATTGCGTTCCGGAGTTGGAGCCTGATCAACGTCTACCACCACACATCCAGGCAAGGAGGGAAGCAGGTAGGCATGCACGCCCGCCCCGAGGTAGTGACCAAAAATAACAATACAGGACTCAGGAGGACCTTTTGCGGCCCTAATTGAAATGAACTAACTTTAAATCCTTTAACGGGAATCCGTTATGGAGGGCAAGTCTGCCATTGTCACCGCGGGGAATGAAGGTTGGATTCCGGCCCGAAGTGGGAGCCTGCTGAGACCCATGCTGTAGCTGCCCTGACCGTGCTTTGCCGACCAGGCATCTGTGGTCAGATGGACCCTTGAGCCAGCGGAAGACAAACCAAGTCGAAAGCATTTGCCAAGAATGTTTTACGGAGGGCAAGTTTTTTTGCCCTTTTTTTAAATTTTTTGAAAATGATAGATGGTTGTATTTTTAAATTGTTTGAAGGTTTAGATGGTTGTATTTTTAAATTGTTTGAAAGTTTAGATGGTTGTATTTTTAAATTGTTTGAAAGTGTATCCATTCAAGTGCAAGTTATGCACTGACTGCCAGGTATAATGTGCAGTCACAGATGCAGTGAAAGGTATGCAGTGACTGCAAACAGCCGTTTGTGTAGTGACGGCCGTGCTGGACTGGTGCGCACCGTGACGAGAGTGCAGGTGATGGTGGCTTTTCAGCCCATATGCTTGCCCGGCTGATGTAGCTGAATGACAGAACAGTGACTTTCCAGCTGATCAAATTTGGTCTGACCACAATGAAGCAACGACCTTAATATCTTTTGTGTGCCACCCCCACCCGAGACACTCAAATAGCCGGCGGTCATTGCTTCATTGTGATGCGCAAGCCCCTTCACCGCGGCAAGGTAATGATCACGAAGGGGGATGGGCACATGTACACGCACCAGAAAAATTAGTGTAGCGGCCGCTGCTAGCAGCGGCCTTAAAAATTCAGGAATCCGCCTAGAGTCCTGGGCCCTGTTGGTAGTGGCGGAGAAGGCAGTCAAGCGGCCTGCAGGCAGAGATGCTGTGTGTGGGGAGTGGACTGACTTAGTCTTCGGTCGTGCAGTAGCCCTCCGTGATCCATTCCTCATTCATTTTGATAAAGGTCAGGTACTGAACACTGTCGTGACTTAGGCGACTTCTCTTCTCAGTAACTATGCCTCCAGCTGCACTGAAGGTCCTTTCTGACAGGATGCTTGCGGCAGGGCAAGAGAGAAGTTGTATGGCAAATTGGGACAGCTCTGGCCACAGGTCAAGCCTGCGCAACCAGTAGTCCAAGGGTTCATCGTCGCTTTTCGAAGAGTCTACATCCACACTCAAGGCCAGGTAGTCGGCTACCTGCCGGTCCAGGTGGAGGGTGGATCCGGAAGGACTATGGCGAGGAGTTGGACTAAAGAACGTCCACATGTCCGACATCACCCTGAGATCGCTGGAGCGTCCTGATTCTTGCCTGCGTGGACTTGGGAGGAGGAGGGTTACTGCCAGTGGTACCTTGATTGCGTTGTGCAGCCACATCACCCTTAAACGCATTGTAAAGCATCATCGACAGCTTGTTCTGCAAGTGCTGCATCCTTTCCGCCTTTTGTTGAGTTGGTAAGAGGTCCGCCACTTTGTGCCTGTACCGAGGGTCTAGTAGCGTGGCCACCCAGTACAGGTCATTCGTCTTGAGTTTTTTGATACGGGGGTCCCTCAACAGGCAGGACAACATGAAAGAGGACATCTGCACAAAGCTGGATGCAGAGGTACTCTCCATCTCCTCTTGCTTTTCCTCAGTGAAGGGACGCAACTCCTCTTCCTCCCCCCAGCCACGAACAATACCACGGGAACGTGGAGCAGCAGAAGCCCCCTGTGATGGCTGCCGCGGTTGTTCTCCTTCCGCCGCCTCTTCCTCCTCCACAGAAACACCTTCCTCATCATCACCATCATCAGAGTCTGACTCCTCTCCTTCCCCACACGACTCCTCTTCTTCCTCCTCCCCCCCCCCCTCTGTGCTGCCGCCGGTGGAAACATCGGGTTCGTGTGTAAATGGCTCCAATGAATCCTGCTGCCCTAACTCTTCTTGTTCACGCTCCTCCACAGCTGTATCCACCACTCTACGCACGGCACGCTCCAGGAAGTAGGCATAGGGGATGAAGTCGCTGATGGTGCCCTCATCGCGACTCACCAGTTTGGTCACCTCCTCAAAGGGCTCCATGACCCTGCATGCATTTCGCATCAGTGTCCAGTTGTTGGGCCACAACATCCCCATCCTCCCAGATTGTGTCCTTGTACTGTAATGATACAGGTAGTGGGTGACGGCTTTCTCCTGGTCTAGCAGGTAGAGTTGGGCCGAACCTCCGATTTTAGGTTCGCGAACCGGGTTCGCGAACTTTCGCGGAACGTTCAGTTCGCGTTAAAGTTCGCGAACCGCAATAGACTTCAATGGGGATGCGAACTTTGAAAAAAAAAAAATAATTATGCTGGCCACAAAAGTGATGGAAAAGATGTTTCAAGGGGTCTAACACCTGGAGGGGGGCATGGCGGAGTGGGATACACGCCAAAAGTCCCCGGGAAAAATCTGGATTTGACGCAAAGCAGCGCTTTAAGGGCAGAAATCACATTGAATGCTAAATGACAGGCCTAAAGTGCTTTAAAACATCTTGCATGTGTATACATCAATCAGGTAGTGTAATTAAGGTACTGCTTCACACTGACACACCAAACTCACCGTGTAACGCACCGCAAACAGCTGTTTGTACTAGTGACGGCCGTGCTGGACTGGTGCGCACCATGGCGAGAGTGCAGGTTTTGGTGGCTTTACAGCCCATATGGTCGGCCTGGCTGATGTAGCTGAATGACAGAACAGTGACTGTCCAGCTGATCAAATTTGGTCTGACCACAATGAAGCAACGACCTTATTATCTTTTGTGTGCCCCCCGAGACACTCATCTAGGCGCCGGTCATTGCTTCATTGTGATACGCAAGCCCCTTCACCACGGCAAGGTAATGATCACGAAGGGGAATGGGCGCATGTACATGCCTTTTCTTTTGTTGTTGCAGCTGCCCTCAGTGCAGCCAGAAAAATTAGGCAGTCATGTACACGCACCATAAAAATTATTACAGCGGCCGCTGCTAGCAGCGGCCTAAAAATTCAGCAATCCGCCTGGAGTCCCGGACCCTGTTGGTGGTGGCGGAGAAGGTAGTGAAGCGGCCTGCAGGCAGACATGCTGTGTGGAGGGACTGGGAGCGACTTAGTCTTTTTGGGGCAGGCCAGGCAGCCAGTCACACGGCGTGCAGGCAGAGATGCTGTGTGTGCGGGGACTGACTTAGTCTTGGGGCGGGCAGCAGCCCTCCGGGATCCATGCCTCATTCATTTTGATAAAGGTGAGGTACTTAACACTTTTGTGACTTAGGCGACTTCTCTTCTCTGTGACAATGCCTCCAGCTGCGCTGAAGGTCCTTTCTGAGAGGACGCTTGCGGCAGGGCAGGAGAGAAGTTGGATGGCAAATTGGGACAGCTCTGGCCACAGGTCAAGCCTGCGCACCCAGTAGTTCAAGGGTTCCTCATCGCTGTTCACAGCAGTGTCTACATCCACACTTAACCTCCTTAGCGGTAACCCCGTGCTGGACAAGGGGTAAGCCGCCGGAGGGTGCCGCTCAGGCCCTGCTGGGCCGATTTTCATAATTTTTTTTTTGCTGGACGCAGCTAGCACTTTGCTAGCTGCGCCAGCACTCTGATCGCCGCCGGCCCCCGCCCGATCGCCGCTATTTGCTGCGGCGCACTGCCCCCCCCCCCCCAGACCCCAGCGCTGCCTGGCCAATCAGTGCCAGGCGGCGCCGAGGGGTGGCCCGGGACTCCCAATGACGTCCCGACGTCAGTGACGTTGGTGACGTCATCCCGCCCCGTCGCCATGGCGACGGGGGAAGCCCTCCAGGAAATCCCGTTCTATGAACGGGATTTCCTGATCGGAGATCGCCGAAGGCGGGGGGATGCCGCTCAGCAGCGGCTATCATGTAGCGAGCCCTCGGCTCGCTACATGATTAAAAAAAAATAAATTTTAAACCGCCAAGGAGGTTAAGGCCAGGTAGTCGGCTACCTGCCGGTCGAGGCGTTGGTGGAGGGTGGATCCGGAAGGGCTACGGCGAGGCGTTGGACTAAAGAACGTCCGCATGTCCGACATCACCATGAGATCGCTGGAGCGTCCTGTCTTTGACTGCGTGGACACGGGAGGAGGATTAGTGGCAGTGGTACCTTGCTGGCGTTCTGCTGTCACATCACCCTTAAAGGCATTGTAAAGCATAGTTGACAGCTGGTTCTGCATGTGCTGCATCCTTTCCACCTTCCGGTGAGTTGGTAACAGGTCTGCCACTTTGTGCCTGTACCGAGGGTCTAGTAGTGTGGCCACCCAGTACAGCTCATTCCCCTTGAGGTTTTTTATACGGGGGTCCCTCAACAGGCAGGACAGCATAAAAGACGACATCTGCACAAAGTCGGATCCAGTACCCTCCATCTCCTCTTGCTCTTCCTCAGTGACGTCAGGTAAGTCAACCTCCTCCCCCCAGCCGCGAACAATACCACTGGAAGGTTGAGCAGCACAAGCCCCCTGCGACGCCTGCTGCGGTTGTTCTCCTGCCGCTGTCCCCTCCTCCTCCTCCTCCCCCAAAGAAACACCTTGCTCATCATCCTCTGAGTCTGACTCGTCTTCTGCACACGACCTCTCTTCTTCCTCCCCCTCCCCCCTCTGTGCTGCCGCAGGTGTTGAGGAAACAGCTGGGTCTGATGAAAATTGGTCCCATGCCTGTTCCTGCCGTAACGGTTCCTGGTCACGCTCATTCGCAGCTTCATCCGCCACTCTACGCACAGCACGCTCCAAGAAGTACGCGTAGGGAATTAAGTCGCTGATGGTGCCCTCACTGCGGCTCACCAGGTTGGTCACCTCCTCAAACGGCCGCATGAGCCTGCATGCATTTTTCATCAGTGTCCAGTTGTCGGGCCAGAACATCCCCATCTTCCCAGACTGTTTCGTTCTACTCCAGTTGTAGAGGTACTGGGTGACGGCTTTCTTCTGTTCTAGCAGGCGGGAGAACATGAGCAGGGTCGAGTTCCAGCGAGTGGGGCTATCGCAAATGAGGCGTCTCACCGGCATGTTGTTTTTACGCTGAATTTCTGCAAATCGTGCCATGGCTGTGTAAGAGCGCCTCAAATGCCCACAGAACTTCCTGGCCTGCTTCAGGACATCCGCTAAGCCAGGGTACTTTGCCACAAATCTTTGAACCACTAGATTCATGACATGTGCCATGCAGGGTATGTGTGTCAGCTTCCCCATATGCAAAGCGGCAAGCAGATTGCTGCCGTTGTCGCACACCACGTTGCCTATCTCCAGGTGGTGCGGGGTCAGCCACTCATCCACCTGTTTCTTAAGAGCAGCCAGGAGAGCTGCTCCAGTGTGACTCTCCGAGACAAGCCATGTCTAAGATGGTGTGACACCGTCGTACCTGGCATGCAGCATAGGCCCTGCGGAGCTGGGGCTGTGTAGCTGGAGAGGAGAACTGCCACTCAGCCAAGGAGGAGGAGGACAGCGAAGAGCATGTAGCAGGAGGAGAGGAGGTGGCAGGAGGCCTGCCTGCAAGCCGTGGAGGTGTCACAATTTGGTCCGCCGCTTTCTGCTTGCCATCGTTCACCACCAGGTTCACCCAATGGGCTGTGTAGGTAATGTAGCGGCCCTGCCCGTGCTTGGCAGACCAGCCATCCATGGTCAGGTGTACCCTTGACCCAACGCTCTTCGCAAGAGATGACACCACTTGCCTCTCAACTTCACGGTGCAGTTGGGGTATGGCCTTTCTCGAAAAATAAGTGCGGCCTGGCATCTTCCACTGCGGTGTTCCGATGGCCACAAATTTACGGAAGGCCTCAGAGTCCACCAGCCGGTATGGTAACAGCTGGCGAGCTAACAGTTCCGCCACGCCAGCTGTCAGACGCCGGGCAAGGGGGTGACTGGCCAAAAGTGGCTTCTTCCGCTCAAACATTTCCTTCACGGACACCTGACTGCTGCTGTGGGCAGAGGAGCAGGAACCGCTCAAGGGCAGAGGCGGAGTGGAGGAGGGTGCCTGTGAAGGTGCAAGGGAGAAAGCGGCAGAAGCAGATGATGCACCTGAAGGAGGAAGAGGAGAAGGAGGGTGACTTTTCTTTTGTGTGCTGCTGCTGCTTTTGCTCAGGTGGCCATCCCATTGCTGTTTGTGCCTTTTCTCCAGGTGCCTTCGTAAGGCACTTGTCCCTACGTGAGTGTTGGCCTTTCCACGGCTCAATTTTTGTTGGCAGAGCGAACAGATGGCTTTGGTCCGATCTGAGGCACACACATTAAAAAATTTCCACACCGCTGAGCCACCCTGGGATGTGGGCACTATGGGGACCTCAGCAGCTGATGCTGAAGGGCAAGTTGGCTGGCTGTACATAGGTGGCGATACATGGTGCCGGACTCTGCCACCAGCTGTTTCTGACGAAGAGCTGCCCCAGCTTCTTTCAGCAACTTCTCTCCTCCTACTACTCTCTGACTCCCCCTCTGAACTGTCCCCCTCTTCATCTCCTCTATTGGGAACATACAGAGGATCCCTATTACCGTCATCATCGTAGTCATCCTGCCCAGCTTCGCTTGCCTCAGACAAATCCAAACTTGCACCATCAGTAGGTCCTTCATCCTCCTGACACGTTACATCCATAGTGTTGCCGCTTAACTCAGACATATTAGCTGGTGAAAATTCATCTGGCTGTAACAACAATGGCTGTGCATCAGTGATTTCAACACTAAATCATTCTTGCGAAGTGTCAAATGCAGCGGAAGTGGTGCTAGTAGTAGCGCTGGTGGCTGAGCAAGATGAGGTGTTCTGTGTCGCTAAATACTCAACCACGTCCTGACAATCTTGGGAGGTGATGGGACGTGCCTTCTTCCGAGCACTGTACTGTGGGCCAGGTCCACACGAAATTACATTTACACGACCTCGCGCAGACCTGCCGGGTGGCCTTCCTCTGGCTCTGCCACTACCTCTTCCTCTACCTGTTTTGTCCATATCGGGTATGCACGGAGTGGTATATCACACTGCGTGCACTCACGTAGGTAGGTGGGTTCACTTAACTGCACAGGTATGCGCACTGATGCGGTGGGTTCACTGAACAGAACAGGTATACAGTGGCGGGTTCACAGAACAGGTATGCAGTGGCGGGTCCACTGAACAGAACAGGTATGCAGTGGCGGGTTCACTAAACAGAACAGGTATACAGTGGCGGTTCACAGAACAGGTATGCAGTGGCAGGATCACTGAACACAATAGGTATGCAGTGGCGTGTTCACTAAACAGGTATACAGTGGCGGGTCCACTGAACAGAACAGGTATACAGTGGCGGGTCCACTGAACAGAACAGGTATACAGTGGCGGGTCCACTGAACAGAACAGGTATACAGTGGCGGGTCCACTGAACAGAACAGGTATACAGTGGCAGGTTCACAGAACAGGTATGCAGTGGCAGGATCACTGAACACAATAGGTATGCAGTGGCGTGTTCACTAAACAGGTATACAGTGGCGGGTCCACTGACCAGAACAGGTATACAGTGGCGGGTCCACTGAACAGAACAGGTATACAGTGGCGGGTCCACTGAACAGAACAGGTATACAGTGGCGGGTTCACAGAACAGGTATACAGTGGCGGGTCCACTGAACAGAACAGGTATACAGTGGCGGGTTCACAGAACAGGTATGCAGTGGCAGGATCACTGAACACAATAGGTATGCAGTGGCGTGTTCACTAAACAGGTATACAGTGGCGGGTCCACTGAACAGAACAGGTATACAGTGGCGGGTTCACTGAACAGGTATACAGTGGCGGGTCCACTGAACAGAACAGGTATACAGTGGCGGGTTCACAGAACAGGTATGCAGTGGCAGGTTCACTGAACACAACAGGTATGCAGTGGCGGGTTCACTGAACAGGTATACAGTGGCGGGTCCACTGAACAGAACAGGTATACAGTGGCGGTTCCACTGAACAGAACAGGTATACAGTGGCGGGTCCACTGAACAGAACAGGTATACAGTGGTGGGTTCACAGAACAGGTATGCAGTGGCAGGTTCACTGAACACAACAGGTATGCAGTGGCGGGTTCACTGAACAGGTATACAGTGGCGGGTCCACTGAACAGAACAGGTATACAGTGGCGGGTCCACTGAACAGAACAGGTATACAGTGGCGGGTCCACTGAACAGAACAGGTATACAGTGGCGGGTTCACAGAACGGGTATACAGTGGCGGGTCCACTGAACAGAACAGGCATACAGTGGCGGGTTCACAGAACAGGTATGCAGTGGCAGGATCACTGAACACAATAGGTATGCAGTGGCGTGTTCACTAAACAGGTATACAGTGGCGGGTCCACTGAACAGAACAGGTATACAGTGGCGGGTCCACTGAACAGAACAGGTATACAGTGGCGGGTTCACAGAACAGGTATGCAGTGGCAGGATCACTGAACACAATAGGTATGCAGTGGCGTGTTCACTAAACAGGTATACAGTGGCGGGTCCACTGAACAGAACAGGTATACAGTGGCGGGTCCACTGAACAGAACAGGTATACAGTGGCGGGTCCACTGAACAGAACAGGTATACAGTGGCGGGTTCACAGAACAGGTATACAGTGGTGGGTCCACTGAACAGAACAGGTATACAGTGGCGGGTTCACAGAACAGGTATGCAGTGGCAGGATCACTGAACACAATAGGTATGCAGTGGCGTGTTCACTAAACAGGTATACAGTGGCGGGTCCACTGAACAGAACAGGTATACAGTGGCGGGTTCACTGAACAGGTATACAGTGGCGGGTCCACTGAACAGAACAGGTATACAGTGGCGGGTTCACAGAACAAGTATGCAGTGGCAGGTTCACTGAACACAACAGGTATGCAGTGGCGGGTTCACTGAACAGGTATACAGTGGCGGGTCCACTGAACAGAACAGGTATACAGTGGCGGGTCCACTGAACAGAACAGGTATACAGTGGCGGGTCCACTGAACAGAACAGGTATACAGTGGCGGGTTCACAGAACAGGTATACAGTGGCGGGTCCACTGAACAGAACAGGTATACAGTGGCGGGTTCACAGAACAGGTATACAGTGGCGGGTCCACTGAACAGAACAGGTATACAGTGGCGGGTTCACAGAACAGGTATGCAGTGGCAGGATCACTGAACAGGTATGGAGTGGCAGGATCACAGTACAGGTATGCAGTGGGCTGAGGGCTCACTGAACAGAACAGGTATGCAGTGGCAGGATCACTGAACAGGTATGGAGTGGCAGGATCACAGTACAGGTATGCAGTGGGCTGAGGGCTCACTGAACAGAACAGGTATGCAGTGGCAGGATCACTGAACAGGTATGCAGTGGCAGGATCACAGTACAGGTATGCAGTGGGCTGAGGGCTCACTGAACAGAACAGGTATGCAGCCAGGAAGAAGTTAAGCCTAACTAATCTTTCCCTATATGAGAGACTGCAGCAGCTCGCCCTACTCTCACTAATGCAGGCACACGAGTGGCCGTAATGGCCGCCGCTGCCTGCCTTATATAAGGGGGGGTGGGGCTCCAGGGGCTAGTGTAGCCTAATTGGCTACACTGGGCCTGCTGACTGTGATGTAGAGGGTCAAAGTTGACCCTCAGTGCATTATGGGGCGAACCGAACTTCTTCCGCAAAAGGTTCGCGTGCGGTACCGTTCGGCCCAACTCTACTAGCAGGCGAGAGAACATCAGCAGGGTGGAATTCCAGCGAGTCGGGCTATCG
Organism: Hyperolius riggenbachi; assembly: GCF_040937935.1. Lineage (NCBI taxonomy): Eukaryota > Metazoa > Chordata > Amphibia > Anura > Hyperoliidae > Hyperolius > Hyperolius riggenbachi. The sequence continues at coordinate 22,130,527 of NC_090646.1, read as the reverse complement.
CAAATCAGGCGTCTCACCGGCAAGTTGTTTCTACGCTGAATCTCTGCAAAGCGTGCCATGGCCTTGTAAGAGCGCCTGAAATGCCCACACAACTTCCTGGCCTGCTTCAGGACGTCCTCTAAGCCTGGGTACTTGGACACAAATCTTTGCACGACCAGATTAAGCACATGTGCCATGCAGGGTATGTGTGTCAGCTTTCCCAAATTCAACGCAGCAATGAGATTGCTGCCGTTGTCACACACCACGTTGCCGATCTCAAGCTTGTGCGGGGTCAGCCATTGCTCCACCTGTTTGTTAAGAGCAGCCAGGAGAGCTGCTCCAGTGTGACTCTCCGCTTTCAGGCAAGACATGTCTAACACTGCATGACACCATCGCACCTGGCATGCAGTATAGGCCCTGGGGTGCTGGGGCTGTGTAGCTGGGGAGGAGATGGCGGCACCAGCCAAGGAGGAGGAGGATGACGACAGCGAAGCGGTGATAGCAGGTGGAGAGGAGGTGGCTAGAGGCCTGCCTGCAAGCCGTGGAGGTGTGACAAGTCGGTCCTCTGCGCAGCCACGTACTCCCTGCTTGCTGCCATCGGTCACCAGGTTGACCCAATGGGCTGTGTATGTAATGTAGTGGCCCTGCCCGTGCTTGGCAGACCAGGCATCCGTGGTCAGGTGGACCCTTGACCCAACGCTGTGTGCCAGAGATGACACCACTTGCCTCTCAACTGCACGGTACAGTTTGGGTATGGCCTTTTGAGAAAAATAATTGCGGCCTGGTATCTTCCACTGCGGTGTACCAATGGCCACAAACTTACGGAAAGCCTCTGACTCCACCAGCTTGTATGGTAATAGCTGGCGAGCTAATAGTTCCGCCACGCCAGCTGTCAGACGCCGGGCAAGAGGGTGACTGGCAGACATTTGCTTCTTCCGCTCAAATACTTCCTTCACGGACAGCTGGGTACTGCTGTGGGCAGAGGAGAAGGAACCGCTCAAGGGAAGAGGCGGTGTGGAGGAGGGTGGCTGTGAAGGTGCAAGGGAGAAAGTGGATGAAGACGATGCACCTGAAGGAGGAAGAGGAGAAGGAGTTTGGCTTGTCTTTTGAGGAGTGCTGCTTTTACTCAGGTGTTCTTGCCATAGCTGTTTGTGCCTTCTCTCCAGGTGCCTCCGTAAGGCACTTGTCCCTACGTGAGAGTTGGCCTTTCCATGGCTCAATTTTTGCTGGCAGAGACAACAGATGGCTTTGCTCCGATCTGAGACACACACGTGAAAAAATTTCCAAACCGCTGAGCCCCCCTGGGGTGATGGCGCTACGGTGGCATCAGCAGCAGCTGACGTTGAAGGGCATGTGTGCTCCCTGGCCATAGCTGGCGATACATGGCACTGGACACTGCCCCCAGCTGTTTCTGAGGACGAGCTCCCTCTGCTTCTATCATGGAGTCGTCTCCTCCTAGTCCTCTCTGACTCCTCCTCTGAACTGTCCCCCTGGTCATCTCCTCTACCGGGAACATATGTGGTATCCGTATAATCGTCATCATAATCCTCCTGGCCAGCTGCGCTTTCCTCAGACACCTCCTCAAGTGCACCAACTTCAGGTGGTCCACCATCATCCCCATCCACACACGTTACGTCCATACTATCGCCACCTAACTCAGACGTATGAGGTGGTGTACCTGCGCCTTCTTGTTGTTGTTGCAGTAGTGGCTGGGAATCAGTGATTTCACCACCACCACCAAATAACTCCTGCGAAGTGTCAAATGCAGCGGATGTGGTGCTTGTTGTAGCGCTGGTGGCTGCGGGAGATGAGGTGTTCTGTGTTAAATACTCAATCACCTCCTCACGATTTTGGGAAGTGATGGCACGTGCCTTCTTCTGAGCACTGTATTTTGGGGCAGGTCCGCATGAAATCACAGCAACACCACCTCGCACAGCCACAGACCTGCCGGTGCCTGGTGGCCTTCCTCTGGGTCTGCCTCTACCTCTTCCTCTACCTGGTTTGTCCATTTTGTCCATCTCGGGGGTATGCTAGCTATATGCAGTGAGGTGGGTTCTCACTCAACACAACAGGTAGTTAGATGCAGTGAGCTGGGTTCACTCAACAGTAAAGGTACTTAAGATGCAGTGAGGTGGGTTCTCACTCAACACAACAGGTAGTTAGATGCAGTGAGGTGGCCAGGTGGGTTCACACTCAACACAACAGGTAATTAGATGCAGTGAGCTGGGTTCACTCAACACAAGGCTAGGTATATGCAGTGATGAGGTGGGTTAAGTAAACACAACAGGTACTGGGTAGTTAGATGCAGTGAGCTGGGTTCACTCAACAGTAAAGGTACTTAAGATGCAGTGAGGTGGGTTCTCACTCAACACAACAGGTAGTTAGATGCAGTGAGGTGGCCAGGTGGGTTCACACTCAACACAACAGGTAGTTAGATGCAGTGAGCTGGGTTCACTCAACAGTAAAGGTACTTAAGATGCAGTGAGGTGGGTTCTCACTCAACACAACAGGTAGTTAGATGCAGTGAGGTGGCCAGGTGGGTTCACACTCAACACAACAGGTAGTTAGATGCAGTGAGCTGGGTTCACTCAACACAACGCTAGGTATATGCAGTGATGATGTGGGTTAAGTAAACACAACAGGTACTGGGTAGTTAGATGCAGTGAGCTGGGTTCACTGAACAGTATACAGTAAAGGTACTTAAGATGCAGTGAGGTGGGTTCTCACTCAACACAACAGGTAGTTAGACTTAGATGCAGTGAGCTGGGTTCACTCAACACAACGCTAGGTATATGCAGTGATGAGGTGGGTTAAGTAAACACAACAGGTACTGGGTAGTTAGATGCAGTGAGCTGGGTTCACTCAACACAAAGCTAGGTATATGCAGTGATGAGGTGGGTTAAGTAAACACAACAGGTACTGGGGTATATGCAGTACTGGGTAGTACAATGTGCAGCTCCCTGTCACACACACAGGCAGTCAGTCACTGAATGTGCTGGGCTGCTGGCAGTGGCACACACACTATCAATTAGCAAGGCTGTGCATGCAACAAAAGTGTCAGAAAAAAAAAATGTACAGGTTGAGCTCTGAAAAGAGCTGTTGCTGGGTGCTTTAAAAGCAATATTAATCAGTCAGGAACAAGCAAAGCAGCCTAGAACCTAACTAATCTGTCCCTAAGAGAAAAAGTCTGCAGCAGCTGTCCCTTTCCTCTCTCTAGCAGGCACACGAGTGACTGTAATGGCCGCCGGAGGCTGCCTTATATAAGGGGGGGGGGGGGCTCCAGGGCTTACTGTAGCCTGAATGGCTACAATGTGCTGACTGTGATGCAGAGGGTCAAAGTTGACCCTCATAGTGCATTATGGGGCGAATCGAACTTCCGGAAAAGTTCGCCTGGCGCAGGCGAACGCGAACCCCCAATGTTCGCCTGGAACCGTTCGCCGGCGAACCGTTCGGTACACCTCTACTTATAATTAGGTTTGTTAAAAAAAACAGTAATATTTGTTTAAACATTATAATTATATATTGTTATGAATAATCTTGATTTATCGTTTATTATTATAATAAAATGTGAAAATATTGTTTATAACAATGATATTAATATAAGTACATTCATAATAACTGTTGATTAATATTATTAAAATTGTACTTAAACTACACCTAACCCTACTCTCACACAGAACCCTCCCTGTACCTATCCCTAACCCCTAGACCCCCTGGTGGTGCCTAAACTTAAGACCCCCCCTGGTGGTGCCTAAACCTAAGACCCCCCTGGTGGTGCCTAAAACTAACCACCCCAAAGCCCTCCCTGTACCTATCCCTAACCCCTAGACCCCCTGGTGGTGCCTAAACCTAAGACCCCCCTGGTGGTGCCTAAACCTAAGACCCCCCTGGTGGTGCCTAAACCTAAGACCCCCCTGGGGGTGCCTAAACCTAAGACCCCCCCTGGTGGTGCCTAAACCTAAGACCCCCTGGTGGTGCCTAAAACTAACCACCCCAAAGCCCTCCCTGTACCTATCCCTAACCCCTAGACCCCCTGGTGGTGCCTAAACCTAAGACCCCCCTGGTGGTATCTAAACCTAAGACCCCCCTAGGGGTGCCTAAACCTAAGACCCTCCTGGTGGTGCCTAAACCTAAGACCCCCTATGGATAATAATGTTTTACAAACATTAATAAATAAAAAAATTTAAATAAAGAAATATAAATCATTTTTTTGGGTGGATAATAATGTTTTACAAATAGTGACTGTAAAAAATATATTGGAATTTACGTTACGTACTGATCGCTTTATTTTGTGAATAATAATGTTTTACAAACAGTAAGGGTTAAAATGTTAAATAATGTTTTAATTAAATAGGATAAATATGTTTAGTATTTTTATAAACGTTATTCGTCACGGGCTCATTTTGTAAAGTTAAATCATCACAAGCACAGTTATAACACATTAAAAATCTCCGGGCGCCGTTTGTAAAACGTTAATAATCTCCGGCGCCCTTTTTTCCCTGTTCGGTGCCCATTAAACGATATTTATAATGGGAGTGAATGGGGCGCCCTTTTTGTCCACTTGTCTCATGCGCCCAAATCTCCTGCTTCCCCTACACATCCCAACCGTTACAGCCCAATACTCCTGAAGGCTCAGCACTCAATATGCTGGAGTCCCATAGCCGCCAGTGGTGGAAAAGAGCAACTTGTGTATTTTTGTCTACCAAAAAATGAATAATTGTATATTGATTGGTTGATCCATCCCTGTACTGGAATCCATGGACTACATCTCCCAGCATGCATTGCAGTGTACACTACACTGCCGGGAAAATAAAACGAACATGGCGTGCTCCATAAGGATGAGAGGCCTGAGGAGCAGCTCACCGTAGGTTAGTAATGCCGCTCACCGCTTACCCCATTTTACCCCTTTTTTTTTTACCACTAGATGTCCTCACACTCACCATCAGTGTGCTTAGAACAAGCACCCTGACAGTAATCATAAAGTGTTAAATATCGATATTAAATACCAATATTTTACTATAGCTAAACTTAACTCTACTCTCACACAGACTCCTCCCCCCTGACGCCTAACCTGTACTGAGTAAAAATATTTAAAATAAACACATGAGGTAACTTCAAATGAACATTACATAGTTACCTTGCCATCAGTTCCTCTCAGAAGCTCAACATTTTATTCTGACAATAATCCCTTCCAGTTCTGACAATATTTTGTCAGATCTGAAATATATCAGTTGCTGTCAGTAAAATATCAGTTGCTGTCACTTATAGCTGAGAGGAAAACTGACGTACCAGGAAATGTCCATGTTTACCTATGGCTCAAGTGGGCGATGTTACAGTTTAACTGTGTGCTGACCAGAAAGCTGTTATGGGTAATGGCCATTTTCAAAATGGAGGTCGGAAAATTCCCTTGATCACAGTGAACAAACAGGACGCGGGAGAGGAGAAAGACACTGAGGAGTAGACTACATGGAAGGTAAGTATGACTTGTGTATGCTTATTTTGACTTTTAACTATTTCACATTCCTGGACGTGAAACTCACGTCCAGGAAGCCATGTGCGCTCCTGCGCGTCCACGCGGCCGATCGCGCGCGTGCACGCGCGCGATCGGCCGGCGGTTTGTTAGCCAGTGAATCAGTGAATCGGGCAACGGTGCCCGATCACTGATTCCTCTCCCCCGCAGAAAAAGCGACAGCTTCTCTCGGAAGCTACGCTTTTTCTGCCTCCTATGTCGCTCTAAGCGTACGTGGTACGCTTAGAGTGACGTCACTGTAAACAACTCATGGCTGCCATCTTGTGGCCAAAAAGTAAACTACATCTAAATGTTAAATAAAAATAAAAATACACATATATTTACAAAAAAAATACAATTTCAATCCCACCCTCCCAAAAATACCCACATAAAATGTTTAATTAAAAAAAAAAAAACATTACAATTAAAAAAAAAAAAAAAACACAAATATTTACCTAAGGGTCTAAACTTTTTAAATATCTATGTAAAGATGAAATATTTCTTTTTTTTTTTTATTATAAGCTTGTAAATAGTGATGAATGCAAAACGGAAAAAATGCACTTTTATTTCCAAATAAAATATTGTCGCCATACATTGTGATAGGGACATAATTTAAATGGTGTAATAAACGGGACAAATGGGCATATACAATACGTGGGTTTTAATTATGGAGGCATGTATTATTTTAAAACTATAATTGCCGAAAAGTGAGAAATAATGATTTGTTTCCGTTTTCTTCTTATTCTTCCTTTTAAAATGCATTTACAGTAAAGTGGCTCTTAGTAAAATGTACCCCCCAAAGAAAGCCTAATTGGTGGCGGAAAAAACAAGATATAGATCAGTTCATTGTGATAAGTAGTAATAAAGTTATAGGCTAATGAATGGGAGGTGAACATTGTTCGGATGCATGAAGCGAAAAACGACTGAATGCGAACTGGTTAATGTTCAGTTCAGGTTTTCTTTAAACACTCTCCTACCTGCACAAACCGCCTACCTGACGCCTAACCATTAACCCCTCCACCTGCACAAACAGCCTACCTGACGCCTAACCCATAAACACTCTCCTACCTGCAAAAATAGCCTACCTGACGCCTAACCCATAAACACTCTCCTACCTGCACAAACAGCCTACCTGACGCCTAACCCTTAACACATCCACCTGCACAAACAGCCTACCTGACGCCTAACCCTTAATTCCCACCACCTGCACAAACTGCCTACCTGACGCCTAACCCATAACCACTCCCCTACCTGCACAAACTAACTACCTGCCAAAAAGCAAGTTCTCAGGTGCCGCCACAGGCACTATAAATACAGTATATGGGCATTTGGGTGCCCATGGTGTCCGATATTTAGCGGGCACTGTACCAGCGCCCGCCATTTGCTGGGTGCCCAAATTTCCAGTTCCGCGCCCAAATACTGATAAAATACATTGGCGTCTATGACGGCGTCCAATTAGTCCACTTGTTGCCTGTGCCCAAATTTTCTGCTTTCCGTTGAGGGAGCAGACGGACTAGAAGGGACTGGAGGCAGCCCCATAAGTAAAAATCCTTTCCATCCTTTTGCCTCAGGTTTACTTAAAAAATAAACAAAAACAATGCTCCAGTCCTCAGAACATCAGTGAGTTTTGAAGGTCGCACATGATTAATCGGCCCTCAGAGCTCTCCGCCTACAGACATTGTCTATCTACTTACACATAGGTGGTCTCCAGGTCAATGCTGCTCCCCTTGTTATTGTAGAGTCTCTCCGCCACCGCCTCATTACTGGCTGATAGAACTCTGCCGCGGTCAGCCAGGAACTCCAGACTGGTAATACTCTGAATTGTGCGGTCCTGAATAAACGTCAATGCTGCATAGTTGTGGTAATCTACCCCCAGGCTCTTCACTCTCTTGATCCAGTTATTAATAGTGGTGATCATTGGGGGGCGGCCCATATACATCCTTCCACCCTCTTTGGCAACACACCAGAGGTTGCCATCAGGATCAAATGCCATGAAATGATTTAGGCTACTCCAGTTTCCAGAGCCTATGGTGGTGCTGGTTTGGATCCATGGCTCATCTGGTCTCGTAGGTGGCTCTCTTTTCACAAAGTAACTTTCATCGGCCGCATAGAGGATCCCATTCCCATCAAAAAACAAAGCGCTAAATGTTTCCCATGAATTGTCACCAATTTCTTTGGCATTCCAGGGTTCTTCTTTGTTGGTTGGTGGTGGGCCTTCATAGAATTTCCCAAGCAAGGTCACAGCATAGAGATGACCATTTGGGTGGAAAAAGATAGATTTGAACTGATCCCAGTCATTTTGTCCAACTTGTTGAGCTTCATCAAACCAATTCTGCTTAAAACTTGCAGGCACAGGTCCTCGGTAGAGATCAGCACCACGTACGACATAGAGCAGCCCGTCGGGGCTGTAGGCCACAAGCCCTGCGTCATCCATCCTCCCAAGCTTCATAGATCGTGCATGAAAGTTATCAGAGGGATTGGAAGGAGGCAATCCAACAAGAATTTCACTGTTGAAAAGGGCAAACAGTAGGAAGTCTAGGAAAGAGAACATCAAACATTCTCATGATATATCAAAAGATGGTTGGTGCCTATTGCTTCTTTGACACAACAGCACATAACACTGAAAATCCACATTTACAAACTACACAGTGCCACCTTGTGGCGACCTTGCACACACACAGTCTAAGCATGTAAGCATGTACGTATAAACATTCAGGTCATGGTATATCCAAAGAAATATAAACAAAAACAAGGTATCTTATCTTACCGCCTTTGAAAGCTAAATGCACTGATATAATCAGCAGTGGAGGTGCACTAGCGAACAGACGTTCCTGCAACACTTACCACCGCTAGTGAATTTGTGATTTAAATGAAGTCTAATGACTTCAGCTGTGACCACAGGCAGCGGGGGGTTAACTTACCCAGAAGTCTTCACTGCCGTCTTGAAAAAGGAAGCGCGTTAGTGTGTCCTGGAACGCGGCTTTCATTACGCCTATGACGCGTAATAAAACGCAGATGGCACTGAAGACTTCTGGGTAAGTTAACCCCTCGTTGCCTGTGGTCACAGCTGAAATCATTAGACTTCATTTGAATCACAAATTCGAGTCCTTCTGGACTTGTGAGCCCAATGCCGGAGCACCGTCCAGGGGAGACACCTGGGGGGAGACGAGTCAGGAGTCCGTCAGTCATCAGGAAAACAAACTCTGTTACCACTGTGCTCCCAATTGAGACCTTGCAACCTCGATTTTTCCAGCTTGACGCATTGATTAATTGATCTATCCAGGTAGTCATTGATCGCTCTGGACGAACTATTTCTGCCAGATTTGATCATTATGATGGAATCAGCCGAATACCGATTTTGGAAATCGAGAAAAGTATGGGCACCCTGACTGGCCCATCTGTTAGCTTCTCTTAGGAACACTGTGGGATGGTGGTGTTTTCTATGTACAGAGATGAAGTTATGCGCTGTTACTGGCAGGGGAGTAGGTGCAGAGGTTGCGACCGCATTGGGGCCCTTCATCAACTACAGTATTAGCTCTCTATTGGTCCTGTGCTCATAATAATCACTTCTATAGATGCTTTGAATAGTGGTAATCATTGACAAACTGCTCCACATCCCGTTCTTGCTCCTCTGACACTGTAGTTGCCATTGGCAGTCTTTGGTGCGCCTCATCAATTGTTAGGCATAGAGTGCTTGGGGGGGGGACCCCATTGCACAACTAGCATCGGGGCCCACAGCTCCTTAGCTATGCCACTGGTTACTGCTCACATTATACAGAGCTGATCTGGAAAGTGCTGAGTTTGTATCTACAAATGTGAGAATTTCCTTCCATCAGGAAGGAAGTGCTGAGGCCAGGAGGTCATGTGACCAGCGTGTGTCAGGCGTGTGGAGGACACGCATCCCCCTCAGCATGTGGATATCTGTATGGCTGTCTCAGTGCTGGCTTATGTATGGTAGCCTCCATGTCGGCATATGGCATGTACAGAGGTGGTGACGTCCCATAGACCTGGCGGGCCCCCACAAGAGGCAGGCACAGAACTCTGCAGTACTTACTAGTCATGGTCAGGCGGGTCCGCTGTCTCCTGCGGCTGCAGAGAGTCTCTCTTGTAGGCTGATGATGACACCGGGATGTCTGCTGCTCGATGTTTTCCTCACCTCAGGAAATGGGAGGAAATTGCAGAGCATGTTTACAAACTTTCCTGGGCTGTGTTTCTGGTCACGCGAAAACGCCTTTACTGATTTCAACCAAACTTGATATACAGATCCCTTACTACCTGGGATGATAGGTTCTGGGGGTCTCGCGGCCCCCCTGCACACCTGAGTGGAGCTACAAACAGCCAATCAGATTTCACCCATTCACATCAATGGAAAACATGTAAAAGGCTGCCATTCTCACAGTAATCAAGCCAGAGTCCCCAAACTTGGTGAAAAATACAGGGAAAGTGGGCGGAGCACAAAACAAATTTCAGCCGTTTATTTTAAATGGGAAAATATAAACAGCAGCCATTCTTAAGGTGGCCACACACCATACACTCTTTTAAATATCTGTTCAATTTAAGAATTGCAAGCAATTTTTCTGACGGATTGTAACATTTCAAAAATATGACCAATGTACCACACACCTATGTTCAATTTTTCCCCAATTATGATAAAAATGATTGGAAACTCTGAGAAAATTGCTAGGATGTGTATATTAATAAATTGACAATCTAACACACACCATACAATCTTTAGAGAAATTGAAGAAAAATATCTGGCATTCCGGATAGATAAAAATCAAAAAAACGGGAAATCCGATCGGATTTTTCAGTCGAATGAAAAAAAAGCTTTCGATTTTTTCAGGAGATCCGATCGTTTTTATCGAATTGCCGTAAAATCGGATCATTTAATTGTATTGTGTGTGGCCACCTTTACACTGTTAATGGTCGGGTTCTCAAACTTTGCACAGTTGAGCACTGGGTGACTGGGAGTAATATTCAGAAAAGTGGGTGGGGCCTACAAAAGCCAATCATAATTCACCTATTTATTTAAAGGGGAATATTTAATTGCTGCCCTTCTTGCAGGCCCCCACCTCCTCACCTTTGTCAAAGAAGTGTCAGAGCAGCGAGACCCGGCTGCTGTGTGCAGAGGAAGGACGCAGGACAGCAGCTTCCTGTAGCAGCGATATACAGGAACTTCGGGGTGAGCGAGCAGGCTGACCACCTATCTGGCTAAGCTATATTGGAGGCCAGTGATGGGCAGATAATTTCCGTGATCATGGAATAGCCGTGATTCACCAGCACTTTTTCACTATTTGACTTCCGAATCGGAATCTGTGATCGATGCTGGATCACGGAAATCGGCCACGAAAATTCTGTGATTACAAATATTCGGAATGCAATCACGGTTGTGATCGTGGGGATCACGGTAAAAATTAATTCGTGATCATCTCCCGTCGACTTTAGCGGTTAACCGCAAAGCCCCCTTACATGGTAGGAACACCACATTTGCCAGATATGTTAAGAAGAATAGTGGGAACAAGAGGAGACCTTATAGTTTTTGAGAAAATCGATTTTAAAATTTCAATGGAAAATAGTATACATTTAAATGCGGTAAATGACAGTTCTTAGGGAAATTTCTCTGACTCCTCAACTCAGACTCCACAACAAATCTAGAAAAGATGAAGCGCTCCATGGTGCATTATCAGGGGATAATTTTTAATCGCAAATTAAAAGTTCTACTTAAAGGAAATAAAATGACAACTCGCTCATCAGCGGTACAGTCCACCGCTACACAGGCATGCAGGTTTGGCAACAACGCGCTGTGGCCAGTAGCGCGTTCTCCGATGTCCGGGGAAGCCGTCCCGCAGTGGGTGTGGGCGTGGCTGTGGTTTAGCGTGCGTATGGCGTCATTACGCGTTTCGGCGCTCTGCGCCTTCGTCAGATGACCATGGAGTGCTTCATCTTTTCTAGATTTGTTTCCCCTTGCCAATTGTGATTGGAGCAGCACAGTGCATTGGGAAAAAGGAAAATCGTCATTTGTAGCAGCCGGTTATCATCAGGACAGGAGCGCAAGGTTTTTTGGGATATTTCTCAGACTCCACAACCCCCGATCACTGTTACTGGTTGCAACAGGGGTCATTTATTAGACACTTTGATTGGCTTTGGGAACACATGTTCCCATTCAGGCCCGTACTGACCCACCGAACTGCCGATGGAAAGATCGGTGGGCCCCGCCTGCTGGGGGCCCCAGAGCGGGCACAGCGCAGGAAGGGGGGAAATTGGGCACACAGAGCGGCGGGGAGGGAAGCTTCCCCCCCTCCCTCACCTAGGGGCCCCCCTTCCGCGCTCCCCCTTCCGCACTCCCCCTCCCTCCAAAATTGCAGCCAGCGGCAGCTAATGAGAAATAGCTTTATCTGCATGATGAGATGAGATCCATCGCTCTGTGTGCCGCTGGCTGGTCTGGTCTCCTGCAATGCACTGTGTCCAATCACGCTCTCGCACTACTTCCCGTGAGAGCTTGATTGGACACAGTGCATTGCAGGAGACCAGACCAGCCAGCGGCACGCAGAGCGATGGATCTTCTCATCTCATCATGCCGGTAAGCTATTCCCCGCTCGCTGCCGCTGGCTGCAATTTTGGAGGGAGGGGGAGTGCGGAAAGGGGAGCGCGGAAGGGGGGCCCCTAGGTGAGGGAGGGGGGGAAGCTTCAACCCTCCCCGCCGCTCTGTGTGCCCACTGTCCCCCCTTCCAAGCTGGGGCGGGGACTTAGACCTGGCTGCTGCCTACCTAACTGGGGACACCTGTGACCTGCCTACCTTAACGTGGGGGGGCTCCAGGTGAGGGAGGGGAGTCCCTCTGTGCCCATTGCACCCCCTTTCAGCATGGGGGCCCCCATTAACTGGGGACCTGCCTTTGTGGGGATATCTGCCGCCAATCTAATTGTATTTTGCGGGGATATCTGCCGCCAATCTATTTGCATTTTGTGGGGATATCTGCTGCCAATCTAATTGCATTTTGTGGGGATATCTGCCACCAATCGGATTGTATTTTGTTTGGAAAAATGCCGCCAATTTGATTGCATTTTGTGGGAATATCTGCCGCCAATCTATTTGCATTTTGTGGGGATATCTGTCCCCAATCTATTTGCATTTTGTGGGGATATCTGCTGCCAATTTAATTGCATTTTGTGGGGAATCTGCCACCAATCTGATTGCATTTTGTCAGAAAATCTGCTGCCATTTGACTACTTGATAAGTTATCATGAGGCATGTAACTACTTGATTATTTTATCTAAAATGTATCTGGTCAGACCTAATCTCTGTGAATAACACCGCTACTTATTTTGTGTTTTTTTTTGTTTTTTTTAAAGTCTGCCCATGACTCATCATGAGCACGCCCATGTTCCAGTGCGTGGTGACACCCATTTATTTTTGCTGCGGCGTGGACATATCCCTATTGGAGACTGTCCTCAGAAGTGCTTACAATCTATTCCCTACCATAAACACATGCAAAATTTCGGGAGTACATGTGTATGTGAGCCCAAAATGGGGGGGGGGGGAGCAGGCTGAAACTTCCTCGGTGGGCCCTTAGTGTCCCAGTCCGACGACCCTGTTCCCATTCACCAATGGTGAATGTAAATACTCGTCCCGTGGGAGGGGGACAGGCTAAGAGTAATGAGTGGGGTGGGAAAGAGGAGGGAATATCACAGCAAACCTGCCTCTACCTTTATGCAAAAAGTGAGATTATTTAAGGTGTTATTATGGGGACTGGGGAACAAGGAGAGAAAAAGTACAGAGGTATGTGATTACAGTAAGAACCTACCCCTGGGCTTACCTTGGGTAGTCTTGCCTTGGGTCAGGTGTGTTTAACATCCTATAACTGTGAGAAAAAGTGGGAACCTTTCTACACCGTTAGCAGTACAGGAGCGTGAGGTCCATTTTCTATAATTATGTTCCACATGCCACCAAAGGGTGAGATCTGTTTATACCAACACAGCTGTGTTAGCAAATACAGGCCACCAGTGGCGTAGCAATAGGGGGTCTAGAGGTAGCAACCGCATTGGGGCCCTTGGACTAGAGGGGCCCTGAGGGGCCCACCCTCAACCACAGTATTAGCTGTTTATTGGTCCTGTGCTGGTAATGATCACTACCATAGATGCTTTGAATAGTAGTAAACATTAACAAGCTGTTCCCCATCCCCTTCTTGCACCTCTGACATTGTGGTTGTCCTTGGCAGGTTTTGGTGCGCCATATCAATTGTTATGTATATAGTGCTTGGGGGGCCCTAATGCAAAACTTGCACTGGGGCCCACAGCTTCTTAGCTACGTCACTGCAGGCCACATTGCAGATCAGTCTGTAGGACACCTAAGTACGGTTTACTGAGAGTTGTTATGTACTGCATATACTGCAGTATGCAGAAAGGCCACTAGGTGGCATTGTAGACAATTATATTTTACTGTTTGTCTATATTGCTGGTTTTGTTTGGTTGTGTCATTTATAATCATTATTTAGTATTTATATAATGCCAACATCTTCTGCAGCGCTGTACAGAGTATATTGTCTTGTCACATAACTGTACCTCTGAGGGGCTCACAATCTAGTCCCTACCATAGTCCTATGTCTATGTATGTATCATGTAGTGTATGAATCGTAGTCTAGAGCCAGTTTAGAGGAAAGCCAATTAACGTATCTGTATGTTTTTGGGGTGTGGGAGGAAATCAGTGTCTGGAGGAAATCAGTGTCTGGAGGAAACCCACGCAGACACGGGGAGAACATACAAACTACAAACTCCTTGCAGATAGTGGCTGGGATTTGAACCAGGTCCCAATGCTGCAAGGATATAGCTCCCAACTGTCCCTCTTTGGGAGCCCTGTCCCTCTTTTTCCCTCATTTGCCCCTCTTTCAGGACTCATGTACAGATCTATGTAAATATATATATTATTTTTCTACTGAAAAAATGTGTTTGACTCAAAACTTTTTTTTCCATCCTTTAAATTGATATATTTCTCAGGGCTCGTTTCCACTATCGCGAATCCGCATGCGTCCAACGCATGCGGATTCGCACATGTAATGCAAGTGGATGGGCCTGTTTCCACTGTAGAGTTGTTGAGGTGCGTTTTTTTCAACGGTGAAAAAACGCACAAAAGAGCCGCAGAATTCGCCTGCGAGTGGAATGCATGCAAATCGCATGCAATGTATTTAATAGGGAAATCGCATGCGGTTTCCCCATGCGTTTTTTGCCGCGAATTCGCATAGGTACGTATGTAAATTCACACAGGCAGTGACATGGTTAAAATCGCATATACCCTCACCTATGCGAATTTGCATGCGAATTCGCGGCAAAAAACGCATGGGGATTCGCATCCGCATGCGATTTCATCAGCGGTGGAATCCAGGCGATTCTGCACCGCAATAGTGGAAACGAGCCCTTATTTTCAAATGTTACTATGAAGAAAAATGCTCCAGGATAGAAAGGACCAGTGTGGTTTGAATTATAAAACAACATATTTTTCCTATGAAATCTTTATAGTATGTGTGATTAGGGGTGTGACTGGACATGGTTGGGGTGTAGCTTATGTTTCCCTCTTTCTGATCTCAAAAAGTTGGGAGGTATGCAAGGAGAGAATGCTAGCCTTTATGCATTATTACATCATGCTCTCCTTTATGAAAGTTGGTGTTTGCTGGGTAACCCCTACTGTGAATTACATCATCTCAAGTACCCCCTGACACATAAACTGTATATATGTTAGGAGTGCACAATATTTCTGTATAAATCCTTTTCAAATATTCCTTCATGTTCTCAATTAATTAAAAATGCATATACAGGCTTATTTGATTTTTTTTTATATCCCAAATAGTTCTAGACTTCCTATAATAAGTGCAAGTACCCCCTGAAACCAGCCCAAGTACCGCCAGGGCCAGACGTACCACCTGCTGAGAGCCTAGGCTGCAGTGTGCGACTGGTAAAGCACTGCATTGCCCCTTCTAATGTATGACCTATTAAAATGGAACTAAACTCAGATCTTCCTCTCAAGCTCTAAGGCCTAGTGCACACCAGAGCGGTTCGGCTGCAGTTTGCGATCCGCTTGCGGGTGCGGATCCGCTAGGGTAATGTATTTCAATGGGCTGGTGCACACCAGAGCGGGAGGCGTTTTGCAGAAACGCATACTCCCGGGCTGCTGCAGATTTTGGATTGCGGATGCGTTTCTGCCTCAATGTTAAATATAGGAAAAACGCAAACAGCTCTGAAAAACGGCACTTCAGAGCGGTTTTGCAGGAGTATTTGTTAAAGTAGCTGTTCAGTAACAGCTTTACTGTAACAATACATGAAATCTACTATACCAAAACCGGGAGACAAAACCGCAAAACGCTAGCTGAAACGCTACAGAAAAATAAGAAAAAGCGTTTCAAAATCTGCTAGCATTTTGCGGATCTGCTAGAGGTTTTTGGTGTGCACCAGGCCTAAAAGATCATTAGCCACAGCATGATAACCTTTATGTCAATAAAATTACAATTTATAGAAAACTTAAAAAAGAAACAAAAAACACTGCAGTTTAAACTTGGATTCACTTTCCAGGGTGCGCTGAAACGGTTAAGGCTCAGTGTAACTGTATGAGGAGTGAGCTGTGGCAGAGCTCCTGCAGTCTGTTCACAGCTTTTGATAAGAACTAATAAGGCTCTTTGGGGTCGATGCATGAAAAATACCATATTCAGGGCCCGTTCACATTGCATTCTGTTCGCTTTAGCGTTCACATTAGGCGGTTTTTGAGGAGTTTCTTTTTTCCTCCCAGCAGTCAGGTGGGCGCTGCTGTTTTTGTACAGCGCTTCAATAAGCGCTTTTGCAGAGCGATTCCGATCTTTCACTCCCTGACGTCAGTCAGGAAGTGAACTCTTTGAGCCGGAAAAGAATTAATACAATGTATTTATTCTTAAAAACGCAATCACTGCACAAAGCCATTTTTTGAGCGTTTTGCGTTTTTCATATACCTTCCATTGAGGCGAAATCGCCTCAAAAATGGTACAGGCAGCGCTTTGCTGAGCGGATCGGAAACGAACCGCTCAGCTGTGAACTCTCTCATAGGGAGTCATTGCACAAGCGCTTTCAGAGCGATTTTGAAAATCGCCACCGCTTAAGAAAATAAAAAAACGCCCCTAGTGTGAACAGGCCCTCAAGCAGTACGGGTTAAAGCTAGCGAGGTGAAGCAGTGTGGGCTTTTGTTAGAGGGGCACTACAGTGAAAAACTGTAAAATGTAAAATATGTGCAAACATATCCAAATAAGAAGTATGTTTTTTCCAGAGTAAAATGAGCCATAAATTACTTTTCTCCTATGTTGCTGTCACTTACAGTAGGTAGTAGAAATCTGACAGAAGAGACAGGTTTTGGACTAGTCCATCTCTTTATAGGGTATTCTCAGGCATTTATTTATTTTCAAAAGCACTTAGTGAATGGCAGTTGCTCTGTCCAACTGCCACAAAACTGTGTAGGGAGCAGGGAAGCTGGCCAGCATCATTGTGTAACCTTTTCGGGACCACGTGCATTAGATTCTACGCCGCACTTGTGGCTGTTCTAGCCTGATGCGGCGTAGAATCTACGCCGTCCCGCAATTTCCGCTCCCGACGCGATCGTGCGCACCCGGAGGGGGAGATTAAGCTGTCATATGACAGCCGACATCTCCCCCGAGTGATCAGCAGCCATCGCGTATGGCTGCTGATCACGTGATCACTACGATCGCCATCGGATCGCAGTGATCACATTGACAGTGGCGGCGGCAGGGGGGAAAAGAAGAGGATCCACTCACCTCCCTGCCGTTACCGCGACGATCGGCACCCCCCTCCGCTCTGGCCGGCATCTCACGGAGCGTCTGACGTCAGCACCGGGTCCCGGCTTGATGACGTCATCAAGCCGCGACCCGGAACTGATTGTCAGACAGAACGGAGATGCCAGCCAGAGAAGAGGGTCCCGTGGGGCTCATCGCTGGAGCCTGGAAGGTAAGTGAAGGCTGCTGGCAGAAGGGGGGGCCCAGGCCACCATGGGGGGAAACAAATCCTGGCAGCCACAGACGGGATCCGGCCGCCTGACCCCCCCAAACGCGCGCACCCCCTTCCCGCGCAAAATGCCTGGTCCTTAAGGGGGGGGTAGGTGGCCGGTCCCGAAAAGGTTAAATCCTTTTTAGGGAATATATAAAGAATAAAAGCCTTTGCTGAGAATCCCCTATGAAGAGATGGACTAGCCCAAAACCTGTCGCTTCTGTCAGATTTCTACTACCTACTGTAAGTGACAGCAACATAGGAGAAAAGTAATTTATGGCTCATTTTACGCTGGAAAAAAATATACTTCTTATTTGTATATGTTTGCACATATTTTAAATTACAATTTTTTTGCCATAGTGCCCCTTTAATGAGCGCACTCTATGTGCAGTTCCATCAGCGTAGCTCACGCTCGTCACTTCCACGCAGTCTTTCCTAATACTGCGCGGTGGCTCCGTAGCGCGACACTTCAGTAGCACAGCATTACTATGTTAGTTATTGTAGTAGTGCCCACGCTACTGAAGGAACTCAGTTGCGTTCCAAGGCCATCGCGCTGCATTAGGAAGAGTTACACGGAAGTGAAGAGCGCACCCTATGCTGACAGCACTGTGCGTAGCGTGCGCTCGTTAGCAATAACACGTGATTCTTCACCTCTCAAGTTTCAACCCGCGCTGCTTGAGCACAGTATTTTTCATGAATCAACCCCTTTGAACTGGCTAAACAAACACAGAACACAGAGAAGGGAATTTCTTCAGCAACCATATATGGGAAAAAGACTAATCACTTTGTGCTGTGCAAAAGTTCGGGTGCGCTTTACTCCCACAATATAACTCTGGTAACTAGGATGAGATTAAAGCTAAGAACTCACATGCGACCACTGTCACACGGCTGGGATTGGGAATGTTTGGGGATTATGCTGTATAGTCAGTAGCCTCTAAGAGGAGGAGGAGGGGGAGAGTGGAGGAACGATGAACAGCGCACAACACAACAGGAAGGGTAAGGAGGGTAAACAATAGTATCAGGTAGCGTTCGGCCTAGATGATCCAGTAAGTCGGATCTCTTGTCAACGCATCAGGGAGGGCCGTGGACTGCTGTATCCACTAGATTATTGACAAACGTGGTCTTTAGTGGCAGAGTACAGTATGCTCTCTATGGTTACAGGAAGGGGTGGTACATGCAGTACATGGAGATCAGAGTACAGTATGCTCTCTATGGTTACAGGAAGGGGTGGTACATGCAGTACATGGAGATCAGAGTACAGTATGCACTCTATGGTTACAGGAGGGGTGGTACATGCAGTATATGGAGATCAGAGTACAGCATGCTCTCTATGGTTACAGGAAGGGGTGGTACATGCAGTACGCTCTCTCTATGGTTACAGGAAGGGGTGGTACATGCAGTACGCTCTCTCTATGGTTACAGGAAGGGGTGGTACATGCAGTACATGGAGATCAGAGTACAGTATGCTCTCTATGGTTACAGGAAGGGGTGGTACATGCAGTATATGGAGATCAGAGTACAGTATGCTCTCTATGGTTACAGGAAGGGGTGGTACATGGAGATCAGAGTACAGTATGCGCTCTATGGTTACAGGAAGGGGTGGTAAATGCAGTATATGGAGATCAGAGTACAGTATGCTCTCTATGGTTACAGGAAGGGGTGGTACATGCAGTATATGGAGATCAGAGTACAGTACGCTCTCTATGGTTACAGGAAGGGATTGTGCATGCAGTACATGCAGATCAGAGTGCAATATGCTCTCTATGGTTACAGGAAGGGGTGGTACATGCAGTATATGGAGATCAGAGTACAGTATGCTCTCTATGGTTACAGGAAGGGGTGGTACATGCAGTACGCTCTCTCTATGGTTACAGGAAGGGGTGGTACATGCAGTACGCTCTCTCTATGGTTACAGGAAGGGGTGGTACATGCAGTACGCTCTCTCTATGGTTACAGGAAGGGGTGGTACATGCAGTACATGGAGATCAGAGTACAGTATGCTCTCTATGGTTACAGGAAGGGGTGGTACATGCAGTACATGGAGATCAGAGTACAGTATGCGCTCTATGGTTACAGGAAGGGGTAGTAAATGCAGTATATGGAGATCAGAGTACAGTATGCTCTCTATGGTTACAGGAAGGGGTGGTGCATGCAGTATATGGAGATCAGAGTACAGTATGCTCTCTATGGTTACAGGAAGGGGTGGTACATGCAGTATATGGAGATCAGAGTACAGTATGCTCTCTATGGTTACAGGAAGGGGTGGTACATGCAGGATATGGAAATCAGAGTACAATATGCTCTCTATGGTTAAAGGAAGGGGTGGTACATGCAGTATGCTCTAGCTGTCGCTTTGCGCATAGATGCCCATATGTGGATTCGCAGTCTATGAACCGACTAGCCGAGAGGAGCGTTCTGACTCCAAAGGATTCACCACACACATACAGTTCAAATGCTTGCCACCATGTGCGAGTCAGCGCACGACTGTAACTATATTAACACACTGAGAACACTTTAACTTAACCCTTAGCAGTATGCAGGGATCGGCTCCAGATCTGTCTATCTGTGCCCAATTCAAGCATACGGGTTGGAGATACAAGATACTACAGAACACAAGGTAACGCTTTTGGAGGAGTAAGTACGATTGTGTATGTTCAGGAACAGGTCATAACCGTTACGATTTTTAAACGTTTTAATAACAAAAATGCATTATACACATTTATATACACTAATTAACATATAAACACAAAGCTGAAATAAAAGGGAAATAATGGTGATGGTTACCTAGCTTAGCAGTCCTGGTGGGGGTATTGAAAGAAATAAAGTCCAGTTGAAATACAGGCATTGGTATCAGAGTCCATGAAACAAAGCATGTTATGGTGGTCCGTGTACTCTGGTCTCCTGGAGCAAATGCAGGCATTGGTATCAGAGTCCATGAAACAAAGCATGTTATGGTGGTCCATGTGCTCTGGTCTCCTGGAGCAAATGCAGGCATTGATATCAGAGTCCATGAAACAAAGCATGTTATGGTAGTCCATGTGCTCTGATCTGCTGGAGCAAATGCAGGCATTGGTATCAGAGTCCATGAAACAAAGCATGTTATGGTAGTCCATGTGCTCTGATCTGCTGGAGCAAATGCAGGCATTGGTATCAGAGTCCATGAAACAAAGCATGTTATGGTGGTCCATGTACTCTGGTCTCCTGGAGCAAATGCAGGCATTGGTATCAGAGTCCATGAAACAAAGCATGTTATGGTGGTCCATGTGCTCTGATCTCCTGGAGCACATGTGTGTGAAGATCTTTAGTTGATGGAATTTTGGAGACTCGGTCGGTTCTGCCCGAACTTTTATACCATCTGAGTTTTGGGGCTGGCTTTAGTAAAACCTTGGCGGTTTTTACCTCCCGCGGAGTAGGATAGGCAGCAGTTTGTACAGGCACAGAATGACATGCAGTATGGGGATCAGAGTACAGTATGATCTCTATGGTTACAGAAAGGGGTGGTGCATGCAGTACATGGAGATCAGAGTACAGTATGCTCTCTATGGTTACAGGAAGGGATGATACATGCAGTATATGGGGATCAAAGTACAGTATGCTCTCTATGGTTACAGGAAGGGGTGGTACATGCAGTACATGGAGATCAGAGTACAGTATGATCTCTATGGTTACAGGAAGGGGTGGTGCATGCAGTACATGGAGATCAGAGTACAGTATGCTCTCTATGGTTACAGGAAGGGATGATACATACAGTATATGGAGATCAGAGTACAGTATGATCTCTATGGTTACAGGAAGGGGGTGGTACATGCAGTATATGGGGATCAGGGTACAGTATGCTCTCTATGGTTACAGGAAGGGGTGGTGCATGCAGTACATGGAGATCAGAGTACAGTATGCTCTCTATGGTTACAGGAAGGGGTGGTGCATGCAGTACATGGAGATCAGAATACAGTATGATCTCTATGGTTACAGGAAGGGATGATACATACAGTATATGGGGATCAGAGTACAGTATGATCTCTATGGTTACAGGAAGGGGTGGTGCATGCAGTACATGGAGATCAGGGTACAGTATGCTCTCTATGGTTACAAGAAGGGATGATACATACAGTATATGGGGATCAGAGTACAGTATGATCTCTATGGTTACAAGAAGGGGTGGTACATGCAGTATATGGGGATCAGAGAACAGTATGCTCTCTATGGTTACAGGAAGGGGTGGTACATGCAGTATGCGCTCTATGGTTACAGGACGGAGTGGTACATGCAGTATATGGGGATCAGAGTACAGTATGCTCTCTATGGTTACAGGAAGAGATGGTACGTGCAGTATATGGAGATCAGAGTACAGTATGCTCTCTATGGTTACAGGAAGGGGTGGTACATGCAGTATGCTCTCTATGGTTACAGGAAGGGGTGGTACGTGCAGTATATGGAGATCAGAGTACAGTATGCTCTCTATGGTTACAGGAAGAGGTGGTACGTGCAGTATATGGAGATCAGAGTACAGTATGCTCTCTATGGTTACAGGAAGGGGTGGTACATGCAGTATGCTCTCTATGGTTACAGGAAGGGGTGGTACGTGCAGTATATGGAGATCAGAGTACAGTATGCTCTCTATGGTTACAGGAAGGGGTGGTACATGCAGTATGCTCTCTCTATCTCTGCTCTATCCATCCAATCAGACATTAACCGTTTCCACATGTAGGTCAAAGTAGCAAACCCCTTTCCACACCCCGGATATCGTAGTGGTGAAATTGAAGTGTGTGGTGACATTGGCATGGAAAGGAACCTCCACCACAGCTTTCTGCACAACAAACATTTCCTTCACTGCTTTTCGAGGGGGGACTCGTGACGGGAACGGTTCGGACAATTCCACCTGGAACACCAGAAAAAGAATAATCAGGAACACTGTAGGACAGAGTTACGATATTACAGGAAAAAAACAAAAAAAACAAAAACAAAAACAATATACAGTGGAGGAAATAATTATTTGACCCCTCGCCGATTTTGTAAGTTTGTCCAATGACAAAGAAATGAAAAGTCTCAGAACGGTATCATTTCAATGGTAGGTTTATTTTAACAGTGGCAGATAGCACATCAAAAGGAAAATCGAAAAAATAACCTTAAATAAAAGATAGCAACTGATTTGCATTTCATTGAGTGAAATAAGTTTTTGAACCTTCCAACAACAAAAGACTTAATACTTAGTGGAAAAACCCTTGTTTGTAAGCACAGAGGTCAAACGTTTCTTGTAATTGATGACCAAGTTTGCACACATTTTAGGAGGAATGTTGGTCCACTCCTCTTTGCAGATCATCTCTAAATCCCTAAGGTTTCGAGGCTGTCTCTGTGCAACTCTGAGCTTGAGCTCCCTCCATAGGTTTTCTATTGAATTAAGGTCCGGAGACTGACTAGGCCACTCCATGACCTTAATGTGCTTCTTCTTGAGCCACTCCTTTGTTGCCTTTGCTGTATGTTTTGGGTCATTGTCGTGCTGGAACACCCATCCACGACCCATTTTCAGTTTCCTGGCAGAGGGAAGGAGGTTGTCGTTCAGGATTTCACGATACATGGCTCCGTCCATTTTCCCGTTAATGCGATTAAGTTGTCCTGTGCCCTTAGCAGAAAAACACTCCCAAAGCAAAATGTTTCCACCCCCATGCTTGACGGTGGGGACGGTGTTTTGGGGGTCATAGGCAGCATTTTTCTTCCTCCAAACACATTGAGTTGAGTTAATGCCAAAGAGCTCTATTTTGGTCTCATCAGACCACAGCACCTTCTCCCAGTCACTCACAGAATCATTCAGGTGTTCATTGGCAAACTTCAGACGGGCCTGCGCATGTGCCTTCTTGAGCAGGGGGACCTTGCGAGCCCTGCAGGATTTTAATCCATTGCGGTGTAATGTTTTTCCAATGGTTTTCTTGGTGACTGTGGTCCCTGCTAATTTGAGGTCATTCACTAACTCCTCCCGTGTAGTTCTAGGATGCTTTTTCACCTTTCTCAGAATCATTGACACCCCACGAGGTGAGATCTTGCGTGGAGCCCCAGAGCGAGATCGATTGATGGTCATTTTGTGCTCCTTCCATTTTTAAACAATCGCACCAACAGTTGTCACCTTCTCTCCCAGCTTCTTGCTAATGGTTTTGTAGCCCATTCCAGCCTTGTGCAGGTCTACATTTTTGTCTCTGATATCCTTGGAAAGCTCTTTGGTCTTTCCCATGTTGGAGAGTTTGGAGTCTGCTTGATTGATTGATTCTGTGAACAAGTGTCTTTTATACAGGTGACTAGTTAAGACAGGTGTCCTTAATGAGGGTGACTAATTGAGTAGAAGTGTCTAACCACTCTGTGGGAGCCAGAACTCTTAAGGTGGCCATACACTGGCCCGATTCCCGGCCGTTTCGACAGCAGATTCGATCCTGGGATCGAATCTGCTGCCAATCGTTCGCGGTAAACGCCGCCGACGATCCGATTTCCTCCCGAAATCGGATCGGTCCGTCGATCGCGCCGTGCGGGAAATTACCCTCGATCGCCCGCGGGTAAAGTGCGCGTCGCTAGCGGCGGCCGATCCGATGAAAAATACATTACCTGATGCAGGCTCCCGGGCGTCTTCTCCGCATCTTCTCAGCGCTGCACCCGCTCCATCCCGGCGCTTCCTGGGTCACTGCAGTGACCCAGGAAGTTCAAATAGAGGGCGCTCCATTTGAACTTCCTGGTCACGGAGTGACACAGGAAGCGCCGAGATGGAGCAAGAACAGAGCGGTGCAGCGTGGAGAAGATGCCCGGGAGCCAGCGTCAGGTAATGTATGCGCGGGGGGAGGACAGGCGGCAGGAGCAGCTGAACAGATTGTGATCGGTTTCAGGCTGAAATCGATTCACAATCTGTTTGCAGTAAAGGCAGCCATACGATCCCTATCTGATCAGATTCGATCAGATAGGGATCTGTCAGCTGGTCGATCTGATGGCACATCGACCAGTGTATGGCTGCCTTTAATGGTTGGTAGGGGTTCAAAAACTTATTTCACTCAATGAAATGCAAATCAGTTGCTATCTTTTATTTAAGGTTATTTTTTCGATTTTCCTTTTGATGTGCTATCTGCCACTGTTAAAATAAACCTACCATTGAAATGATACTGTTCTGAGACTTTTCATTTCTTTGTCATTGAACAAACTTACAAAATCAGTGAGGGGGTCAAATAATTATTTCCTCCACTGTATATATATATATATATATAATATATATATATATATATATATATATATATATATATATATATATATATATATATATATAATAGCTGATGACCTGGCATTACCCCGGTATGTATTTGGCTGGTGTTGACTCTGCCCACTTTTTTATCCAATTACTCAATGACCAAGTTTGTGAGCTTAGTGGTCTTCGACATCAATAATTTGCATTGGAATGAAACAAATCTAATTGGCTGTTTGTGGCTCCACCCCCTTTCTGAAGTTAAAAGCTAGTCACCCAATGATCAACTGTACCAGGTTTGAGGCTTGTGCCATTAACAGTGCAAGAATGGCAGCAATGTAAATATTCCCCTTGAAAATCAATAGGTGAATTTTGATTGGCTTTTGTATTGATACCAAAGACCGTAAAGCTTACAAAATTGAGTAATTGAGTAATTGTGTGTTAGGGTTAGAAAAAGTGTGCGCAACCAACACCAGACAAATACATAAGCGGCAAGGCTGCGTCATTAGTGGACGGAGACAAATACAAATGTCACTGGGAAAATGTAAACTGCAGCCATTCTTACACTGTTAATGGTAGGGTTCTCATACTTTGCAAAGTTGGTCACTGAGTGACTGGGATTAATATTCAGAAAGGTGGGAGGAGCCTACAAAAGCCAATCAAAAATCAGCTAGTAGTAAATATGTGGCACAGACTAGTCCCTGTGTCTTTGACCAATTCTATAATAAAACAGGTGATGATGTGTTTATCTGTAAGGGCGGGGATAGTGATGAGGATGGTGCTGGGGACACCATGGTTTTGAGTCCCACCCCTGAGGCAGACTAACATCTGAGAATCCACCAGCATGGTTATTCTATGGTGGCTGGATAGTGTAATGGTTAAGGGCTCTGCCTCTGACACAGGAGAGCTGAGATCGAATCTCAGCTCTGCCTGTTCAGTAAGCCAGCACCTATTCAGTAGGAGACCGTGGTCAAGTCTCACTAACACTGCTTCTGCCTATAGAGCACACCCTATTGGCTGCAGCTCTGGCGCTTTGAGCCCACCTGTGAGGATCTATGTGGTGATGATGATATGTACAGTAATATGCAGAACATAGCCGCCATATTGTATCTCGTGGAAGCCATATTTTTCATTTTTCTGACTGTATCATGTGTATGTCTGCTAAAGCCAGTCTGGCTTTGGGGGAAGCTGTGATTGTCTGTATGACAGGATATAGTACATTTGCATCTGAGGGGTGAACTCTTGTGAATAGTAGGAGCAGGAACTGCTTAACTGGTTTTCTAGCCTCTAATTAGGAGATGGCGAATTAGGCCAATAGCAGTCATGTCCCCACCTTTGATCTGCTAGGAAATACTGTCTCAGATGTGTTTGTCACCTGTAAACTGTGCCCCCAGAAAGGAAAGAGGTCATTAGATAACAACCTCCGCTTTTGTCCTGCATCCTGAAAAGGCGTTGCATTGCTTTGAACTTTGCATTCATGTAAACAGCTACCTGTTGACCAAACATACAATCCTGACTAACTGAGTCTGGGAACTTCAAAGGCTAACAGGAAACTCTGGTCAGCAAGGATGTGCTGTCACACCTGAGGAAATTGGATTATTCCTGGATCTGGACATTTGAGTGGCTATAAATCTGGCTATAAAACCCGAGCTAGGAATATCTAGAGTTGTAGTTCTTTGGAGATAGCAAAACGCTAGGACTAACCTGGTCTGACCAGAACCGCGTTCTCCTCGCAACACCGCTCAGATCTATATGCTGGTAACGTTTATTCCCATTTTATTTTAAGCAAACTGTCTTATTGTGTATCTTTGTAACTTTTATCCTTTGTAATTTTTACTTTGTTTTTGTAAATCTTTTGTATATATTATTTTCTGCATTGTTACACTTTTTTCTGGAATATTAAACCTTTATTTAAGAAGTTTGACTTCTGCTGTACTAAGCCAACGCTCATAGCCTAGAGAGAGTCTGCAGTGTAACTTGCGTTACAAGTTCAGTGCCTGATAGTGCCTTGCTACTGTACGATTGTATTGTGTGTGTGGCATCCCGTGTTTGGCCTAAGCGCAAAGCTGACCCAAATACGAAAACGCGGACTATGTGCAGATCACTCGACAGCAGAGTGGGAATCGTGAAATGTCTAGCAGCAGCTAGTGGTGGCAGTGAGAAGTGCTATGAGGGGCAACAGCCTTGTTGTATCTTAAATTAGGCTGCTCCCCGCTTGATCTGGTCAAACCCGCAGTCGGGAACCGTATCTGCAGGCGTGCCGCGGGGCACGCCTGCTGACACTGTCAGGAAAAAAGCACAATATAAATGTTCTGTGTCTTGTCTTGTCTCCAGCTGTGACATTTCCGCATCATAGTTCTGGATCTGTTCCCATCCTCACATGGCAGAGCCGGGGACACAAGCACAGGACTCCCAGCACTGAGACACGGTACCTTGTGTGTATTGGTCTTGGTCAGATCCCAGGTGTAAGTGGTGCTGCGGTCAATCCCAAACTCCTTAGATCTGGAGGTGATAACTGGAACTGCGCCTTTTACAACTGCCACGGCTCCCGCATCAAATATGAAGTTGTCATCTAGTGAGAAGGAGCTGGTGACCTCGTATGTCTTCTTCACCCTGGAGAAAGAGCGATTCTGATCAATACAACAATGCTAATGACTGATCATCATCCCTACACATCCCAACCGTTACAGCCCAATACTCCTGAAGGCTCAGCAATCATGTCTGCTGGAGTCCCATAACCACGGCTGTGGTGTTGGTACAAAAATCATCCAACTCCGACTTTATGAAACCACCAACTCTGACTCCAGGTACCCAAAATTGCTCCGACTCTTTAGGCTAACTTTTGCAAAGGCTATGGTTTTGGTTCAAAAATCATCCGATGAAAAAGAGCAACTCGTGTATTTTTGTCTACTAAAAAAATTTATGATTTTATATTGATTAGTTAATACATCTCTGTACTGGCATCCATGGACTACATCTCCCAGCATGCACTGTGGCGTGCACTACACTGCCAGGAAAATGAAAGTGAACATGGCGCACTGCATAAGGATGAGAGGCCAGAGACGCAGCACACCGTAGGTTACACCAACCCCCCCCCCCCCCCCCCCTCCACCATGGCACATTCTATTCAGAGCATCCCATTTTCGGAGATTCATTTTAAAATAATAATAATAATAATAGTGTCTTCTTAGGGACACTAAGAAGCACCTTGAAACACCTTTAGCCACGCCCCAGTTCCGCATGTGGTGCTCATTCATTTCACTGGGGGCTAGTTACCCCCTCCATTCCTGATATTGGTTGCCTTACTTGCCTAGTGCTTACTCCATCTTTCGGCAATCGGCAATATAGCTTCTCTGGTGCCTAGTGCTTTCCCACTCCTTCCCCAATATAGCTTCCCTGGTGCCAAGTGCTTTCCCCCTCCCACCCCCATGTAGCTCCCCTGGTGCCTAGTGCTTCCCCCTCCCACCCACATATAGCTTCCCTGGTGGTGCTTAGTGCTCCCCTGTGTTCCCATTCACCAATCTGTGTACTAAAGAGCGGGGACGTGAATGCGTGTGGGACTGCGCACAGCAGCGATCGCGTCGAGATACATATATCTACGTCCCTGGAGCTAAGATGAAGTCTCCAGGGGCATAGATATACTGTCACTACGACATTAAATGGTTAAAGTGTACCTAGGCTGAGTCGAAAGCAGTGGTGCTCAGCAGAGCTCGAATATTCGAGTAGCTCGAATATTCGAGCTCTTTTTCAGCTATTCGAGCTCGGTATTCGAGCTCCGAATAGCTGCAGCTATTCAAATGGGCTATTCGAGTAAACGCGAATAGCCCATTCACTATTCGAGCTATTCGAGCAAACGGCGCTATTCGAGCTCGAATACCGAGCTCGAATAGCGTCATAGCCCAGATTGATGTCCTTAGAGCCAATCAGAGGGCTCCCAGGCCCTCTGACGGCAGCCAATCACAGAAGGGGACCCTGGCCAGCCCCTACCCTATAAATAGCGGCCGCCATGTTCCGTTTCTCCGTCCTTGCCTGAGACTTGCATAGAGAGAGAGTTGCTCCTTTGTGCTTTGGCTTAGCAAGAGCTCTATTGTGGTCATTTACCTAGCGTTTTTGCTCACATACACCTCCTATACACACCTATATTGTTGTTAGTTAGATAGACATTGTATTTTAGTTAGTAGCTTTTGTGTTACATAGAGACAGGCCAGCTGCTGCAGGCAAGCTTACAGCTTTAGGCCTCAGGGCCTGCCTGTGTGGGCAGCTGTCCTCCTGTCCTCTGTTAGTTTATTTCTCATTAGTATTAGACAGTATTAGACAGTATTAGATAGTATTAGACAGTATTTCTGCTGTCCTTTACTACTTAGTGATTGTATTTTGTATTGTAGTTATATACTGTAACTGTACTAGGACACTCACTGTCACTGTTCATAGGCTACTAGCTCCTGCGTGTGCTTGCACTCACTGTCTGTGTACACACACTCTATTTCCTTCTGAATAGTTATATACTGTAACTGTACTAGGACACTCACTGTCACTGTTCATAGGCTACTAGCTCCTGCGTGTGCTTGCACTCACTGTCTGTGTACACACACTCTATTTCCTTCTGAATAGTTATATACTGTAACTGTACTAGGACACTCACTGACTGTCACTGTTCATAGGCTACTAGCTCCTGCGTGTGCGTGCACTCACTGTCTGTGTACTGTACACACACTCTATTTCCTTCTGAATAGTTATATACTGTAACTGTACTAGGACACTCACTGACTGTCACTGTTCATAGGCTACTAGCTCCTGCGTGTGCGTGCACTCACTGTCTGTGTACTGTACACACACTCTATTTCCTTCTGAATAGTTATATACTGTAACTGTACTAGGACACTCACTGACTGTCACTGTTCATAGGCTAGCTCCTGCGTGTGCGTGCACTCACTGTCTGTGTACTGTACACACACTCTATTTCCTTCTGAATAGTTATATACTGTAACTGTACTAGGACACTCACTGTCACTGTTCATAGGCTACTAGCTCCTGCGTGTGTGTGTGCACTCACTGTCTGTGTACTGTACACACACTCTATTTCCTTCTGATTACTGATTGATTATTGTAAATTCTACTTCCTGACAGTTACTACTTACTTACTGTAGTAGGGACACTCACTCAGTCACTGTTCATAGGCTAGCTCCTGCACGTGTGTGCGCGTGCGTGCACTCACTGTCTGTAGTGTACACACACTCTATTTCCTTGTGATTACTACTGATTATTGTAACTTCTAGTTGTACTTCCTGACTGTTACTACTTACTTACTGTACTAGGGACACTCACTCACTCTCTGTTCATAGGCCAGCTCCTGCGCGTGTTTGCGCGTGCGTGCACTCACTGTCTGTAGTGTACACACACTCTATTTCCTTGTGATTACTACTGATTA
Organism: Hyperolius riggenbachi; assembly: GCF_040937935.1. Classification (NCBI taxonomy): domain Eukaryota; kingdom Metazoa; phylum Chordata; class Amphibia; order Anura; family Hyperoliidae; genus Hyperolius; species Hyperolius riggenbachi. The sequence goes on along the minus strand of NC_090646.1, from coordinate 22,100,392 downwards.
TTGTAACTGCTAGTTGTACTTCCTGACTGTTACTACTTACTTACTGTACTAGGGAGTCGGGACACTCACTCAGTCACCTCACCCACCAACCCACTCCATTAAAGTACCCCACTTTTCACCCGCCCTTTTCAAAAACTTTTGGGTTTTACGCCCAAAACATCGAAGATGTCTGGAAGTGGCAGCCAGCGCGGTTTGGGCAAGGGGAAGGGCAGCAAGGGAATCAGGAGGAGAGGGAGCAGCATTGTGGCAAGCCGCGGGCGCGGCCGCGCCACCATGCACAGTTCCGCAGCAGCAGCAGCAGCGTCAGTGGCTAACATTCCTCCCATAGCCACTGGCCGTGGACGCCTTGGGCGCCGCCCAGCAGGAGCATCTGCAACTCATGCTGCAGAGACACAGCAGCAGCAGCAGCATGTAGCACCTGCTCCGATTTTCCTCCAGCCGGGTCGGAAACGTCCCATTGAGGAAAAGGATGCAGACACTGTGGTGCAACTGATGACGGAGGATGAGCAGCCCGCCATCAGCTCTGCATCCGAGGCCTCCACGCTCACCACCACCACCACCACCCCTGTTCGCAGCAGTCGCCCAGCAGGGCCTGGGGAGGAGGCCAGTTCACCGTCACAAGTTGGCGACCTGTCACTCAGCAGTATTTTTACCCTAGGCACCATCAGGGTATTGTCTGCTGTTGTTGGCGATTTGGAGGAGGAGATGCTGATGGGCACTTTGGGGGATGAGGGATTGGACAGCAAGACTGTGGCGACAGTCAAGCAGCCCATCCATCCATCAGGAGAGGATTTTGGGGGGTCATCATCCCAGCAGGACATGTTTCAGGAGGGGGAGGCTGATGATGACACGGTGACAGACAGAGACTGGGTGCCACCACCTCCAGGGGATGTCGTCCTCAGCAGCTCTGAGGAGGAGGAGGAGGATGCGCTTGTGGGCCTTGCAAGGAGGCGCATCATTGCAAGCATTGGCAGCAGTAGGCAGGTCCCACAGCCTGCTGGTGTCTCAGGCTCAGCAGCAGCAGCAGCAGCATCTGCCAGTACCACCACCAGCCGCACCCAAGCCCCCCCCTCAACCACCACAGGGAGACAGGCAGCAGCGGTTCCATGCCGTAGGGGGTCGTTTTTGTCACCAATCTGGCGTTTTTTCACCAAGCCCACAGTGTACAGCAAGTACGCCACTTGCAACCACTGTCAGCGGAAGTTGAGCAGAGGTGCAGACCCCTTAAAGTTCAGCACCAGCTCGCTCATCAACCACCTTGCTGCGAAACATTTCCACCAGCATGAGGAGTTCCAGAGGCTGAAGGCATCTGGTGCTGGCAGTGGCACCACACCCATCACTGCACAGCCTTCAGCAGCAGCAGCAGCAGCAACAGCAGCCACCCGCCCTCCTGCTCCTCCAGCAGCACCAGCAGGAGTGCGGAAACGCACTGCTCCTCCCCCCTCTGCAACTCCTGCCGCCGACACTGAGGCCTGTTCTGGCAGCCAGTCCTCAGTGGCCTCCTCTGCTGTGTCTGCTGATTCCCGTGCCAGCAAAAGGCCACGCCAGAGCCTTTTGAGCGAGTCCTTCCAGGGGGTGGTTAGGGCTCTGCCTCCCAGCAGCCGTCGCGTGCGGCAGCTGAACGGCTTGCTGGCACGGGCCATGTGCTCCCAACTCCTGCCGTACACGCTTGTGCAGGAGGGGAGCGACATGCGTGCGCTGCTTGCTTGTGCAGCCCCAGACTGGCAGCTCCCCAGCAGACACTTCTTCGCCCGCAAGGCCATTCCTGCACTGCACCGCTTTGTGATGGCCAATGTGGAGCGAGGGCTGGAGCACGCGGTTGGTGAAAGGGTCCACGTCACCATGGACTCCTGGAGCAGCCGCTTCGGGACAGGCCGCTACCTGTCTTTCACTGTCCACTGGGTCAGCTTGGTGGAAGGGGGTGAGGATGGGAGAGCAGCAGCGGGCACAGCAGCAGCAACACAGTGGGTGGTGCCCCCCCGCAGGGTCAGGGGAACTGCAGCAGGTTCCTCCGATCCTCTGCCATCCTCCGGCACACCTGGCCAAACCCCCCGCCTCAGCAGCAGCGTGAAGGCCCGCCACTGCCAAGCGCTGCTGCACTTGGTCAGCCTTGGGAAGACCAAGCTGACGGCAACCCATGTGTTGGCCAATCTCCAGGAGCAGGAGAGGATTTGGCTGACCCCCAGAGGCCTCAGAGTCGGAGAGGTGGTGGCCGACAATGGGGCCAATCTGGTTGCCGCAATAGACAGGGGAAACCTGACCCACATCCCCTGTCTTGCCCACGTGCTGAACCTGGTGGTGCAAAAGTTCTTGCGCACCTACCAGGGGATGGGCGAACTGCTGGAAACGGCAAGGAACGTTGTGCGTCACTTCCGGCGCTCGGCTGCAGCCTGTGCGAGCCTGGAAGACGTGCAAAAGGAGCTGGAGCTGCCACGCCATCGGCTGATCCTTGACGTTCCGACTCGCTGGAACTCCACCCTGGCGATGTTGGAGCGTCTGGTTGAACAGAAGCACGCTGTCAACCAGTACCTTGCCCTGGCCACTGTTTCCGCCGCTCAGAGAAGGGACAAGACCAGCAACATCCCGTCCATCGTCCCCGATGATGACTGGAGGCACATGCAGCAGGTGTGCTTAGTGCTGGCTCCCTTTCTGCAGGCCACTAACATGGTGAGCAGGGACCATGCTATGGTCTGCGAGTGGGTGCCCCTGGTTTGTCTGCTGAACAGGGCCTTCGATGCTTTGCTGGAACAGGGAGCGGCAGCCTTGGACCAGCAGGAGCAGCAAGCAGCTGCACAGTCCACCTCTGAGGGGGAGGAGGAGGAGGACTTGGTGGAGGTCCCTGACCTTGCTGCTGATGAGGGGGATCAGCACAGCGCAGCTGAGTTGGTGCGGGGGTGGAGAGAGGATGAGGCGGCAGAGGAGGAGGATGAGGAGGACAGCACTGCCGTCGATGTGCCAGCACACGTGGCCCGCCTCTTCCCAATGGCAGCGCACATGCTGGCGTGCCTGCGCAAGGACCCCAGGGTGATCCAGATGAAGCAGAGGGAGGACATCTGGATCAGCATGATGTTGGACCCACGCCTCAAGGGGAAGTTGAGCCAGTTCCTGCCGCCTGCAGGAGGAGACCCAGCGCAACAAATAAGGAGCTTGCAGCAGGCCCTTGTTGAGCGCTTGGAGGAAGCCTTCCCCCAGCCTTCCACCCCCACTGTCCAGCAGCCAGCACAGAGGCAGCAGCAGGTGCCTGCATCCAGCAGCAAGCGCCCCACAGACCTGCTGTCTCTCAGCCACGAGCTCTACAGGACTGTAGAGGCTCCGGCAGCAGTGACTAGAGAGGAGGTGCATGATGCAGCAGCATCCTCCTCCGGTCACAGCCAGCGCCTGACCCGCATGGTGGCTGACTACATGGGGTCCTACAGCGGGCTTGACAGCGATGCCCCTGTTGATCCCATGGAGTATTGGGTCAAGCGCCTGGAGATCTGGAGCGAGCTGGCGCAGTACGCCCTAGAAGTGCTGTCCTGCCCCCCTTCCAGCGTGCTGTCCGAGCGCTGCTTCAGTGCAGCTGGTGGCGTGGTCACTGAGAAACGCTCACGTCTGTCTCACAAGTCTGTGGACAGACTGACGTTTCTCAAGATGAACCAGGCGTGGGTGGAAGGCGAGTTCCTGGCCCCTGTTGTTGGCGAGAGGGGGACATGAACTGGCTAAGAACCATCGTTAATGTGCCTTACCACCCTTTACCACCTCCTGGCTCCTGCTCACTAAGCCAGCCTGGTTCAGTTTGACTATTACGTCGCCTGCAGCCACACATTTTACACATACAGTGGGCTGCTGTGTACTGCCCTTCTGCTGTCTGTCTGTGTTTCCCACTGCCAGGGTACACAGAATTACATTCTGCTGCCACTCTGCCACCAGCTAATACGTCAAACAATAGCTATATATCTGTGTAATTGGTTGTACAAACAAAACCAAAAAACCATTAAAAAAAAAAAAAAAAAGGTTTAATTTTTCTGAGGTGCCCGGGTTGAAAACTGTGTTGTCCCAGTTGTGTATTGGACACGATGTGGGCTGCACGACCGCTGTCTGGGACCTCCTGTTGTGTTTATTTACAGCCCTGGTATCACCGCTAGGTACCAGGGCTATTATGTCACGCTGCCTGCCTGCTGCCACACTCACACTACTCCTCCATTCCTCCTGCTGCTGCTGTCTGTCTGTGTTTCCCACTGCCAGGATACACAGAATTACCTTCTGCTGCCACCAGCTATTACGTCAAACAATAGCTATATATCTGTGTAATTGGTTGTACAAACAAAACCAAAAAACCATTAAAAAAAAAAAAAAAAGGTTTAATTTTTCTGAGGTGCCCGGGTTGAAAACTGTGTTGTCCCAGTTGTGTATTGGACACGATGTGGGCTGCACGACCGCTGTCTGGGACCTCCTGTTGTGTTTATTTACAGCCCTGGTATCACTGCTAGGTACCAGGGCTATTATGTCACGCTGCCTGCCTGCTGCCACACTCACACTCCTCCTCCATTCCTCCTGCTGCTGCTGTCTGTCTGTGTTTCCCACTGCCAGGGTACACAGAATTACCTTCTGCTGCCACACTGCCACCAGCTATTACGTCAAACAATAGCTATATATCTGTGTAATTGGTTGTACAAACAAAACCAAAAAAACATTAAAAAAAAAAAAAAGGTTTAATTTTTCTGAGGTGCCCGGGTTGAAAACTGTGTTGTCCCAGTTGTGTATTGGACATGATGTGGGCTGCACGACCGCTGTCTGGGACCTCCTGTTGTGTTTATTTACAGCCCTAGTATCACCGCTAGGTACCAGGGCTATTATGTCACGCTGCCTGCCTGCTGCCACACTCACACTACTCCTCCATTCCTCCTGCTGCTGCTGTCTGTCTGTGTTTCCCACTGCCAGGGTACACAGAATTACCTTCTGCTGCCACACTGCCACCAGCTATTACGCCAAACAATAGCTATATATCTGTGTAATTGGTTGTACAAACAAAACCAAAAAACCATTAAAAAAAAAAAAAAAAGGTTTAATTTTTCTGAGGTGCCCGGGTTGAAAACTGTGTTGTCCCAGTTGTGTATTGGACACGATGTGGGCTGCACGACCGCTGTCTGGGACCGCCTGTTGTGTTTATTTACAGCCCTGGTATCACCGCTAGGTACCAGGGCTATTATGTCACGCTGCCTGCCTGCTGCCACACTCACACTACTCCTCCATTCCTCCTGCTGCTGCTGTCTGTCTGTGTTTCCCACTGCCAGGGTACACAGAATTACCTTCTGCTGCCACACTGCCACCAGCTATTACGTCAAACAATAGCTATATATCTGTGTAATTGGTTGTACAAACAAAACCAAAAAACCATTAAAAAAAAAAAAAAGGTTTAATTTTTCTGAGGTGCCCGGGTTGAAAACTGTGTTGTCCCAGTTGTGTATTGAACACGATGTGGGCTGCACGACCGCTGTCTGGGACCTCCTGCCTGCTGTGTTTATTTACAGCCCTGGTATCACTGCTAGGTACCAGGGCTATTATGTCACGCTGCCTGCCTCATTGACTGCCTGCTGCCACACACTCATCCTCCTCCTCCTGCTGCTGAATTTACCTCCTGCTGTCTGTGTGTTTCCACTGCCAGGGAGCACATACAATGGCGCTTCCAACATGCGTGCGCCACCAGCTATTTGTTACGCTCAAAAATAGCTGCATTTCTTTAAAAAAAAAATTGAAAAGAGAAATAAGTGAAGAAGAAGACAATATAGAAGAAGATGAAGAAGATGAAGAAGAAGAAGATGAAGAAGAAGAAGAAGAAGAAGGAGAAGAAGAAGAAGATGAAGAAGAAGAAAATGAAGAAGAAGAAAAAGAAGATGAAGAAGATGAAGAAGAAGAAGAAGAAGATGAAAGAAGAAGAAGAAGAAGAAGAAGAAGAAGAAGAAGAAGAAGAAGAAGAAGAAGAAGAAGAAGAAGAAGAAGAAAAGAAGAAGAAGAAGAAGAAGAAGAGAAGAAAATGAAGAAGAAGAAAAAGAAGATGAAGAAGAAGAAGATGAAGAAGAAGAAGAAGAAAGAAGAAGAAGAAGAAGAAGAAGAAGAAGAAGAAGAAGAAGAAGAAGAAGAAGAAAGAAGGAAGAAGAAGAAGAAGAAGAAGAAGAAGAAGAAGAAGAAGAAGAAGAAGAAGAAGAAGAAGAAGAAGAAGAAGGAGAAGAAGAGAAGATGAAGAAGAAGATGAAGAGAGAAGAAGAAGAAGAAGAAGAAGAAGAAGAAGAAGAAGAAGAAGAAGAAGAAGAAGAAGAAGAAGAAGAAGAAGAAGAAGAAGAAGAAGAAGAAGAAGAAGAAGAAGAAGAAGAAGAAGAAGAAGAAGATGAAGAAGAAGAAATGAAGAAGAAGAAAAAGAAGATGAAAGAAGAAGAAGAAGAAGAAGAAGAAGAAGAAGAAGAAGAAGAAGAAGAAGAAGAAGAAGAAGAAGAAGAAGAAGAGAAGAAGAAGAAGAAGAAGAAGAAGAAGAAGAAGAAGAAGAAGAAGAAGAAGAAGAAGAAGAAGAAGAAGGAGAAGAAGAAGAAGAAGAAGAAGAAGAAGAAGAAGAAGAAGAAGAAGAAGAAGAGAAGAAGAAGAAGAAGAAGATGAAGAAGAAGATGAAGAAGAAGAAGATGAAGAAGATGAAGAAGATGAAGAAGAAGATGAAGAAGAAGAAGATGAAGATGAAGAAGAAGATGAAGAAGAAGAAGATGAAGAATAAGAAGATGATGATGAAGAAGATGAAGAAGATGATGATGAAGAAGATGAAGAAGAAGATGATGAAGAAGAAGAAGAAGAAGACAATATAGAAGAAGAAGAAGATATAGAAGAAGATATAGAAGAAGAAGATATAGAAGAAGAAGATATAGAAGAAGAAGAAGATAGAAGATAAAGAAGAAGAAGAAGAAGAAGAAGTATATACAGTACTGAACAAAATTCTGGACACAACTTCTCTTTTCACCTTTTTTTTTTTAAAGGAACATCCCCACATAATCACTTGCTGTTGTTACTTGGAAAAAAAGATGTTTCTTGCATCATTCACCCTCAAAACAAGTGTTGGAAGCTATTTAAGGCCAATTCGAATAGTCAGCTCGAATAATGAGCTCGAATACCGACTCGAATAGTGAGCTCGAAGTCCGAGGTCGAATCGAATAGTAAAAATTATTCGACTCGAATATTCGACTGACCTCGAATAATTTACTATTCGAATTCGACCAAACTCGAATTTTAAAAAGGGGTATTTGAGCATCACTAGTCGAAAGGGAGGAAATGATTTATCCTTACCTGGAGCTTCCTCCACCCCCTGTAGTCTGTAAGCTCTCTCCCTGTCCTCCTGGTCCCCTCGTTTCTGCAGCTTTCGGCCCCGTAAAGTCGTGGTTCTTGCTGCTCGCTCTCGCAACCGCAGGTCGGCAGCATTCTGCACATGCGCAATTTGATAACACTATAACTGCATTTACACAGAATACTTCCGCTCACGGGAGCGCGGTGGAGGAGGCCAGGCAGGAAACAGCATGTGTGCAATGGAGTGCAGACTGCACAGCAGCACAATGGAGGGGTCCAAGAGAACATTGAGGGAGCAGATGGACTGGAGGCAGCTCGAGGTAAGTAAAATCTTTCCTACCTTTCATCTGAAGTTTACTTTAAAAAAATAAAAATGCTCCAGTCCTCAGAACATCAGTGAGTTTTGAAGGACGCACATGATTAATCGGCCCTCAGAGCTCTCCGCCTACAGACAGTGCTGACTGTTTGGGCATTGTCTATCTACTTACACATAGGTGGTCTCCAGATCGATGCTGCTCCCCTTGTTGTTGTAGACTCTTTCCGCCACCACCTCATTACTGGCTGACAGAACTCTGCCGCGGTTAGCCAAGAACTCCAGACTGGTAATTCTCTGAATTTTGCGGTCCTGAATGAACATCAACACTGCATAGTTGTGGTAATCTACCCCCAGGCTCTTCACTCCCTGAATCCAGGTATTAACGTTGGTCATCATTGGGGGGCGGCCCATATACATCCTTCCACCCTCTTTGGAGACACACCAGAGGTTGCCATCGGGATCAAATGCCATGAAATGACTCAGGCTACTCCAGTTCCCAGAGCCAATGTTGTCGCTGGTTTGGGTCCATGGCTCATCTGCACTCGTAGGTGGCTCTTGTTTCAAAAGCTGACTTTCATCGGCCGCATAGAGGATCCCATTTCCATCAAAAAACAAAGCACTAAATGTTTCCCATGAATTGTCACCAATTTTATTGGTCTTCCAAGGTTCTAGCTTGTTGGTTGGTGGTGGGCCTTCGTAGAACTCCCCAAACGAGGTCACAGCATAGAGATGACCATTTGGGTGGAAAAAGATAGATTTGAACTGATCCCAGTTGTTTTTTCCGACTTGTTGAGCTTCATCAAACCAATTCTGCTTAAAGCTTGCAGGCACAGGTCCTCGGTAGAGATCTGCACCACGTACGACGTAGAGCAGCCCGTCGGGACTGTAGGCCACAAGCCCTGCGTCATCCATCCTCCCAAGCTTCATAGATCGTGCATGAAAGTTATCAGAAGGATTGGAAGGAGGCATTCCAACAAGAATCTCACTGTTGAAAAGGGCAAACAGTAGGAAGTCTAGGAAAGAGAACATCAAACATTCTCATGATATATCAAAAGATGGTCGGTGGTTATTGCTATTGCTTCTTTGACACAACAGCACATAACACTGAAAATACACACTTACAAACTACACAGTGCCATCTTGTGGCTATTTAACACACAGACAGTCTAAGCATGTAAGCATGTACTGTATAAACTTTAACATTAAGGTCATGGCATATCCAAAGCAATATAAACAAACCACCTTTGAAAACTAAATGCACCATATAAATGAGTGGCAGGTATCTGTGTAAACGTACCTGACATGGAATACTATGCTTGTATATATTACTTTTGTTATTGTTAACATTACTATTATTAAATATTTTACCAGGGGTGTAACCAGTGTCGGACTGGGAGGTGGAAAAACTGAGGAAATCCACCTGCTGGCCAAGCAGCAGTAACCCTGTGTTATCACTCCCAATAGAAACCTGCAGCAAGTCTTCACTGTGAGCAGCAACACCTGATTACTGCTGCTTGGCCAGCAAGTGGATTTCCTCAGCTTTTACAGCTCCCAGTCCAACACAGGGTGTAACAATAGCTTCTGCGGCCCCTGGAGGCCCACTGCTCTCCTCCACACATCCTGAAGCCCCCTCCAGCAGGGCCCTATCACAACCAATTGCAGAGTTGCTTCCAGCGGTGTATCCCCCCATATATCTGAACTCCTCCCCATTCATGTCACGTGACATGCAGGGACACTAGTATTGCAGGAGGTGTTCAGAGCTATGAGGCCACAGTGAACAGGAGAGATAAGCATCGATCCAATCCACCGCTGAAAGATGGTAATGAACCAGGCTCCCTGTACTGCTTGGCAATATCTGGGAAACAAAAATGCTACATAGTGGGACGGGCCCCCACAAGGGTCAGGCACAGAATGCTGCAGTACTTACTAGACATGGTCAGGTGGGTCCGGAGTCCTGGGACTGTAGCGAGTCTCTCTTGTAGGCTGACGATGATGACACCGGGATGTCTGCTGCTCGATGTTTTCATCATCTCAGGAAATGAGAGGAAATTGCAGAACATGAATAAAACTTCCCCAAACCCAGCCAATGTTTTCGGGTTGTTATACCTACACAGTGTTATGTTTTTTATACCTAACATTTATGTATTTATGTTTTATTTTAATAAATAAGAAAGGGAAATGCCTGCTTCCCCAGTTGACAGATGGTCTTTAGGAGGTTTATAGATGGAAAGAGAGAACAGTGGTGAACTGGCCATTGCACAGCTCCACTCTGCACCCAGCGCTGTGCAGTTCTGCGGACTCTTAAAGGGAACCAGAGATGGGAAAATGACAAAGATTTTATACATACCTGGGGCTTCCTCCAGCCCCATCCCCTCTGATTGCTCCCACGCCGCCATCCTCTGCTGCCCGCAGCTACAAGAACCGGCTCCCGTCACTGATGTCAGTCGGAGCCGGGCTACGCAAGAGACGTACGCTCTCTACGTATCTCTCCAGTGGCTGCTGGAGAGATACGCAACCAGCGCACTTCTCCTTTGCTTAGACTGGCTCCGACTGATGTCAGTGATGGGACCCGGTTCTTGTAGCTGCGGGCAGCGGAGGATGGCGGCATGGGAGCAATCGGAGGGGATGGGGCTGGAGGAAGCCCCAGGTATGTATAAAATCTTTGTTTTTTACCTCTGGTTCCTTTTAAGGTGGCCAAACGTCAGGCGACTTGGTGGCCGATCGACCATCCGATTCGATTATTATAATTGGATGAAAATCGGTGCCGCAAATGTGTGCCCCTGCTAAAACGCCGCTATCCCGCGGTTAAACGGGGGTCCCTTCACCCTCAAACCCACCCCCGCAAAATCTACGACCAACTTGGTCGTAGATTTTGCTCTTCCTGGAGGCAGGGCTAACGGCTGCAGCCCTGCCTCACAGTGCGTCTATCAGCAGCGCATCGCCGCCTCTCCCCCGCCCCTCTCAGTGAAGGAAGACTGAGAGGGGCGGGGGAGAGGCGGAGGTACGTGTCTGATAGACGCGCGAGAGGCAGGGCTGCGGCGGTTAGCCCTGCCTCCAGGAAGAGCAAAATCTACGACCAAGTTGGTCGTAGATTTTGCGGGGGTGGGTTTGGAGTTGAAGGGACCCCCGTTTAGCCGCGGGATAGCGGCGTTTTAGCAGGGGCACACATGCCCCTGCTATCTATGAGGTCTGAAGCGAGATTTATTCTCGCTTCAGACTCTCTTTAAATGGACCCTTGGTGCCCAGTGCAAGCTATACATTACCTGTCCGTAGACACCGCTCAGCCCTTGTCCGCCCATGAGGTGGGTTCCTCAGGTGGCAGAAGTGGGGGGGGGGCATTGAGCTGGAGGGGGTAGCAGCCAGAAAGGGGGACAGCAGGCACATTGGTGGGGAAAGGGGTCGGACCACCCCCTTCCCTCACCTTGGTCCCTCCGTTCCGCGATGACTGACTTCCTTGTCATTCCCACTAGTACAGAGGGCGGCATTGCAGGAAGTGATGAGCGGTTGAACGCAGAAGGAGCTGAGTCATCGCTTCCCCACCTGCTGTCTGACACTTGTACACTGCGCTAATAGCTGGAGGGGGAGAGCGGATGGGGAGACCTGGATGAGGGAAGGGGGGGGGGTCCGACCACCTCTCTCCACCACTGTGCCATCTGCCCCCCTTCCTGGCTGCTGCCCCTCCAGGCTACCTATACTGAGGACAATTATACCACCTATGGGGGGGAGGGCATCTTCAGTGGGGATGGCGAGGAGGCACTTAAGGCTGATTCCGGATCAATTTCAGCATGGAATTGATCGGGAATCAGACTGTGGTGTATGGGCAGCCGACAGATGTCTCTCTAGTAAGATTCTATCACAGAGAGGTTTGTCTCTTGGTTGAATCTGCCCATCATTGTTAGATGTATGGCTAGCTTTACTGTGACTGTTGAAATCTAGGTTGGGACAGACGGCTGCACCAATCACTGCTAACCGATCGTTCTCTGTTTTGGCCCTGGGAGAGATTGGTTGCTTCCTTGATAGGCAGACTGGACCTGAAAGCTCCTCTTTATATGCAGCAAACACCAAGTGTTTTTGCCCTATGATTTTTGTTTTTATCGAGTGAACAATGTCAAACATTAAGATCTATTGTTACAGTGCACTCAGTTTTGCATACAGTATATATAACAGAGAATTAACAGGATAACAAAAAGATAAAATAAGATAACGGGCAGAAATGAAGACTGTTTAGCCCATAAAAAAAAAAGACAAGAAAAGAAGATTTAGATATAAAGAAGTTAACAATATAACAATGCTTATATCATATATGCCAATTATTGTTTGAGGTATTCAGTGTCAGTAATAGGTACTTCTATTTGAATAATTCCTGATTTGTAGCCATATGATTTTCCATGGGTCAGTTTTGGTAGAATTGCATTGTTTCTGGGATAACATGTATCTGGAATCTGACCTTCAAGATGAACTGTAGTGAAAAGAGCGTAATTAAGTTTTTTTTATTAATATCCACTTATAAATTACTTAGTGTTTGCCTATTGTAAAATCTTTTCTCTCCCTTATTTATGGTACTTTGACATTTATCACCAGTGGTGACATCTTTCATCCTGTCAGGTGCAACTCTGCAGAATGTCTGTCTGTTTAATGAGAATTCTGAAGCCAGTACAAATTATACCTGCTCTTCCTGAATGTTGGGGGGGGGGGGGGTGTTCCATAGCTGAACATCCTAGGCTAGGCAACACTGGTGAGGTTACATACCAATATACAGCAATATATGGATATAAGGTGTGTCTCTGATGTCTATTTAAATAACAGGTTTTATGCTGGCTGCATCCAAGGTGATTTTTAAAGCAGACCTGAACTCAGAACCTCCCCTCTGCTCTAAAAGATAAGCAACAGCATAATAAACGTTAAAGTAAAACATTTTTTATACAGCAGATACAAATCCTGCAATAAACCTGCAGTGTGTCTGCTTCCTGCTTTCATTGGGAGCAGACAAAGGGTTAACATGCTGTTTACAAATTAGCTGCTCTGCCAAAACAGCCAACTGACACAGGGGAGAGATCAAATTACACTGGTGATTAGTCACAGATGAGGGGGAATTAGACAGGCTAAACTCTCTAAATACATACAGGGTGCATTTCTCTATGTTTTCCTTCTGTCCTGTGCAAGAGTAGAGTTGGGCCGAACCTCCGATTTTCAGTTCGCAAACCGGGTTCGCGAACTTCCGCGGAAGGTTCGGTTCGCGTTAAAGTTCGCGAACCGCAATAGACTTCAATGGGGATGCGAACTTTGAAAAAAAAAATAATTATGCTGGCCAGAAAAGTGATGGAAAAGATGTTTCAAGGGGTCTAACACCTGGAGGGGGGCATGGCGGAGTGGGATACACGCCAAAAGTCCCCGGGAAAAATCTGGATTTGACGCAAAGCAGCGTTTTAAGGGCAGAAATCACATTGAATGCTAAATGACAGGCCTAAAGTACTTTAAAACATCTTGCATGTGTATACATCAATCAGGTAGTGTAATTAAGGTACTGCTTCACACTGACACACCAAACTCACCGTGTAACGCACCGCAAACAGCTGTTTGTGTAGTGACGGCAGTGACGGGTTCACTGAACAGGTATGCAGTGGTGGGTTCACAGAACAGGTATGCAGTGGCAGGTTCACTGAACAGGTATGCAGTGGTGGGTTCTCAGAACAGGTATGCAGTGGCGGGTTCACTGAACAGGTATGCAGTGGTGGGTTCACAGAACAGGTATGCAGTGGTGGGTTCATAGAACAGGTATGCAGTGGTGGGTTCACAGAACAGGTATGCAGTGGCAGGTTCACTGAACAGGTATGCAGTGGTGGGTTCTCAGAACAGGTATGCAGTGGCGGGTTCACTGAACAGGTATGCAGTGGTGGGTTCACAGAACAGGTATGCAGTGGTGGGTTCACAGAACAGGTATGCAGTGGTGGGTTCACAGAACAGGTATGCAGTGGCAGGTTCACTTAACAGAACAGGTATGCAGCCAGGAACAAGCTAAGCCTAACTAATCTTTCCCTATGAGAGACAGTCTGCAGCAGCTCGCCCTACTCTCACTAACGCAGGCACACGAGTGAGCGTAATGGCCGCCGCTGCCTGCCTTTTTGTAAGGGGGGGAGTGGCTCCAGGGGCTAGTGTAGCCTAATTGGCTACACTGGGCCTGCTGACTGTGATGTAGAGGGTCAAAGTTGACCCTCATGGTGCATTATGGGGCGAACCGAACTTCCGCAAAAGTTCGCCTGCGGGACGCGAACGCGAACCACTGAAGTTCGCATGGAACCGTTCGCAGGCGAACCGTTCGGCCCAACTCTATGCAAGAGTTCTTTCCTTGATAGACTTACCCTCATATACTCGAACACTAGTCGACCTCATGTATAAGTCTACTCCAATATTCAACTGTCTTAAGCTGGAATTTTTATTGACTCAGGTATAAGTCTACCCAGCAAAGTTAATGGCTGCACTTGAAGCTCAGAAGAGGTTAATGACAGCACTGCATACAGTATTGTAGCCATTAACCCCTCCTGTCCCTTAAGTGCAGCCAATACCTCCTCCAGGCACCGAGTGCTGCAATTATTCACTCCCCTTTATGCAGCCCAGTATCCCCCCCGGCTCCTTTCCTTGTTAATTGCTGTGGCCAGGACTTTCAGACTTGTGTATTCTTGGCTTTTCCTTTCCTTAAACTATCACTTACCCCAGGGTACATTGCTGCAACTGGGAATGTCACTATTAGTACACACATTACTCAGTGTTGCCCATGACTTGTGTATAAGTCACCCCTATACTTTTATGAAGTGAATCAGACCTACATTTCTAGACTTATACTCGAGTATATACAGTAGTTATTGTGTCCATGCAATTTCCCAGACTTCATAAAACCGTTTAGTATAGGTGTTCTTCTGTTGGGGAGTTTCAAGCCGATCCATCAAGAAGAGATTGTACTGTACAAATACAGCTTCCGTTGGGTGAGGGTTGGTATTGGCGGATCCAATTTTGTAATACTGTATTCCATGCTAGGGCAGAAATGATAAATGTGAGGTTTTTTACTACCCCCACCCTTGTTCCCTCTAGTGCCCAGTCTGGGGTAACTGGTACCGTATATAGTAACTTGCCATGGCTGAAAGGTGTAATGGTTAAGGGCTCTGCCTCTGACACAGGAGACCTGGGTTCGAATCTCGGCTCTGCCTGTTCAGTAAGCCAGCACTTATTCAGTAGGAGACCTTAGGCAAGTCTCCCTAACACTGCTACTGCCTATAGAGAGCGCCCTAGTGGCTGCAGCTCTGGCGCTTTGAGTCCGCCAGGAGAAAAGCGCGATATAAATGTTCTGTGTTTGTTTACTCCAAAGTATAATCAAGCATCTGCTTTACAAATGTTATGCTGTTGTTGTAAAGGATAATAAGATAGTACTGTGGAGTCACATCACATAGTCAGACAACCCATGAGGATTTCTGTTCTCTGAGCAGACCTTATAGGTTAGGAGGAGTATAGAAGAATGCCTTTAGATGTAGCTTTTAGGAGATCATTGACTACTGGTCAGATCCACCTCTGTGGGGTGTCTGGGGCCGGATTTACCATAAGGCACTGCAGGCACATAGCAGAAATACATAGAGGGCAACTGACTCTTGGGTGCATGCTAGAATATTTTAATAGAAAAATTGCTATACAAAACACACACATATATATATATATATAAATATATATATATATTGTTAGACCATATATTGCTCATACCACATAAACAAGGTTAAAACAGGGACAAAGAACCCTGAGGAAAAAGGCCAACTGCCCAACACCTACAACTAAATCTCTTGGAGGCTGCAGTCCCCCAAGAAGATATACACCAGAACACATCCAGAGCTGCTTATACTTGGTGCTCAGTTCTGCAATTTGCCCAAACTGAAAGAGACACTTGAATTTGGATACAGCACTGTTGGATCAAAAATGTGTACACTGAGGTAATTGGTAAATCAAAGGCCTAAAGGCACCCGATGATGGAAAGGCAGCTCACTCCCTTCCCCAGTGCCTCTCTCCTTCCCTATGCCGTCCGGAGTCCTGAGCAGAGCTTATATGAGAGGTTACACACCCAGCTCTCGGCCTTCCACTGACCAGATCTGTCTTCAGTCGGGGGCACCTCTAGCTACCTAATACTGAGGGTACCGCTGCCTAATCTAATGCTAGGGGACAACTGCAGCTACCTATGACAGGCAAGGGAAGTAAGGGAGAGGTGACAGCTAGTCCAGCCAGCACACTTGCGGTGCGGTTCGGCGGGGGCTTGTAGGTTCATGGAGGGCGAAGTCTAGAGTGCCTGGACATCTGTGCCTATAGGCTCCAGTGATGTAAATCCAGCCCTGGGTGAAAGCCAGACTAGAGATAATCGTCTGGGTTAGTAAAACATATAGATGTGATGAGACTGAGCAAGATTGTACAACCAAGACAGCATGGTGTATGCCAAGCTTAAATGTTTACAGGGTATGAATGCCTTCCAATCCCATCCCAAGTGCTAGACTGGTCCAAAGGGATAAAAACATGACTGCAACGTTCAGAGAATCAGAATCAATTTATTTTCGCCAAGTAAGTTTGCACCTACAAGGAATTTGCAGTTGCTTAACAAACACAACAAAAACAATACAAGGACAGACAGTATGTATATTACAAGGCAAGGACATTATAAGTATAGTGGCAGTAAGCAAGGTCAGAATTGTTCATTTTCAGTTCTGTGCTGATTACTATCAAGTCCTAGCAGCTCTAACGTGGTTCAGCATTAAGTATGGCTACCGCCTGAGGAAAAAAGCTGTTCCTGTGTCTGGAGGTTTTGGTAGCGATTGACCGGAATCTTACTCCTGAAGGCATGCGCTGGAAGATGGAGTGAGCTGGGTGAGAGGGGTCAGAGGCAATTTTGGTTGCTCTCTTTCTGCACCTGCTAGTGTAAAGATCCTGCAGGGAAGGTAAGCTACAGCCAATTATCCTTTCCGCTGATCGGATGATGCGCTGCAGCCTCCCCTTTTCTAATGCTGAGCAGGAGCTGAACCATACAGTCATAGACACCGGCGTACCTACCGGGGATGCGACCCCCTCAGCCGCAGGGGAGCCCGGGGCTGCTCTGGGGCCCGCTCACTGTGCGTGGGGGGAGCGCTGCTCTGGACCCCCCAGCAAGGTGCTCAACTGGCCGCAAGCGTCTAATAGACGCTGCGCCAGTTCATTCCCCGCAGCCCCGCTCCAGCAGCCTGCATAGTCTCCGGCAGGCAGAGCAGGGCTACGGCAAGATGGCCGCCGAAGAAGCCCTACACTGGAGACTATTTGTGTCTCTAGTACAGGGCTTCGGCAGCCATCTTGCCGTAGCCCTGCACTCTGCCTGTCAGCGCGGGAGATGTGCTGCAGGAGGACTCGGGGAGCTGCGAGCCAGATGCCGGGAGAGAAGAAGACTTCTGTCAGGTAAGTGAATTGGTTTTTTTTCACAGGTGCATTTTTTTTTCTAGTGTCTGCTGCCTACATTGTGATTTTCAGGTGTCTGCTGCACACATTATGATTTTCTGGTGACTGCTGCACACATTACGATTTTCTGGTCTCTGCTGCACATATTATGATTTTCTGGTGACTGCTGCACACATTACGATTTTCTGGTCTCTGCTGCCCACATTGTGATTTTCTGGTGTCTGCTGCCCACATAACGATTTTCAGGTGTCTGCTGCCCATATTATGATTTTCTGGTGCCTGCTGCCCACATTACGATTTTCTGGTGTATGCTGCCCACATTAGGATTTTCTGGTGACTGCTGCCCACATTGCGATTTTCTGGTGACTGCTGCCCACATTGCGATTTTCTGGTGACTGCTGCCCACATTGCGATTTTCTGGTGACTGCTGCCCACATAAGGATTTTCTGGTGCCTGCTGCCCACATTAGGATTTTCTGGTGCCTGCTGCCCACATTAGGATTTTCTGGTGTGTGCTGCCCACATTATGATATTCTGGTGACTGACTGCTGCCCACATTAGGATTTTCTGGTGACTGCTGCCCACATTGCGATTTTCTGGTGACTGCTGCCCACATTGCGATTTTCTGGTGACTGCTGCCCACATTAGGATTTTCTGGTGACTGCTGCCCACATTAGGATTTTCTGGTGTGTGCTGCCCACATTATGATATTCTGGTGACTGACTGCTGCCCACATTAGGATTTTCTGGTGACTGCTGCCCACATTACGATATTCTGGTGACTGCTGCCCACATTAGGATTTTCTGGTGACTTATGCCCACATTGCGATTTTCTGGTGACTGCTGCCCACATTACGATTTTCTGGCCCACATTACGATTTTCTGGTGAACACTGCCCACGTTACGATTGTCTGGTGAATGCTGTCCACGTTATGATTTTCTGGTGAACGCTGCCCACATTACGATTTTCAGGCGTCTGCTGCCCACATTGCGATTTTCAGGTGTCTGCTGCCCACATTGCGATTTACAGGTGTCTGCTGCCCACATTACGATTTTCAGGCGTCTGCTGCCCACATTACGATTTTCAGGTGTCTGCTGCCCACATTGCGATTTTCAGGTGTCTGCTGCCCACATTACGATTTTCAGGTGTCTGCTGCCCACATTGCGATTTTCAGGTGACTGCTGCCCACATTACGATTTTCTGGCCCACATTATGATTCTCTGGTGAACACTGCCCACGTTACGATTGTCTGGTGAATGCTGTCCATGTTACAATTTTCTGGTGAACGCTGCCCACATTACGATTTTCTGGTGAACGCTGCCCACATTACGATTTTCTGTCCCACATTACGATATTCTGGTGAACGCTGCCCACATTACGATTGTCTGGTGAATGCTGTCCACGTTACAATTTTCTGGTGACTGCTGCTCACGTTACGATTTTCTGGTGACTGGTGCCCACATTACGATTTTCTGGTGAACTCTGCCCACATTACGATTGTCTGGTGAATGCTGTCCACATTACAATTTTCTGGTGACTGCTGCTCACGTTACGATTTTCTGGTGACTGGTGCCCACGTTACAATTTTCTGGTAACTGCTGCCCACATTACGATTTTCTGGTAAACTCTGCCCACATTACGATTTTCTAAAGGCCCACATTACGATTTTCTGGTGAACTCTGCCCACATTACGATTGTCTGGTAAAATGCTGCCCACTTTACAATTAATTTACAGTGAAACGCTGCCCCATTACAATTATTTGGCACCTATGGGGGGGGCCCCATCCAAATATTCGCAGGGGGGCCCAGTGATTTCTAGTTACGCCCCTGGTCATAGATGATGTTATGGTGGATTCGATGATTGCAATGTAGAACTGCACCATTAGATTTTGAGGTAGGCCAAACTTTCTCAGCTGCCGCTTCAATAGAAAATAATTTTTTAAACCTGGTTTTCATTGTAAATATTAATATTGTGTCATTGTTGTATTCTGGGCTGATTATATCCAGTGATAGTCTATTTTCTGGGGTGGTGGTGGAGGTGGTAATGGGAGGGGGGGGGGGTGACCTCACTTGCAGTGCATGGTGGTCAGACTGCCCCATGCATTTAGACATAGTCCCCAACAGTCCCGTTTTCGTCGGGACTGTCCCTTTTGGGGGGGTCCTCCCGCCATCCCGCGCTGCCCCCCTTCTGTCCCGGCCGCTGGGCAGAGAGGGGAAAAAACCTGATCGAGGCACCAGCCCTGGGGATGCATATGCGGGATGGATGACTGCCGCCATTTCTCCCTCCCTCCCTTCTAATGTGCCCCCCAGTGTCATCCCCCCGCCTGCAGAGTTAAATGCGCAGCGGAGTGGGCTGTCATTTAATCTTACTATTGCTGTGCGTTTCAGCTGGTCTTCTCGGCTTCCTGCTTCCTGTGACGTCACAGGAAGCAGGAAGCCGAGAAGACCAGCTGAAACGCACGGCAATAGTTAGGGGACGACTCTGGGGGGCACATTAGAAGGGAGGGAGAAATGGCAGCGGTCATCCATCCCGCATATGCATCCCCAGGGCTGGTGCCTCGATCAGTTTTTTTCTCGCCTCCCCCCCACCCACGGGCACCCACGGCTTCCCCCCCCCCCCTTTTGGGAGTAAAAGGGAGTAATGTTAATAATATTAATTAAAATAAAAATATTTATTTAAAATAAAAATATAAAAAAAATGTGGTGGGCGTGACTAGGGTGTGTGGTTAGGGTGTGGCCTAAGTGTCCCGTTTTCTGTAGTTAAAATGTTGGGAGGTATGATTTAGATATCAGCCTGTTTGACATAGATGTTAAAATAGCAAACCCCCTTCCACACCCCTGATATGGAGGCCTCGTTGCTGAATGTTGTGCGGACGCTTGCACGGTATGGCACCTCTACCATGGCCTTCTGCACCAGGGCCATCTGCTTCACCGCTTTCCCGGGGGGCACCTGGAAATTAAACTGGTTGGAGAATTCCACCTAAAACACCAGAAAAGGGTCAGAGTCAGGAAATAACTGGGCAGTCAGAACAACAATTCAAATAAATAGTTACATCATTCTGAATACACATAATACCTTTAACATAAACTAAGGAGTGATCTCTCAGGTGACATATATGGTGAGAAAGGCAGACCGGCCAGTATGGACCTTCCAGAGGCGTAGCTAGGATTTTCAGCGCCCGGGGACAAAGACTATTAATGTGCCCCCCCAAAGTCAAGGTTGCGCGCCGCGCCAAAAAGGGGCGTGGTCACATAATAAATGTGGGCGTGGTTATGGGTGGAGCCAAATGTATATGGAGGTTAGCAGGCTCACGCTCACCCACCCTCCCTCAGTATGTACCTTCCAGCATGTTCCAAGACAAATTCAGCAATCATGAGGCCCCCAACATAACCAACTCAGCAATCATGAGGCCCCCAACAAGACAAATTTAGCAATCATGAGGCCCCCAACAAGACAAATTCAGCAATCATGAGGCCCCCAACAAGACAAATTCAGCGATCTTGAGGCCCCCAACAAATCATGAGGCCCCCAACAAGACAAATTCAGTAACCATGAGGCCCCCAAAAAGACAAATTCAGCAGTCACGAGTCACATAAATAGACAGCATTTCACATAAATAGGTAGAATGCCCCCTTAATATGGTAGACACCTCTCACCTGGCAGCAGTTCTCCAAAATACACTCAATCTGACGTGGTTCCCCAAAAATAGGTAGCCCCAGGTCTATAGTTGTCCCCAGAATAGGTGGCCAGCAGTATAGATGTCCCCAGAATAGGTGGCCAGCGGTATAGATGTCCCCAGAACAGGTAGCCAGGGGTAGAGATGTCCACAGAACAGGTAGCCAGGGGTATATGTGCCCAGTATATGTAGGCAGGGGTATGTGTGCCCAGTATATGTAGCCAGAGGTATATGTGCCCAGTATATGTAGCCAGAGGTATATGTGCCCAGTATATGTAGCCAGTGGTATATATGCCCAGTATATGTAGCCAGGAGAATAATATGTGCCCAGTATATATAGTCAGGCGTATATGTGCCCAGTATATGTAGCCAGGGGTATATATGCCCAGTATATGTAGGCAGGGGGTATATATGCCCAGTATATGTAGCCAGGGGGTATATATGCCCAGTCCACGTAGCCAGGGGGTATATATGCCCAGTATATGTAGCCAGGGGTATATATGCCCAGTATATGTAGCCAGGGGGTATATATGCCCAGTATATGTAGCCAGGGGTATATATGCCCAGTATATGTAGTCAGGGGGTATATATGCCCAGTATATATAGGCAGGGGTATATATGCCCAGTATATGTAGCCAGGGGTATATATGCCCAGTATATGTAGCCAGGGGTATATATGCCAAGTATATGTAGCCAGGGGGTATATATGCCCAGTATATGTAGCCAGGGGTATATATGCCCAGTATATGTAGTCAGGGGGTATATATGCCCAGTATATGTAGCCAGGGGTATATATGCCCAGTATATGTAGCCAGGGGTATATATGCCCAGTATATGTAGCCAGGGGGTATATATGCCCAGTCCACGTAGCCAGGGGGTATATATGCCCAGTCCACGTAGCCAGGGGTATATATGCCCAGTATATGTAGCCAGGGGTATATATGCCCAGTATAAGTAGCCAGGGGGTATATATGCCCAGTCCACGTAGCCAGGGGGTATATATGCCCAGTATATGTAGCCAAGGGGATATATGCCCAGTATATGTAGCCAGGGGTATATATGCCCAGTATAAGTAGCCAGGGGGTATATATGCCAAGTCCATGTAGCCAGGGGGTATATATGCCCAGTATATGTAGCCAGGGGTATATATGCCCAGTATATGTAGGCAGGGGTATATGTGCCCAGAGTAGGTAGCCAGGGGTATATGTGCCCAGAGTAGGTAGCCAGGGGTATAGGTGCCCAGAGTAGGTAGCCAGGGGTATAGGTGCCCAGGGTAGGTAGCCAGGGGTATATGCCCAGTATATGTAGTTAGGGGTATATGTGCCCAATATATGTAGGCAGGGGTATATGTGCCCAGAGTAGGTAGCCAGGGGTATATGTGCCCAGAGTAGGTAGCCAGGGGTATATGCCCAGTATATGTAGTTAGGGGTATATGTGCCCAATATATGTAGCCAGGGGTATATGTGCCCAGAGTAGGTAGCCAGGGGTATATGTGCCCAGAGTAGGTAGCCAGGGGTATATGTGCCCAGAGTAGGTAGCCAGTAGCCAGGGGTATATGTGCCCAGAGTAGGTAGCCAGGGGTATATGTGCCCAGAGTAGGTAGCCAGTAGCCAGGGGTATATGTGCCCAGAGTAGGTAGCCAGGGGTATATGTGCCCAGAGTAGGTAGCCAGTAGCCAGGGGTATATGTGCCCAGAGTAGGTAGCCAGGGGTATATGTGCCCAGAGTAGGTAGCCAGTAGCCAGGGGTATATGTGCCCAGAGTAGGTAGCCAGGGGTATATGTGCCCAGAGTAGGTAGCCAGTAGCCAGGGGTATATGTGCCCAGAGTAGGTAGCCAGAGGTATAGGTGCCCAGAGTAGGTAGCCAGTAGCCAGGGGTATATGTGCCCAGAGTAGGTAGCCAGAGGTATAGGTGCCCAGAGTAGGTAGCCAGTAGCCAGGGGTATATGTGCCCAGAGTAGGTAGCCAGAGGTATAGGTGCCCAGAGTAGGTAGCCAGGTGTCCCCCTCCCCAGCAGGAGGGGAGCAGCGCAGAGAAGAGGAAGAGCTGCTCTCTCTCCCTCGCTGTCCCCTCCAATGTCTGTCCGGTGGCTGGCAGCGGCGGGCGGAACTTACCTCCGTCTCGTCGCAGCGCCGGATGGATCTGCCGCTACTCTGGTCTGAGCAGCGGCTGCGCACCCGAACTTCCGGCCGGCGCTGGAGCGAGACGGAGGTGAGTTCCGCCCGCCGCTGCCAGCCACCGGACAGACATTGGAGGGGACAGCGAGTAAGAGAGAGAGCACCTAAGGTGAGGGAAGGAGGGGGGAGATGGCCCCCCTTCCCCACCGTCCGCACAGCTCTCTCTCTTGTCTGCGCTGCTCCCCTCAGCCCCGCAAAAAAAAAACCCCAAAGCTCAGCTGGGCGCCCTTGGGGACCCGGCGCCCCGGGGCACTTGTCCTACCCCGACCCCCCCTAGCTCCGCGCCTGGGACTTTCCCCAACTAATGTCCTCTCTGCACTAGAAGCAGTGGTCATGGGGCTTGCACTCCTCTGACCACACTTGATTGGCTTGCGCCCGGGAAGTTTCTAGGCTAAATTGGACCCAGGGCGAGGGTGTAAAAATTGCGCCCCCTTCTCCCCACCTGTGGACTCGAGAACCCTTTCTCTTTAGGGACAGCTACACAGCCACAGGTCACGCGTAGATCTGCCTACTTACTAGTGACAAGCCGCTCATCCAGGAGGAAGCAGGGACCAGGAAAACACACAGGCGAAGAGAGAGCCCGGAAAGCCGACTCCTCCATGGGCGCCGCACACTGACAGGCTGCAGTACCGCTACAGGACATCAGGTGTCATCATGCGGTGGTGATGTGATGATGACGTGACGTCTGACACAGCCCAGGAGGAGTCAAGGAAGGTGATCGCACTGGTAATCTTTCTTCTTCCATTTGGCTGCACCGCGCGTCACCAGCTCCCTACCACCTAGCAGTTATGTCCAGGGGTCTAGTCTTGAGTAATCGTTGAGTCAGAGTAATCGTTTTCTGCTGCATTTCATGCGTCAGAGATAAAAGGTAGTTGCACTGTATTTGTTGCAGGTTGCTGTAGTTATTATTTCATGGTCATAGAGACTGCATTTGCTACTTTGGGGTTATTGTTGCAGTATTTGGCATTTGGGGGGCTCATGATTATTAAATGGTACGCTAATACTGTAGCATCAGTGGATTTTGCACACAATCTAATCCTACCATAGTCACATGTCCTGCCATAATAATATGTATTTATATAGCACTGGCATCTAAGGCAGCACTTCACAGAGAATATAGTCATGTCCTTGGCGGAGCTCACAATCTTATCCCGGCCATGGTCATAGCCTAATGTCCTACCATATTATTATTATGTATTTATGTAGCACTTGCATCTTCTGCAGCACTTTACAGAGTACATAGTCATGTAATGGACTGACATCCATGATGCAATCTCCCATTTCACCACATCATTGTGGGAACACTGCTTTCTTATGTGTTTGGGGAACATGGCCTAATTACCTTTGCCTATCTGTGTTCTGGAAGGAAACTCTGGCCCACTGCCTCAGAGTTACAGCACAGATCGCTCCGCCCACACCATATCAAGGACACGCCCATTTTTCCTCCACGGTCATGGACAAGCCCATTTTTCAGAGCGGCGCACTAGTACCCCCTCCCATCTCGGGTTGAGCCAAGAAAAATCACTATACTTTAAAGGACAACTGTAGTGAGAAGTATATGGAGGCTGCCATATTTATTCCCTTGTACAAACATTAGTGCACATGACAGGCCGGGGTCCCGAGCCTGCCAAGCACTGCCACCACACCGGACCTCCAAACCACCATGTAACACAATGGGGGAGAGCAGGCAAGCCCTGGAGCTGCTACCACCAGGAACTTGCCCCCGCTACCCCCTCACTTACCACACATAAGGAAATAGCTCACTCTCAGACAGCACTCTGTCACTTATTTATAGTCTGCAAGCTAGCCAATAAGAAGTGCAAATAAAATACACCTAGTCTGTGATACTTATTATGCAGAGGCTGAGCAATTCAGCCATGTGTTGGAGAGGGCTTCAGTCGTGTATAGGTAAGAGCTATATGACCAGCAGGGGGCACCAGCGTGCAGGAATTGCCCTCTCATTCACCCCCTCCTAACTAAACTGCATAGGAAACTGCAATTAAAAATTAAATATACAAACACTAGTGCACGTGACAGGCGGGGGTCCCGAGCATATTTATTCCCTTTTAAATAATACCAGTTGCCTGGCAGCCCTGCTGGTCGATTTCGATTCAGAATTGTCTGAATCACACCAGAAACAAGCATGCAGCTAATCTTGTCAGATTTGACGATAATGTCAGAGCACCTGATCTGCTGTATGCTTGTTCAGGGTCTAGGGCTAAAAGTATTAGAGGCAGAGGATCAGCAGGATAACCAGGCAACTGGGATTACTTAACCTTCCTGGCGGTATACGTTCGGGGTAAGCCGCGCAGGAGGTTTTCTCAGGCCCTGCTGGGCCGATTTGCACAATTTTTTTTTGCTGCACGCAGCTAGCACTTTGCTAGCTGCGTGAGCACACCGATCGTTGCCGCCCCGCGCCGATTCACCGCACAGCGCCGCCCCCCCCCCCCCAGACCCCTTGCACAGCCAGGCCTATCAGCGCCAGGCAGCGCTGAGGGGTGAATCGGGACTTCTGGTGACGTCACGACGTCGATGACGTCGGTGACGTCATGCCGCTCCGTCGCCATGGCGATGGGGGAAGCCCTCCAGGAAATCCCGTTCTTTGAACGGGATTTCCTGATCGCCGGAGGCGATCGAAGAGGGTAGGGGGATGCCGCTGCACAGCGGCTATCATGTAGCGAGCCCTAGGCTCGCTACATGATTTAAATAAAAAAAATTACAAAAAAAGGCTGCACTGCCCCCTGGCGTATTTTAACCTCCTTGCCGGTCTAAAAAATCCGGCAAGGAGGCAGCGCCGCACTTTTTTTTAAATTTTTTTTTTTAAATCATGTAGCGAGCCCAGGGCTCGCTACATGATAGCCGCTAAGCGGCGGCATCCCCCCACCCACTCCGATCGCCTTCGGCGATCAGAGTATGCAGGGAATCCCGTTGAGAACGGGATTTCCTGCAGGGCTTCCCCGGTCGCCGTGGCGACCGGGCGGGATGACGTCACCGACGTCATAGACGTCGTGACGTCAGAGGGAACCCCGATCCGCCCCTTAGCGCTGCCTGGCACTGATTGGCCAGGCTGCGCAGGGGTCTGGGGCGGGGGGAGGCGGCTCGGCGCGGCGGGTCGGCGGCGAGCGGCGGCGATCGCGTACTACACGCAGCTAGCAAAGTGCTAGCTGCGTGTAGGGAAAAAAAATTATGCAAATCGGCCCAGCGGGGCCTGAGAAATCCTCCTGCGCAGGTTACCCCGAGCTGAGCTCGGGATAACCGGCAAGGAGGTTAATAGACCGCCAGGAGGGTTAAAAGGAAATAAATAAGACAGCCTCAACATACCTCTTGCTACAGTTGTCCTTTAAGCCAGTGCTGGAAAACAAATGGTGGGCACACAAAATATTGACACTTTGGGCAGAGGTTTGCCATTCTTCACTTAGGGTGTACTCACTTTTGTGAGATACTGTATAATGGGTCTCTCTAGTTAAAGGGGCACTATGGCGAAGAATTGTAAAAATTTTAAATATGTGAAAACAGACATAAAATATGTTTTTTTCCAGAGTAAAAGGAGCCATAAATTACTTTTCTCCTATGTTGCTGTCACTTACAGTAGGTAGTAGAAATCTGACAGAAGCGACAGGTTTAGACTAGTCCATCTCCACATAGGGGATTCTCAGCAAGGCTCTTATTCTTTATAAAGATATTCCCTAAAAAGGATTTAAACAATGATGGATGCTGGCCAGCTTCCCTGCTCCCTGCACAGTTTTTTTGGGCAGTTGGACAGAGCAACTGCCATTTACTAAGTGCTTTTGAAAATAAATATATCCCTGAGAATCCCCTATGGAGAGATGGACTAGCCCAAAACCTGTCGCTTCTGTCAGATTTCTATTACCTACTGTAAGTGATAGCAACATAGGAGAAAAGTAATTTATGGCTCCTTTTACTCTGGAAAAAAAACACACTTCTTATGTGTATATGTTTGCACATATTTAAAATTTTACAATTCTTCGCCATAGTGCCCCTTTAAAATGACATTATTTCAGTAATAAATGCAGCTTGTTAGGGTGAGATACCATCTAGTCTCATACATTCCTATTGGAGAGACATCTCCCATATGGTTGGTAGGTGGCAATCCTGGGAGGAGCCTAATCTCCTACACAAGCATTAGAGGGCTTACCTCCCTGTCTTGGTTCTCTAGCTTCTGTCAGACACGGTACCTTGTTTGTATTGGTCTTGGTGATATTCCAGGTGTGGCTGGTGCCGAGGTCAATCCCAACTTTCAAAGATCCAGAGGTGATAAATGGAACCCCGGCTTGTATACTCGCCTTGGATTCTACATCACAGGAAAACCCGTGATCATGAGAGAACGAGCTGCTGGCTTCATACATCTTACTCACCCTGGAAATAAGGGAACAGTTATATTCTGTTGGCATTAATAACCGATATATGAGCAGACCATAAAAACAACAGTACGTGCATGTGTGCCGTCGGTTTGCGTATGTGTCCGCAGTGCAACACACTGTCGTTTACACAACACGCGTTGCATTAAGGGCGGAGCTTGCGGTAACACGCTGTTACCCTTGCGTCGGATTGGACACTCCTGGTTCACCGCAAGGAACTGCAATAAGTGTAAAAGTTTGCAGCCCCTTGCAGCAAACTAGGGTAACGGAATGCAGGTGTAAAAGGAGTCTCAAGGATTCTTCTTTCTGCGTTAGAAACTTTGTTAGGTGTTAGAACTCTTCATTCTTGTTCAAAGGAATCCAAAGGGAGAGACCTATGGAGCTGCCATATTAATTTTCTACAATACCGTTGCTTGGCAGCCCTGCTGATCTACTTGGCTGCAGTAGTGCCTGAATCACACACCTGAAACAAGCATGCGGCTAATCTTGTCAGATTTGTTATAGACTTCTGACCTGCATGCTTGTTCAGGGTCTATGGCTGAATTTATTACAGGCAGAGGATCAACAGGACAGCCAGGCAATGTGCATTGTTTACAAGGAAACAAACATGTCAGCCTCCATATCATATTACAGTGGTGATGAGACACAGATGAGCGGGGATTAGACAGGCTAAACCAGGCATGGGAAAACTCGGCACTCCAGCTGTTACGGAACTACAAGTCCCACAATGCATTTGCCTTTATGAGACTGTGGCTGTCAGACTCCTGCAATACATTGTGGGACTTGTAGTTCCTCAACAGCTGGAGGGCCAAGTTTGCCCATGCCTGGGCTAAACTGTCTAAATACATACATTTTCCTTCTGTCCTGTGCAAGAGTTCAGGTCCACTTAAACAGTACAAAAGGATTTTGGGGTAGCAAAATATCGATTTCACAGAGGTTAGCTTAGCAATCAGGTCAGAATCACACTACCTTTAGTGGGGTGATCCAACTTCAATAAAGGTACCCATTAAAAAGGTACTATTTTTAGTGAACAACTGTATTATCAGTTAGACTTTTCAGATCGGATTGTATGAAAACAGAGAGGCTGGTGGGTCCAATCGATCCCGAATTATTGAATTATCGATCGGTTTCATAGATATGATCATAACTGGGGGAGATACGATCGCAAGTTGGATCTTTAGTGGTATAAATTGACTAAACATGTTCTTTCAATGTAAATGATCTAATCGAAAAGATGATTGTTTGCTAAAAATTGCACCATTAATGTGCACCTTAACGGAAACCTGAATACGCAAGGATTTATACTTACCTGGGACTTTCTCCCGCCCCCCCAATAGTCCATCTGCTCCATCTCTGTCCTCCTGATCACTTACAATCTCCTGCAGTGGAGTCCCCGGTGCAGCTGTGTTGCAGGGCACTGCGCATGCGCGGGTATTAGGGATGCTCGCTGGATTCCGTGGAAGTCTTAATTCCGCGATTCTGGCCGGAATTAGGTCAATTCCGATTCAGGCTGTTGGAACGGAATTGCTAAACCTCTAAATCAGAAAAAAAAAATTATTTCCGCAGAATTTTCCGAAATTAAAGGAAAAAAACCTTAAAGAGTAACTGTCAGGCTGCAGAAGCTAATTTAAACCTCTATTCTCCTGTGTTAAACAGTTTAGAAGGAAGCCCAAAAGCCATTAGTGAAGATAAAAATCTCAGTTACCTTTGATGTGTGCTTATCAGCAAGTCTGTTATAGACCCATAAGGACGCAAGCCGCATACTAAACTGCAAAGCATTCTGGGGCCCTCCCCTCGGCTGCTAATGAGACGTTACAGAAGCTTGTAATCAGTCCAGCGTGTAGCACTGATAAATCTCGGGGCAGAGTACTCTGCAGGAGTCAGCTATTGTTCCTAGCCGCATGGCTCATTAATATTCACTGCACACTGTGTTGTTCAAGTAGGAGCTTATCTGTGATCAGGAAGCAGGCAGGACATGACGACACATTTGACAGAAAAACATGGAGCCTGCCATGAGCTGTCAGGAGCATCTATCTCTGCATCAGTGGTGCTCAGCAGAGCTCGAATATTCGAGTAGCTCGAATATTCGAGCTCTTTTTCAGCTATTCGAGCTCGGTATTCGAGCTCCGAATAGCTGCAGCTATTCGAATGGGCTATTCGCGTACACTCGAATAGCCCATTCACTATTCGAGCTATTCGAGCAAACGGCGCTATTCGAGCTCGGTACCGAGCTCGAATAGCGTCATAGCCCAGATTGATGTCCTTAGAGCCAATCAGAGGGCTCCCAGGCCCTCTGACGGCAGCCAATCACAGAGGGGGACCCTGGCCAGCCCCTACCCTATAAATAGCGGCCGCCATGTTACGTTTCTCCGTCCTTGCCTGAGACTTGCATAGAGAGAGAGTTGCTCCTTTGTGCTTTGGCTTAGCAAGAGCTTTATTGTGGTCATTTACCTAGCGTTTTTGCTCACATACACCTCCTATACACACCTATATTGTTGTTAGTTAGTTAGACATTGTATTTTAGTTAGTAGCTTTTGTGTTACATAGAGACAGGCCAGCTGCTGCAGGCTTACAGCTTTAGGCCTCAGGGCCTGCCTGTGTGGGCAGCTGTCCTCCTGTCCTCTGTTTATTTCTCTCATCTATACCAGTATTTCTGCTGTCCTTTACTACTGATTGTATTAGTATTGTAGTTATATACTGTAACTGTACTAGGACACTCACTGTCACTGTTCATAGGCTACTAGCTGCTCCTGCGTGTGTGCACTCACTGTCTGTGTACACACACTACACACACTCTATTTCCAAGTTCTGATAACTGATTGATTATTGTAATTAGTTAGTTGTACTTACTGTTACTACTTACTGTACTAGGAGTCTAGGACACTCAGTCACTGTTCATAGGCTACTAGCTCCTGCGTGTGTGCACTCACTGTCTGTGTACACACTACACACACTCTATTTCCTTCTGATAACTGATTGATTATTGTAATTAGTTAGTTGTACTTACTGTTACTACTTACTGTACTAGGAGTCTAGGACACTCAGTCACTGTTCATAGGCTACTAGCTCCTGCGTGTGTGCACTCACTGTCTGTGTACACACTACACACACTCTATTTCCTTCTGATAACTGATTGATTATTGTAATTAGTTAGTTGTACTTACTGTTACTACTTACTGTACTAGGAGTCTAGGACACTCAGTCACTGTTCATAGGCTACTAGCTCCTGCGTGTGTGCACTCACTGTCTGTGTACACACTACACACACTCTATTTCCTTCTGATAACTGATTGATCATTGTAATTAGTTAGTTGTACTTACTGTTACTACTTACTGTACTAGGAGTCTAGGACACTCAGTCACTGTTCATAGGCTACTAGCTCCTGCGTGTGTGCACTCACTGTCTGTGTACACACTACACACACTCTATTTCCAAGTTCTGATAACTGATTGATTATTGTAATTAGTTAGTTGTACTTACTGTTACTACTTACTGTACTAGGAGTCTAGGACACTCAGTCACTGTTCATAGGCTACTAGCTCCTGCGTGTGTGCACTCACTGTCTGTGTACACACTACACACACTCTATTTCCAAGTTCTGATAACTGATTGATTATTGTAATTAGTTAGTTGTACTTACTGTTACTACTTACTGTACTAGGAGTCTAGGACACTCAGTCACTGTTCATAGGCTACTAGCTCCTGCGTGTGTGCACTCACTGTCTGTGTACACACTACACACACTCTATTTCCTTCTGATAACTGATTGATTATTGTAATTAGTTAGTTGTACTTACTGTTACTACTTACTGTACTAGGAGTCTAGGACACTCAGTCACTGTTCATAGGCTACTAGCTCCTGCGTGTGTGCACTCACTGTCTGTGTACACACTACACACACTCTATTTCCTTCTGATAACTGATTGATTATTGTAATTAGTTAGTTGTACTTACTGACTGTTACTACTTACTTACTTACTGTACTAGGGACACTCACTCAGTCACTGTTCATAGGCTAGCTCCTGCGCGTGTTTGCGCGTGCGTGCACTCACTGTCTGTAGTGTACACACACTAAATTTACTTGTGATTACTACTGATTATTGTAAGTTGTAACTGCTAGTTGTACTTCCTGACTGTTACTACTTACTTACTGTACTAGGGACACTCACTCAGTCACCTCACCCACCAACCCACTCCATTAAAGTACCCCACTTTTCACCCGCCCTTTTAAAAAACTTTTGTCTATACGCCCAAAACATCGAAGATGTCTGGAAGTGGCAGCCAGCGCGGTTTGGGCAAGGGGAAGGGCAGCAAGGGAATCAGGAGGAGAGGGAGCAGCATTGTGGCAAGCCGCGGGCGCGGGCGCGCCACCATGCACAGTTCCGCAGCAGCAGCAGCAGCGTCAGTGGCTAACATTCCTCCCATAGCCACTGGCCGTGGACGCCTTGGGCGCCGCCCAGCAGGAGCATCTGCAACTCACGCTGCAGAGACACAGCAGCAGCAGCGTGTAGCACCTGCTCCGATTTTCCTCCAGCCGGGTCGGAAACGTCCCATTGAGGAAAAGCATGCAGACACTGTGGTGCAACTCATGACGGAGGATGAGTAGCCCGCCATCAG
The DNA here is from genome assembly GCF_040937935.1 of Hyperolius riggenbachi. Taxonomy (NCBI): domain Eukaryota; kingdom Metazoa; phylum Chordata; class Amphibia; order Anura; family Hyperoliidae; genus Hyperolius; species Hyperolius riggenbachi. The sequence continues at coordinate 22,068,481 of NC_090646.1, read as the reverse complement.
CTCTGCATCTGAGGCCTCCACCCTCACCACCACCACCACCACCCCTGTTCGCAGCAGCCGCCCAGCAGGGTCTGGGGAGGAGGCCAGTTCACCGTCACTCGCCGACCTGTCATTCAGCAGTCTTTTGACCCCAGGCATCATGAGTAAATTGTCTGCTGTTGTTGGCGATCTTGAGGAGGAGATGCTGATGGGCACTTTGGGGGATGAGGGATTGGACAGCAAGACTGTGGCGACAGTCAAGCAGCCCATCCATGCATCAGGAGAGGAGTTTGGGGGGTCCTCATCCCAGCAGGACATGTTTCAGGAGGGGGAGGATGTTGATGACCCGGTGACAGACAGAGACTGGGTGCCACCACCTCCAGGGGATGTCGTCCTCAGCAGCTCTGAGGAGGAGGAGGAGGATGCTCTTGTGGGCCTTGCAAGGAGGCGCATCATTGCAAGCATTGGCAGCAGCAGTAGGCAGGACCCACAGCCTGCTGGTGTCTCAGGCTCAGCAGCAGCAGCAGCAGCATCTGCCAGTACCACCACCAGCCGCACCCAAGCCCCCCAAGCCCCCCCCCAAACCACCACAGGGAGACAGGCAGCAGCGCTTCCATGCCGTAGGGGGATGTTTCTGTCACCAATCTGGCGCTTTTTCACCATGCCCACAGTGTACAGCAAGTACGCCACTTGCAACCACTGTCAGCGGAAGTTGAGCAGAGGTGCAGACCCCTTAAAGTTCTGCACCAGCTCGCTCATCAACCACCTTGCTGCGAAACATTTCCACCAGCATCAGGAGTTCCAGAGGCTGAAGGCATCTGGTGCTGGCAGTGGCACCACACCCATCACGTCACAGCCTTCAGCAGCAGCAGCAACAGCAGCCACCCGCCCTCCTGCTCCTCCAGCAGCACCAGCAGGAGTGCGGAAACGCACTGCTCCTCCCCCCTCTGCAACTCCTGCCGCCGACACTGAGGCCTGTTCTGGCAGCCAGTCCTCAGTGGCCTCCTCCGCTGTGTCTGCTGATTCCCGTGCCAGCAAAATGCCACGCCAGAGCCTTTTGAGCGAGTCCTTCCAGGGGGTGGTTAGGGCTCTGCCTCCCAGCAGCCGTCGCGTGCGGCAGCTGAACGGCTTGCTGGCACGGGCCATGTGCTCCCAACTCCTGCCGTACACGCTCGTGCAGGAGGGGAGCGACATTCGTGCGCTGCTTGCTTGCGCAGCCCCAGACTGGCAGCTCCCCAGCAGACACTTTTTCTCCCGCAAGGCCATTCCTGCACTGCACCGCTTTGTGATGGCCAATGTGGAGCGAGGGCTGGAGCACGCGGTTGGTGAAAGGGTCCACGTCACCATGGACTCCTGGAGCAGCCGCTTCGGGACAGGCCGCTACCTGTCCTTCACTGTCCACTGGGTCAGCTTGGTGGAAGGGGGTGAGGATGGGAGAGCAGCAGCGGGCACAGCAGCAGCAGCAACACAGTGGGTGGTGCCACCCCGCAGGGTCAGGGGAACTGCAGCAGGTTCCTCCGATCCTCTGCCATCCTCCGGCACACCTGGCCAAACCCCCCGCCTCAGCAGCAGCGTGAAGGCCCGCCACTGCCAAGCGCTGCTGCACTTGGTCAGCCTTGGGAAGACCAAGCTGACGGCAACCCATGTGTTGGCCAAACTCCAGGAGCAGGAGAGGATTTGGCTGACCCCCAGAGGCCTCAGAGTCGGAGAGGTGGTGGCCGACAATGGGGCCAATCTGGTTGCCGCAATAGACAGGGGAAACCTGACCCACATCCCCTGTCTTGCCCACGTGCTGAACCTGGTGGTGCAGAAGTTCTTGCGCACCTACCAGGGGATGGGCGAACTGCTGGAAACGGCAAGGAACGTTGTGCGTCACTTCCGGCGCTCGGCTGCAGCCTGTGCGAGCCTGGAAGACGTGCAAAAGGAGCTGGATCTGCCACGCCATCGGTGTGATCCTTGACGTTCCGACTCGCTGGAACTCCACCCTGGCGATGTTGGAGCGTCTGGTTGAACAGAAGCGCGCTGTCAAACAGTACCTTGCCCTGGCCACTGTTTCCGCCGCTCAGAGAAGGGACAAGACCAGCAACATCCCGTCCATCGTCCCCGATGATGACTGGAGGCACATGCAGCAGGTGTGCTTAGTGCTGGCTCCCTTTCTGCAGGCCACTAACATGGTGAGCAGGGACCATGCTATGGTCTGCGAGTGGGTGCCCCTGGTTTGTCTGCTGAACAGGGCCCTCGATGCTTTGCTGGAACAGGGAGCGGCAGCCTTGGACCAGCAGGAGCGGCAAGCAGCTGCACAGTCCACCTCTGAGGGGGAGGAGGAGGAGGACTTGGTGGAGGTCACTGACCTTGCTGCTGATGAGGGGGAGCAGCACAGTGCAGCTGAGTTGGTGCGGGGGTGGAGAGAGGATGAGGCTGACGAGGCAGAGGAGGAGGATGAGGACAGCAGCACTGCCGTCGATGTGCCAGCAGACGTGGCCCGCCTCTTCCCAATGGCAGCGCACATGCTGACGTGCCTGCGCAGAGACCCCAGGGTGATCCAGATGAAGCAGAGGGAGGACATCTGGATCAGCATGATGTTGGACCCACGCCTCAAGGGGAAGTTGAGCCAGTTCCTGCCGCCTGCAGGAGGAGACCCAGCGCAACAAATAAGGAGCTTGCAGCAGGCCCTTGTTGAGCGCTTGGAGGAAGCCTTCCCCCAGCCTTCCACCCCCACTGTCCAGCAGCCAGCACAGAGGCAGCAGCAGGTGCCTGCATCCAGCAGCAAGCGCCCCACAGACCTGCTGTCTCTCAGCCACGAGCTCTACAGGACTGTAGAGGCTCCGGCAGCAGTGACTAGAGAGGAGGTGCATGCAGCAGCATCCTCCACCGGTCACAGCCAGCGCCTGACCCGCATGGTGGCTGACTACATGGGGTCCTACAGCGGGCTTGACAGCGATGCCCCTGTTGATCCCATGGAGTATTGGGTCAAGCGCCTGGAGATCTGGAGCGAGCTGGCGCAGTACGCCCTGGAAGTGCTGTCCTGCCCCCCTTCCAGCGTGCTGTCCGAGCGCTGCTTCAGTGCAGCTGGTGGTGTGGTCACCGAGAAACGCTCACGTCTGTCTCACAAGTCTGTGGACAGACTGACGTTTCTCAAGATGAACCAGGCGTGGGTGGAAGGCGAGTTCCTGGCCCCTGTTGTCGGCGAGAGGGGGACATGAACTGGCTAAGAACCATCGTTAATGTGCCTTACCACCCTTTACCACCTCCTGGCTCCTGCTCACTAAGCCAGCCTGGTTCACTTTGACTATTACGTCGCCTGCAGCCACACATTTTACACCTACAGTGGGCTGCTGTGTACTGCCCTTCTGCTGTCTGTCTGTGTTTCCCACTGCCAGGGTACACAGATTTACCTTCTGCTGCCACTCTGCCACCAGCTATTACGTCAAACAATAGCTATATATCTGTGTAATTTGTTTTACAAACAAAACCAAAAAACCATAAAAAAAAAAAAAAGGTTTAATTTTTCTGAGGTGCCCGGGTTGAAAACTGTGTTGTCCCAGTTGTGTATTGGACACGATGTGGGCTGCACGACCGCTGTCTGGGACCTCCTGTTGTGTTCATTTACGGCCTGGTATCACCGCTAGGTACCAGGGCTATTATGTCACGCTGCCTGCCTGCTGCCACACTCACACTACTCCTCCATTCCTCCTAATGATGCTGCTGTCTGTCTGTGTTTCCCAACGCCAGGGTACACAGATTTACCTTCTGCTGCCACTCTGCCACCAGCTATTACGTCAAACAATAGCTATATCTGTCTGTGTAATTAGTTGTAAAACCAAAACTACAAAACCATTAAAAAAAAAAAAAAAAGGTTTAATTTTTCTGAGGTGCCCGGGTTGAAAACTGTGTTGTCCCAGTTGTGTATTGGACACGATGTGGGCTGCACGACCGCTGTCTGGGACCTCCTGCCTGCTGTGTTTATTTACAGCCCTGGTATCACCGCTAGGTACCAGGGCTATTATGTCACGCTGCCTGCCTGCTGCCACACTCACACTACTCCTCCATTCCTCCTGCTGATGCTGCTGTCTGTCTGTGTTTCCCAACGCCAGGGTACACAGATTTACCTTCTGCTGCCACTCTGCCACCAGCTATTACGTCAAACAATAGCTGCTCACATTACTCCTCCATTCCTCCTGCTGTTGCTGTCTGTCTGTCTGTCTGTGTTTCCCAACGCCAGGGTACACAGATTTACCTTCTGCTGCCACTCTGCCACCAGCTATTACGTCAAAAAATAGCTATATCTGTGTAATTGGTTGTAAAACCAAAACTACAAAACCATAAAAAAAAAAAAAAGGTTTAATTTTTCTGAGGTGCCCGGGTTGAAAACTGTGTTGTCCCAGTTGTGTATTGGACACGATGTGGGCTGCACGACCGCTGTCTGGGACCTCCTGCCTGCTGTGTTTATTTACAGCCCTGGTATCACCGCTAGGTACCAGGGCTATTATGTCACGCTGCCTGCCTGCTGCCACACTCACACTACTCCTCCATTCCTCCTGCTGATGCTGCTGTCTGTCTGTGTTTCCCAACGCCAGGGTACACAGATTTACCTTCTGCTGCCACTCTGCCACCAGCTATTACGTCAAACAATAGCTGCTCACATTACTCCTCCATTCCTCCTGCTGCTGCTGCTGCTGTCTGTCTGTCTGTGTTTCCCAACGCCAGGGTACACAGATTTACCTTCTGCTGCCACTCTGCCACCAGCTATTACGTCAAAAAATAGCTATATCTGTGTAATTGGTTGTAAAACCAAAACTACAAAACCATAAAAAAAAAAAAAAAAAGGTTTAATTTTTCTGAAGTGCCCGGGTTGAAAACTGTGTTGTCCCAGTTGTGTATTGGACACAATGTGGGCTGCACGACCGCTGTCTGGGACCTCCTGCCTGCTGTGTTTATTTACAGCCCTGGTATCACCGCTAGGTACCAGGGCTATTATGTCACGCTGCCTGCCTCATTGACTGCCTGCTGCCACACACTCATCCTCCTCCTCCTGCTGCTGAATTTACCTCCTGCTGTCTGTGTGTTTCCACTGCCAGGGAGCACATACAATGGCGCTTCCAACATGCGTGCGCCACCAGCTATTTGTTACGCTCAAAAATAGCTGCATTTCTGTAAAAAAAAAAATTTGAAAAGAGAAATAAGTGAAGAAGAAGACGATATAGAAGAAGATGAAGAAGATGAAGAAGAAGAAGATGAAGATGATGAAGAAGAAGAAGATGAAGAAGATGAAGATGATGAAGAAGAAGAAGATGAAGATGATGAAGAAGAAGAAGATGAAGAAGATGAAGATGAAGAAGATGAAGAAGAAGAAGATGATGAAGAAGAAGAAGAAGATGAAGAAGAAGATGAAGAAGATGAAGAAGAAGAAGAAGAAGAAGATGAAGAAGATGAAGATGAAGAAGATGAAGAAGATGAAGAAGAAGAAGATGAAGATGATGAAGAAGAAGAAGATGAAGAAGATGAAGAAGATGAAGATGATGAAGAAGATGAAGAAGAAGAAGAAGATGAAGAAGTTGAAGATGAAGTAGATGTAGAAGAAGAAGAAGATGAAGAAGATGAAGAAGATGAAGAAGATGAAGAAGAAGATGAAGAAGATGAAGAAGAAGATGAAGAAGAAGATGAAGAAGAAGAAGATGATGATGAAGAAGATGAAGAAGAAGAAGAAGAAGACAATATAAAAGAAGAAGATATAGAAGAAGATATAGAAGAAGAAGATATAGAAGAAGAAGATATAGAAGAAGAAGAAGAAGATATAGAAGATAAAGAAGAAGAAGAAGAAGTATATACAGTACTGAACAAATTTCTGGACACAACTTCTCTTTTCAACTTTTTTTTTTTAAAGGAACATCCCCACATAATCACTTGCTGTTGTTACTTGGAAAAAAAGAGGTTTCTTGCATCATTCACTGTCACAGGAGCCCTCAGTGGCTGACCGCACTTAGCCTTCTAAACGGTGCCAGCGCACAGATCGTGCGAACTCTGGTCGCAGTCAATGCGCAGGAACCGTTAAGAATTAGCCGCAGACAACTCAGAAGGGAGCCTGTGAGACACGGGTGATTACAACGTCACCCACTGGTTCAGAGTAAACTGCCACCACCGCGGTTACTATGGGACCGTGGGGCCCACTAACTGACTGACTAATCCTGCGAATAAAACGGTTAAACACACGATATCCTGTCTAGCCAACAACAAACAAACAGTAGCGTATCTTCAGAGACCCGGGATCATTTCTGTGTGTGCTGATAAGCAGGGTAGCGGAAAGTGAATGACTTGGAGAAAGTCGTTTATTCACGCAATATAAATAATTAATATATACAGACAATTATGAAAATCAACAATTATGAAAACAGCAATAGCCAGTATGAAAAATAAAAGAAGGGAGAAAATTACTTAGTTCCTGGAAAGATGTCCTTACTGTGGGAAGAATCATAAAGTCCTTGGTTTCAAAGTCCAGAGTTCAGACCAGGTGGATACCAGCATATCCTCAAGCTGGCATCTGATGAGTGCAAGATGGTTCAGTGTGGAGGACAAAAGCCCGCCTGCTGGCTCTGTGCTTTTGATGAAGCTGGTTTGGGGGTGTGGCAATGCTGGCCCCCTCTGAACTACCAGCAAATGACAGTTCATTCCCTCTCAGAGATTTTAGAGCTAAACTTATGAATTGCTGTAACTCCTGAACCATACACGTTACATTTAGGGGGGTAACAGCTTCATACTTGGAGGAAAATACAGATTAATATGATACCTGACATGGCTAGTGCATCAGATCAGGGTCCTGAGTAGATTCATACCTGGGTGGTAGGGGCCCCGGGCCCCTCTCGACTGGTATCAAGAGATCCAGCATGACCCTACGGATCCAATGATACCGCTCTCATAACCACCCTATTTATTGTATTCTGTAAATGGGCAAAAGATTATATTGTACATTCATTTCTTCCTGCTAAGGCTGGAGTCAGCCTGACTGGAGTCCAGCTGTGTCTGCTTCTTGTCTATGAAGGCCCTGTTGGCTCCTTCAATTAACATCTGAATGTGAAATCTGCTTAGACAACTCTGAGTTTACACCTCTGGCTTGATCAGCAGTCACAGGGCCAGTCTTCCTGCCAGCTGCTTGTCACCTTATACCTGATGGATGGGCCATCAGCACAGCTTGAAGCCAGGGACTCTCTGGGCCCAGGCTCATTAGCATATCAAAAGGGCCAACCAGCATTTGGAATGGTGCTCTCTTTGCTAAGAAAAGGACTGCAGACCTCCTACACAATAAATCCAGATTGTACCGATTTGAAGCGCAATCGACGCAGGAATCGAGTGCGATCGTTCTTTTCTTCACGGGCGGTTCCAGGACGCGCCTGCGTCCCCGCAATCGTCCGTGACAGCCCCCCCTGGGGAGAAGGCAGATAGACATGCATCAGCAAGATGTGTGTCGTTGCCGCTAACCTGCGATATCTGATCTAGTTCCCCGTTGCAACGGGATAGCCCGTCGGCGTTCTGGTGTCGGCTGCCTGCCTTGTGTTGAATCGTGAAGTCATACTGCTGTAATGACAGGCTCCAACGTAAGAGCTTGCCATTGGTCCCAGCAGTGCGGTTCAGCCAACTCAGGGGATTATGGTCGGTAATGATCGTGAAGGAGCGGCCGTACAGATACGATTGTAGTTTCTGTAGGGCCCACACGATCGCTAGGCACTCCTTTTCAGTTGTGGAGTAGGCTACCTCTCGGGGCAGGAGCTTCCGGCTCAGGTAGAGGATAGGGTGTTCATCTCCTTTTCCATCCACCTGGCTGAGGACTGCGCCGAGACCGTAGTCAGAGGCATCGGTTTGCACAACAAACCGACGACTAAAGTCCGGGGCCTGAAGCACAGGGGCACTCGCGAGTGCCTGCTTCAACGCTTGGAAGGCGTTCTCGCAAGCGGGGGTCCAGCTAACAACCTTGGGGTGTTTCTTGCTAGTGGCATCGGTCAGGGGCTTCGCCAGGGTACTATAGGCTGGAACAAATTTCCTATAGTAGCCGGCGGTCCCCAGGAATGCCTGGACCTGCTTTTTCGTGATAGGCCGAGGCCATGCCAGGATGGCGTCAACCTTTCCCGTGTCAGGTTTCAGGGTGTTACCCCCCACCCGGTGACCTAAGTACTGCACCTCGGTCATACCAATCTGACACTTACTCGGCTTAACTGTCAGATTGGCTGCGGCCAGCCTCTCTAGTACCTGGGACAGGTGTTTGAGGTGTTCCTCCCAGGTGGGGCTGAACACCGCAATGTCATCCAAGTACGCTACAGCGAACCCTTGCAGCCCCTCCAGCAGGTCGTTTACGGCCCGCTGAAACGTGGCAGGAGCGTTCTTCATCCCAAAGGGCATCATCGTGAACTCGAAGAGGCCAAAAGGGGTGATGAAGGCCGACTTCTGCCTCGCGTCAGGTGCAAGTGGTATCTGCCAGTACCCCCGGCTCAGATCCATGATTGATAGGTACCTGGCGGACGCCAGCGTATCCAACAACTCATCGATGCGAGGCATGGGGTAGGCGTCTGTAGTGGTGATGGCGTTCAACTTCCTGTAGTCCACGCAGAACCGAGTTGTCTGGTCCTTCTTGGGGACCAGGACAACAGGGGCTGCCCAGGCACTACAGGACTTTTGAACCACCCCTAGCTCCAGCATCTCCCTCACCTCTTTCTGCATGTCCGCTTGCACCTCTGGGGAGACGCGGTAAGCGGATTGCCTGATGGGGGGATGGGTGCCCGTATCTACCCTATGCACTGCCAGACTGGTCCGCCCCGGGACACCGGAGAAGGTGTGCTGGTACGGACCCAGCACCTCCTGCAACTGCTCTTGCTGGGACGAGGAGAGTTGTGGGTTGACGCTTAGGTCGCTGTCCACATCTCGTATGTCAGCCAGCAGGTCTAATAGGGGGTCTGCCTCTCCCTGCTCTAACCGGCTGCACACTGGCAGCACATACTTGGTCCTGTCATGGTGGGCCTTCAGCATGTTGACATGAAAGCTTTTCTGTTTCCTGCCTCCCATGTTCACCAGGTATGTCAGAGGGTTTAACCGTTGCACTATAGTGTAGGGTCCCTCCCAGGCCGCTTGCAGCTTGTTCTGCCTCACTGGAAGAAGGGCATACACTTTGTCACCTACTTCAAATGACCTCTCTCCAGCAGTGCGGTCATACCAGAGTTTTTGTTTGGCCTGAGCCTGGGCCATGTTTTCCGTTACCATTTCTGTGAGGGACTCCATCTTGTCCCTGAACCTGAGAACATAATCAACTACAGCGACATCTGTGGGGTCCCCCTTGCCCTCCCACGTCTCCCGCATCAATTGTAGTGGTCCTCGGACATTCCTACCATACAGGAGCTCGAACGGGGAGAACCCGGTAGATTCCTGCGGCACCTCCCGGTATGCAAACAACAGATGAGGCAGGTATCGTTCCCAGTCGCCACCTTGCGACTCAACAAACGTGGTCAGCATTTGCTTCAGCGACCCGTTGAACCTTTCACACAGTCCATTGGTCTGCGGGTGGTAGGGACTGGAGACAATGTGCGTCATCTGTATCTTTTTGCACAGGGCCTCCATGAGTCCGGACATAAACTGGGTTCCCTGATCGGAGAGCATCTCCGCAGGGAACCCGACTCGGGAGAAAATGTTAAGTAGCGCGTCGGCTACCTTGTCCGCTCTCAGGGAGGAAAGTGCCATGGCCTCAGGATAGCGGGTGGCGTAATCCACCACCGTCAGGATGTACCTCTTGCCACTGCTGCTGGGAGTGGGCAATGGTCCAATTATGTCGACTGCCACTCTGTGAAAGGGCTCACCTATGATTGGCAGTGGACACAAGGGAGCTTTGCGGGGATTCCCAGCCCTTTTTACCTTTTGGCAAATGGTACATGAGCGGCAGTAGTTCGTCACATCTATCCGCATTCGAGGCCAGTAGAAATGTCCCCGGATACGATCAAGTGTCCTGTGGATCCCCAAGTGCCCGGCCAGGGGAATGTCATGTGCGGACTTCAGCACATGCCCACGGAAGGCACTAGGTACCACAAGCAACTTGGTACCCATCCCCATTTCACCTTCGGTGGGGTGTACAGGCTCACTGTACAACTTCCCACCTTCCCAGTATACCTTGAATGTAGCCTCGTCTGTGAGGGGCTCAGAAGCCTGTTTTCTGAGGGCCTCGAGGCTAGGGTCAGTCTGGAGCGCTTGCACAAATGCAGCACTCTCACTCTCAGCCAGCTGGCCCGTGGCGTATGAGGTTAGTGGCTGAAGGGTACCATCCCTGTGGTCAGAGGAGGGGGAGGAGGCCGGGACCTCCTCTACCTGTTCTGAGCTCAGGGTCTGAGCAGTATGGCTGCGTGTTACCGCTAGCACAGGTATCCCTTCAGAATGGCACATATTGGCATTACCTACATCATTGTCACAAGCATTAATAACAGTAACAGGAACATTTTCATCACAGACAGTTGGTACATCAAACACAGGTACCCGTGAACTAGGCACGTTCAACCCACCTCCCCCCTGTTCTTGCCCCTGGGTGCAAAGTACCTGGGTGTGGGCAGAGAGTCCGTCTCTGTCCTGGCATTCCACAGGGCTTGGTGCAGGTTCATAGTACGACACCAGCGTGCCCAAGTCGGTCCCCAGCAAAACAGGGACCGGCAGTTGGTCCAGGATCCCAACAACCTTCTCGTGGACCCCCACCCCCCAGTCGATGGACACCCGAGCTTGGGGAATGTGAGAAAGAGTGCCCCCCACTCCAGTGAGGGTGAGGTACTGGTCAGGAATGATGGCCTCTGCGGGGACAAGGTGTGCACGCACCAGAGTGACATCTGCTCCGGTGTCACGGAAACCAGTGACAAGCTGGTCATTCACAGTAACCAGCTGGTGATTGCTTGTGATGGGGGAGTTCCCTGTCCCCTTTGCAAACATCAGGTTGGATGCGGCTCCTGGTTGGGGTACGCTGGCAGGTGGTGTCTGCCGCGGGCGAGGTGCGGGGGGTCCAGGTGCTGGGGTGGTCTGCCTCCGCTCCGGACAGGTGAACTTCATGTGTCCCGTCTTGTGGCAGTAGTGACAGGTGACCTCTCCAGAGGCTGCAGCCCTGGGTGCAGAAGCTGTGCTGGCTGGCCTCTGTGGCTGACGGCTCACAGGGGCAGGAGAGTCTGCCGAGGTATTGGGCTGACCTCCTCTCCAGCTGGATGAGACAGTTCTGCGTGTATCAGCCACCCGGGTAGTTGCAAAAGTCTCAGCAAGGTCTGCAGCGACAGTTGCTGAAGTCGGCTTGCGTTCTAACACAAATTGTCGTACATCAGCAGGGCAAATGTTCAGAAATTGCTCGAGGACTATCAAGTCCTCCAGGACGCCATAAGACCCTTTGGTGAGGCCTAGAGTCCACTGGCGGAGTGTGGTGAGCAAGCTGCTGACCACATCTCGGTATGAATCAGAAGACTTTTTCTGCCAGGCCCTGAACTTTTTGCGATAGGCTTCTGGCGTCAGCTGGTACTTAGTAATGATAGCGTCTTTTATAGCAGCATAATCATTATCCTTCTCCGCAGGCAATTCTGCGAAGGCATCAAGCGCTTTGTAGCGCAGCAAAGGTGTCAGATGTCTGGCCCACTGGTCTGGGGACAGACGATACTGACGGCATGCTTTTTCAAAAGACCGCAAAAACAAGTCAATGTCTGTGTCTTTTTCAATATTAGCAAACTTAAATTTTGCACTTACGGGTGCTGCAGCTCCTTCAGCAGGGAGGCTGGGCGGTGAACTCCGGCTGGCCTGTTGAACCTTTGCCATGTTGAGCTCATGCTGTCGTTGGCGCTCCCGCTCAGCGGCTGCAGCAGCAGCGGCTTGCCGCTCCCGTTCCTCCCGCATTTGGCGCTCCTCACGCATGTACTGCAGGTACTTGTGCAGGTCAGTGTCCATCAGCTTTTGTAATGCCTGCTGCATTAGCGGATCAGTACAAACGGACAGTCCAGTACTGGCCGGTTCCAGGCGAGTACTTTCAGAAACTCTGGGATTGGGGTCCACACTGACATTCTCCTGCGTAACTGTTGATGCAGGGCCCTCAGGATGCACAACCTCTGTACGGTCAGGAGTCTCAGTCTCTGGTTCCCCTTGCCTTGAGTCAGATGGGTCAGCGTCTACCTCAGCAGACACATCCAGCTCCTGCAGTTGCTGGGTATCCCATTGAAACAATTCCGTTACCAGGTCCCCTTGTTTCTTGCGGCCAACCTCAATGGACTCTTGGCAAAGATTTTGCAGGTCCGCCAGGCACATTTTCTTGTAGTTCCCGGACATTTCCACGCCAAATAAAATAAAACTTTTGGGGAGGGGTACTGGCTACACAGTCTCTCTGTATATATAAAAAATATATTGCCTTCCAGCTACACCAACGAATTAGTTCGTTTCTCGATAGCGCTAGCGCTATCGCAGATACTTTCAGCACAACACAGATCCCACCGCTGCCTAACACTGTCACAGGAGCCCTCAGTGGCTGACCGCACTTAGCCTTCTAAACGGTGCCAGCGCACAGATCGTGCGAACTCTGGTCGCAGTCAATGCGCAGGAACCGTTAAGAATTAGCCGCAGACAACTCAGAAGGGAGCCTGTGAGACACGGGTGATTACAACGTCACCCACTGGTTCAGAGTAAACTGCCACCACCGCGGTTACTATGGGACCGTGGGGCCCACTAACTGACTGACTAATCCTGCGAATAAAACGGTTAAACACACGATATCCTGTCTAGCCAACAACAAACAAACAGTAGCGTATCTTCAGAGACCCGGGATCATTTCTGTGTGTGCTGATAAGCAGGGTAGCGGAAAGTGAATGACTTGGAGAAAGTCGTTTATTCACGCAATATAAATAATTAATATATACAGACAATTATGAAAATCAACAATTATGAAAACAGCAATAGCCAGTATGAAAAATAAAAGAAGGGAGAAAATTACTTAGTTCCTGGAAAGATGTCCTTATTGTGGGAAGAATCATAAAGTCCTTGGTTTCAAAGTCCAGAGTTCAGACCAGGTGGATACCAGCATATCCTCAAGCTGGCATCTGATGAGTGCAAGATGGTTCAGTGTGGAGGACAAAAGCCCGCCTGCTGGCTCTGTGCTTTTGATGAAGCTGGTTTGGGGGTGTGGCAATGCTGGCCCCCTCTGAACTACCAGCAAATGACAGTTCATTCCCTCTCAGAGATTTTAGAGCTAAACTTATGAATTGCTGTAACTCCTGAACCATACACGTTACATTTAGGGGGGTAACAGCTTCATACTTGGAGGAAAATACAGATTAATATGATACCTGACATGGCTAGTGCATCAGATCAGGGTCCTGAGTAGATTCATACCTGGGTGGTAGGGGCCCCGGGCCCCTCTCGACTGGTATCAAGAGATCCAGCATGACCCTACGGATCCAATGATACCGCTCTCATAACCACCCTATTTATTGTATTCTGTAAATGGGCAAAAGATTATATTGTACATTCATTTCTTCCTGCTAAGGCTGGAGTCAGCCTGACTGGAGTCCAGCTGTGTCTGCTTCTTGTCTATGAAGGCCCTGTTGGCTCCTTCAATTAACATCTGAATGTGAAATCTGCTTAGACAACTCTGAGTTTACACCTCTGGCTTGATCAGCAGTCACAGGGCCAGTCTTCCTGCCAGCTGCTTGTCACCTTATACCTGATGGATGGGCCATCAGCACAGCTTGAAGCCAGGGACTCTCTGGGCCCAGGCTCATTAGCATATCAAAAGGGCCAACCAGCATTTGGAATGGTGCTCTCTTTGCTAAGAAAAGGACTGCAGACCTCCTACACAATAAATCCAGATTGTACCGATTTGAAGCGCAATCGACGCAGGAATCGAGTGCGATCGTTCTTTTCTTCACGGGCGGTTCCAGGACGCGCCTGCGTCCCCGCAATCGTCCGTGACATTCACCCTCAAAACAAGTGTTGGAAGCTATTTAAGGCCATTTCGAATAGTCAGCTCGAATAATGAGCTCGAATACCGACTCGAATAGTGAGCTCGAATTCCGAGGTCGAATCGAATAGTAAAAATTATTCGACTCGAATATTCGACTGATCTCGAATAATTTACTATTCGAATTCGACCTAACTCGAATTTTGAAAAGGGGTATTTGAGCACCACTACTCTGCATATACTATATACAAATTCTGTGAAATCCAAACGTGGACAGTGAAATGCATATGTAATGTAAGTACAGCCAATCTTTAGCTACTGATATATGTGTTTATTTTCTCTGAGACCTTATACCTAACAGCTCCTCTTTAAGCATGCTACTTTTTCTCTTGGATTGGTCATAATGGTAAATGCTAGGCTGGCTTCAGTATGTAGTGTTGTTGGTGGTATAGTGGTTAAGTCAGTTACCTACCACACACTGAGACCTGGGTTCAATTCCCAGCCACGGTAAGTTGGCTTTTGACATGCTACAAATCCTTAAAGAGACACTGAAGCGAAAAAAAAAATATGATATTATGATTTGTATGTGTAGTACAGCTAAGAAATAAAACATTAAGATCATATTCATCAGTCTAATTGTTTCCAGTACAGGAAGAGTTAAGAAACTCCACTTGTTATCTCAATGCAAAAAAGCCATTCATTTCTATGACTTTCAAAAGTCGTGGAGAGGGCTGTTATATGACTTTTATTATCTCAACTGTTTACTTATCCTCTGGCAGAGGAGAGGTCATTAGTTCACAGACTGCTCTGAAAGAATCATTTTGAATGCTGAGTGTTGTGTAATCTGCACATATTAGAGAATGATGCAATGTTAGAAAAACACGATATACCTGAAAATAAAAATATGAGAATATTTTCTTTGCTGCTAATCTTCTAGTAATTATTCATTGTACACAACCAATTCACTATATCATATTTTTTTTCGCTTCAGTGTCTCTTTAAGCATGCTACTTTTTCTTTTTGATTGATCATAATGGTACATGCTAGGTTGGCTTCAGCATGTAGTGTTGTTGGTGGTATAGCGGTTAAGTCAGTTGAGAGAGCGAGAGAGAGAGAGAGAGAGAGAGAGAGAGAGAGAGTTTTTTCCGAGGAATCCGGAATTCCGTACAAATCCGGAGGAATTTTCATAGCGACGGAATTTAACACTGACGGAATCCGTGATTTCCGGAATTTGCTGGTTCTGATCATCCCTAGCGGGTATCCCCGGGTCGGGAATGTTCAATGCAAGCGCAGTTACAGTCTTAGCAAACTGCACATGCATAGAATGCTCCTGGCAATGGGAGCGAGATGGAGGAGTGCGCTCGGCCAGGACTGAGCATGCACAGTGGCCAAAAACTGAGCCAGTCAGGGAGTTTACCGGGCCAGACTGCAGGAGAACGGAGGGGATCTGGAGGACAGGCATAGAGCAGACAGACTACAGGGGCTGGAGAAAGTCCCAGGTAAGTATAAATAGATTATTTATCTCTGGTATACTTTAAAGCAGGGGTCCCCAACCTTTTTGAGCCCGGGGCCCACTATCCCGACCCAAATTTTCTCCGGGGCCCCCCCGGGGGGGGGCATGGCTGGTGGCAGCAGCCCCCCCTTTTTTCCCAGATTCCACAGTATAGCAAGTATAGTTAGCCCAGTATAGCAAGTACAGTTACCACAGTATAGCAAGCACAGTTAGCCCAGAATAGCAAGTACAGTTAGCCCAGTGTAGCCAGTAGTTACCTCAGTATAGCTGCCCCAGTGTCACCAGTACAGTTAGCCCAGTGTAGCCAGTAGTTACCCCAGTATAGCTGCCCCAGTGTCACCAGTACAGTTAGCCCAGTGTAGCCAGTAGTTACCCCAATATAGCTGCCCCAGTGTCGGTCGCCAGTACAGTTAGCCCAGTGTAGCCAGTAGTTACCTCAGTATAGCTGCCCCAGTGTCACCAGTACAGTTAGCCCAGTGTAGCCAGTAGTTACCCCAGTATAGCTGCCCCAGTGTCGCCAGTAGTTAGCCCAGTGTAGCCAGTAGTTACCCCAGTATAGCTGCCCCAGTGTCGGTCGCCAGTACAGTTAGCCCAGTGTAGCCAGTAGTTACCTCAGTATAGCTGCCCCAGTGTCGCCAGTACAGTTAGCCCAGTGTAGCCAGTAGTTAGCCCAGTATAGCTGCCCCAGTGTCGCCAGTAGTTAGCCCAGTGTAGCCAGTAGTTAGCCCAGTATAGCTGCCCCAGTGTCGCCAGTAGTTAGCCCAGTGAAGCCAGTAGTTACCCCAGTATAGCTGCTACCAGTGTCGCCAGTACAGTTAGCCCAGTGTAGCCAGTAGTTACCCCAGTATAGCTGCCCCAGTGTCGCCAGTAGTTAGCCCAGTGTAGCCAGTAGTTAGCCCAGTATAGCTGCCCCAGTGTCACCAGTAGTTAGCCCAGTGTAGCCAGTAGTTAGCCCAGTATAGCTGCCCCAGTGTTGCCAGTAGTTAGCCCAGTGTAGATAGTAGTTAGACCAGTATATAGCTGCCCCAGTGTCGCCAGTAGTTAGCCCAGTGTAGCCAGTAGTTAGCCCGGTATAGCTGCCCCACTGTCGCCAGTAGTTAGCCCAGTATAGCTGCCCCAGTGTTGCCAGTAGTTAGCCCAGTATAGCTGCCCCAGTGTCGCCAGTAGTTAGCCCAGTGTCGCCAGTAGTTACCCCAGTATAGCTGCCCCAGTGTATCTAGGAGAGGTGCCCTCTCCTCCCCGCGGCCGCCGCTCCTGTTACCTTATGAGCGGGCGGTCGCTTCCTTATATACCCCATAGCTCCTCTCCTCTTGCAGCATCTCGTATTACAGCAGCGCTTCCCGCCTAGCTGCTGTAAGGAAGGGAAGAAAGCAGGGCAGTGGCTTCCTGTAGCGGCAATCACTGTTACCATGGGAACACTGCCCCGCCTCCTTCCCTCCTTACAGCAGCCACACAGGAAGCACTGCTGTACGAGATGCTTCAAAGAGGAGAGGGGCTATGGGGAATATAAGGGAGAAAGCGGCCGCCCGCATAAGGCAACAGGAGCGGCGACGCGGGGGGAGAGGGAGGGAGAAAGGCCAGATCCGCCGTTGCCCCCCAGAAATCTGCTCACGGACCACCAGGGGGCCGTGGCCCCCAGGTTGGGGACCTCTGCTTTAAAGGACAGATGTGAAAAAAAAAATCTACTTACCATTGCGCGCTCATGTGGCCTGGAGCATTCTGCACAGAACTACTGCCCCTGCGCAGAATGCTCCCAGCCACATGAGCGTGATCGTGAGAGGCGCAAAAGATGCCAACTTGGCGAGGTCGGCATCTGCAACGCATGGGATCCGGGGACATAGGAGCCATCGGCTGCCAGGGGCTGGAGGAAGCCCCAGGTAAGTAGATTTTTTTTTATTTTCCTGTCCTTTAAAGGTTGTTCAAAAGATCATTTAATTTAATTGATTGCTTGAAGGCTGGACCATGTATGGCCACACAGACCTAAGATAGGTGAAGGCAGGCACAATCTCACCACTCTCTTTAGACTGTTGTATATGTTAGGACCTGTTAGTCATACGCTCCGTGGTTACTTACGTAAAAGTGGCCTCTAGATTCGTACTGCTCTGCTTGTTATCGTAGATTTGTTCAGCGACCAGTTCAGGTCCGACTGAAATAACTTTGCCACGGTCAACCAAGAACTCCAAGCAGGTTATATGATCGATTGACCGATCTTGTGTAAACAACAAGATTTTGTACTGATGGTAACCTATTCCTAAGTTCTTGGCCCTTGCTAGCCAGTCCTCCTGTGCATGAGTTGGTGGAGGCCCTGTATAAATCTTTCCATCCTTTTTGGAGACACACCAAAGGTTGCCGCTGGGATCAAAAGCCATGAAATGGCTTAAGTCCCTCCATCCCTTCCCCAAGCCGATGGTGGTGCTGGTTTGAAGCCATGGGTCATCAGCTCTAGTAGGTGGGTTACGTTTCACAAACAGTCTTTCCATGACTCCATGAAGGACACCGTCTCCATCAAAAAACAAAGCTGTGAATGAGTTCCACCCTGCAGCACCGATTTTCTTGGCTCGCCTAAAGAGCCAGGATTCATGCTTGTTGGTTGGTGCTGGTCCTTCAAAGAACTCCCCCTGATAGGTTGCAGCGTAGAGTCGACCATCTGGGTGGAAAAAGATACTTTTGAATTGATCCCAATCACTTTTACCAATTAGCTGAGCCTCTTCAAACCAGTTGTATTTAAAACTTGTAGGCACAGGTCCTTGGTAGAGATCTCGACCACGTACAACATAGAGCTGCCCATCGGGGCTGTAGGCCACAAGCCTTGCGTCATCCATCTTCCCAAGTGGCATGGCTCGATTATTAAAGTTATCATAATAACCAGAAGGTGGCAAACCGGCAATAAATGCATTGCCTTTTAGAACCGCAAACAGTATGAAGTCTAGAAAAAGAGAACAAAAATACGATGTTACAGTGACATACTGGAGGAGGTTAGCAGGTAGGTGCCCCTGCGGGCAGCAAAATCCACAACTTTGAAAGCTGTGGATTTTTGCCCCGGTATTTGGAGGGTTATAGTACAGCGTTCTGCTGCAGGGATCCGGCGTTTTAGCTTGGGTTATACCGCTGAAGAGAAATGTTAAATAAAAAGTGCAATTTTAGGAGGCTTCAGAGTCTCTTTAAAGGACTTACGAGCCCAAATCAGTAAAAAAAGGTCTGTACCTGGATGAAGTTTGAAGGCACGGAGGACACCATCCGTGCCCTCCGTGCAGCTCCGCCGGGTCCCCGCTGCTTATCCTCCCCCGGCCGGACCCCGACCCCACAGCCCGGATCGGGCTCTCCTGCCTCCTCAAGTATGGCTGCCAGAGGCCGCAGCTGCGCAGCTCTAGTGCCTTTCTCCCCGATCTACCCTACGCGGATGGCGTCCTCCGTGCCTTCAAACTTCATCCAGGTACAGCCTTTTTTTACTGATTTGGGCTCGTAAGTCCTTAAAGAATGGGGAAACCCAGGATCTGGTGATGTCCATGAGTTCAAGACTTCAGGCTGTCATTGCCAGTAAAGGGTTTGCAACCAACTATTAGAAATGAAGATTTCCATTTAATTGGTCCAATTACTTTAGAGCCCCTGAAATGAAGGGATTGTAAAATGCTTTAGTTGCCTCACATTCTTATGCAATTGTTTTGTTCACCCCAGATGGTCAGGGCCAGTTCTAGACTTTTTGCCGCCTGAGGTAAACTTGTGAGGATGACGCCCCCCCCCCCCCCCCATAGGTAGTACAATTGCTCCCAGAATAGGTAGCCTGGAGGGGGTTGCAGCCAGGTAGGGGCAGTGCAGGAAGGGATGCGGCGAGAGGTGGAACGCAAGGAAGTGAGTAATTGCTTCCCCGCTCGCTAAATTAGTAAAAGGGTTCTGTGTCCAAATATATGGACCTAACTGTAGCTTTCATCAAGGGGTCCATAACGCTTACTTGACTTGGGCTCCATTTGTCCTTCACCCGGCTCTAGATTTACAAGGTGTGGCTCTGGGCCATTGCCCATTCTGCCAATCCCCGCATTGGCTGATAATACTCCATTTGTCCTTCACCCGGCTCTAGATTTACAAGGTGTGGCTCTGGGCCATTGCCCATTCTGCCAATCCCCGCATTGGCTGATAATACCTACGCATCCTGCAATGAAGCAGCGCAGGAAATTTGGGGCCACCATAGGTCATAATGTGAATAATGGCTGTAGCGCCGCTCAGATAGTAATTTGGGTACCGTCAAAAGACGGTGCCCAAATTGTTTTAAATTATTTTAAAAACAGTGTAATTCAGCCGCCACCAAAAGCTGGCAGCAGAATTACGTCTTACCAAGTCCATGTCGGTCTTGAGGGGAAATAGTAATTAACGCCACCGGCCAGTTGTGTAGCAATAGGGGGTGCAGAGGTAGCCACCGCATCGGGGCCCTTTGGGCTAGAGGGGCCCAAGGGGCCCCACCCTCAACCACAGTATTAGCTCTTTATTGGTCCTGTGCTCATAATATTCACTTCTATAGATGATTAGAATAGCAGTGATCATTAACACACTGCTTCCCATCCCCTTCTTGCATCTGACACTGTGGTTGTCCTAGATTGGTTTTGGTGTGGCGTATCAATTGTTATGGGGAGGGGGGGGGGCCCAACGTAAAACTTTCACTGGGGCCCACAGCTCCTTAGCTACGCCACTGCCACCGGGACTTGTGCAGGAGCAGGGTGAGCTGTTTTTCGGCTTTACCCTGCGCTCAGATTTCCCAGCGCCAATGGACCTCGTTGTGGGCTGATTGCCTCACCTGACGTGGAGGGATTTCTGAGCCTCCTGCAACATAGAGGGTGAGAAGGAGAAGTGCACAGACTGCAGGAAACTGACCCCCCCCCCCAAACCCCCACCAGCCAAGGTAGGACGAGCCAGCTATACGTACAGCTAACAGGCGAGAGACGCTATACACAGAGGTGCACTTACTAGACATGATCAGGCCAGTCTGGCTTCTCCAGCAGCTACAGGCAGGCCAGAAAACTGGAGACGTATTATCAGCATTTCAGGAAACAGGATATTGTGCAACACAGAAGAGCATTGTACACAACTCGCCGGCCGCAGATGGCTGTGCTGAGGAAGCTGCTTTCCTCTGTTAACCCGGCCTTTTTTTTTGCAAAAGTCATGTGAGGTAGCGATGGTCACGTAGATGCAAATAACTTCGAGTTGGTGCAAATTTTTATGCAAATGTTTATACAAATGAATGCATGAATTCGGAACGTACAAACGCACGCCATCCGCGTTTGTATGCATTGCGTGGCTGATCCCATTCACTGAAAGGGATTCTAATCTATTCCTCCTCTTCCCTTTATTTCCCTGCCTAGCTGCTTATCTGAAATCTAATCCCCTACTCACTTGTGTATAACAAGCAAGGCTGAGGCGACTCAGTGATTGGAGGAGACAAGAAAAAAAGTAAAGGGCAGAAATGACATCACGAGTTAGCCTTAACTGTGGGCAAAAGACATGGCCCCCACCAGGAACAGAATTCTCGTCATTTACTATATAACATTCACTGAAATCAAAACGTGGACAGTATAATACATGTGTTATGTAAGTAGATCAAGTATTTATCTACTTATATATGTTTTTTTTCCCTGGCATTGTATGGCTGATCCTACTGCTTTAAGGCTGGATCTAGCAGCCAGATTAAACAGGCGCCTTTTTTACATGTACAGTCTAGCCAAGTCTGATTGCACAGAGGTTGTCTGCAAGGCTTCAGTGATTATATAGATCTCACTAATATTATAAGTGGGAAAGTTTGGATGTTTGTTACTCGATCACGCAAAAATGGCTGAACGGATTTGAATGAAATTTGGCACACACATAGTACACTACCTGGAATAAAGTATAGGATGCTTTTTATTCCCATAACCAAAAAGGGGGCGGAGACAAATGCAAATTTCACTGGAAAATGTAAACTGCAGCCATTCTTACACTGTTAATGGTAGAGTTCTCAAACTTTGCACAGTTGGTCACTGGGTGACTGGGATTAATATTTAGAAAAGTGGGTGGAGTCTATATAAGCCAATCATAATTTACCTATTGATTTTCAAATGGAATATTTACATTGCTGCCATTCTTGCACTGTTAATGGCACAAGCCTCAAACCTGGTACAGTTGATCATTTGGTGACTG
Source organism: Hyperolius riggenbachi (assembly GCF_040937935.1). NCBI lineage: Eukaryota > Metazoa > Chordata > Amphibia > Anura > Hyperoliidae > Hyperolius > Hyperolius riggenbachi. The sequence goes on along the minus strand of NC_090646.1, from coordinate 22,046,897 downwards.
GGGTTCAAATTCATAAAAAGGGGGTGGAGCCACAAACAGCTAATCAGATTTGTTTCATTTCAATGCAAATTATTCATGCCAAAGACCACAAATCTCACAAACTTGGTCATTGAGTAATTGTGTGTTAGGGTTAGAAAAAGTGGGTGCAGCCATCACCAGCCAACTACATACCCGGGAAACGCCGGGTCATCAGCTAGTATGTAAATAATAAAAAAGAAAATGAATTGAATACGCAATGATTTAGTATTAATCTTTATTATAGAGTGCCAGGAACTATTGAGGTACAGCTAAACAGGCATTGAAATGAGACAACCCAGAATAAGGAACCCCAAGGTTTGCAAGACATTGGTGGACCCTTGCTTGACCAAAGAATTGTATTGTACCCGAAATGCACTGATATTGTCTTATCATATGGCATGAGACTGGCACACACCATGCAATCATCACTACAGACCTAAGTTTCAATAGAGAAAGGCAAACAGATATATAGTCTACTGATTGCCAGCGATCAATCCCAAGCTCAAAATCGATTTCATTATTGATCAGAAGCAGGTTGGACATGCCGGAAAATCTAAATGCCGGCTATCGTTCCATGCGTAGGTCTCTTTATTATCAATCAATATCCAAACAGAAAAATGATCAGAAATCTGATTGGAATTGGAAAAAAAGACACACGTGTGTTTGCTAGCTTCCTTCTATATTTGATTGAAGTCAGATCTGAATATCGAACTGATCAATTACCGTATATACTCGGATACAAGTCAACCTCGTGTATAAGTCGACCCCAATATTTGAGCCCCTTAAGCTGGAATTGTTCTCTGTCTCCAGTATAAGTCTACCCCTAAAGGTTAACGACTGCACTTGGGGACCAGGAGTGGTTAATGGCTGCACTGCATACAGTATTGTGGCCATTAACCCCTCCTGGCCCCCAAGTGCAGCCAATACCTCCTCCTGGCCCCCAAGTGCAGCCATGCATTGTCTCTCTCCCTCCCTGCAGAGCACTAGTGGCAGGAGACATTGATCCTACCTCCCACCCACCATCACCCAAAGGGTGTCCCCCTCTCTATCCCCATCCCCACCGTGTGTAATAAAATGCTGTGTAGTCCACAGCAGGAGGAAAGTGGTTGCAAGGGACTTTAATCCTCCCTCCCTCCCTCCCTCACCCAAAGCATGTCTACATCTCTCTATCTTCCCCCGTGTAATTGAATGCTGTGTGCAGCAGCAGTGAAGTGGCTGCCAGGATCTTTAATCCTCCCCCCTACATTCCACCCACCATCACCCAAAGGACCTCCACCACTGTCCACCTTCCCCCTGTGTAAAATGCTGCGGAATCGCCGCAGCCGACTTACAATACCAGCACCAGCTGTCACGCACTCTCCACTTCCTCACTCATGTTGCGTAATGTGACTACGGGAGCCGGCGGTATGCAGACTTGTGTGCATTAGAATACCGCCTCCAGAAGTCACATGACGCCACGCAAGTGAGGAAGAGGAGTGCGCCTGACAGCTGGTGCTGGAATCGTAAGTCGGCTGCGGCGATTCCACAGCATTTTACACAGGGGGAAGATAGACATAGGATCTGAAGTGCAAATTGCGTGTTGTGTACCAGGCTATAGACATCATACAGATCTGTGCCTGGCAGAATAGGACATGTTATGGTCCTGGTCACATGATAACTGCAGCAAGAAGCATATGGAGGCAGCTTTATTTATTTCCTTTTCAGCAATACCAGTTGCCTGGCAGCCCTGCTGCTCCTCTGCCTCTAATACATTTAGCCATAGCCCCTGAACAAGCATGCAGCATATAAGTTGCTTCTGACATTATTGTCAGGTCTGACAAGATTAGCTGCATGCTTGTTTCTGGTGTGATTCAGACGCTACTGTAACCAAAAGATCAGCAGGGCTGCCAGGCAACTAGTATTGTTTAAAAGGAAATAAATATGGCAGCTTCCATATTCTTCTCACTACAGTTGTCCGTTAAGACTGCTTGTATTGCTACTCTGAACTTTAGGTGTACAGAATAGAATAGAATATCCAAAGTAAGAAAATAAGGCAGCTTCATCTGAACACCTTCTTAGTGTTCCAGAAGACATTTCATCGCTCAGCTTCTTCTAGTGAAGTGAAGGAAATACCCAGACTGTTACATGTACAGGAAAGTCACTTACGCCAGTCTAGCTTATTGAGCTTCGATATGCAGAGGTTAATGGTTTTCAGGAAGAAGTTGTGGGAAGTCTTCAGAACAAGAGTCCCCACACAGTACTGGATTTTCAGCACCGATCTTCAGCCAATTCTGTCATAATCACAAAAGCTTGCAATATTTAACTTTATCATTTCTACCTACATATATTGTTTGGCTAACACGGTACAGAAACATTTTTACTACTGTCATAATCACAGAATCTGGCAGCGATTGAAAGCCCAAAAAAATGGTCACCCGATTTTTGATTTATTCGTCTGGAAATCAACCATCTGGGTACACTGGAAAATCTTGGTAGAAAGGGCTTGATCGGGTGGGTGTAGGTATCAACTGACGGACCCGCGCCCCCCTCAAGTGTATGTGTACCTCCCATGGTAAGTGCTGCAAGCTCACCTGTCATGCTGGTGCTAATTCTCACCTCCCCCTGTGTCTGGCGTCTTTTTAGACTTACCTCCGCAAGCACCTGTACCATGTGACACTGATGCATGCACTGACGTCACTAGGTACAGGCGAAGGACGCGACAGCGGGCAGGAACGTGAAGAAAGCTACGTGCAGCCCGGGGCGTGCAGGCGCAGATGCCATCAACTTACAAGTCGACGGCAACTAAACCAGCTGGCGGCGGGAGAACGGAGGATCGTGGAGGACCGGTGCGGGACAGGACGGCTGCTGGGGGCTTGGGGAAGCCCCAGGTAAGTGAAACTTTTTTTTTTGGGGGGGGGATTTTCAGTTCCGCTTTAAGGCCAGGTTCACATTTGTTTATGCAGAAAACCATGGGCATTGTGTGTTTTTTTCCTGCGTTTTTCTGTCTGCGTTTTTTTATGAGTTTCTGTTTTTTAATCAATATTCATATTTAACAAGTAAAAATAAATATTATGGTAGAGAACAGAGGCGCCAAAAGGATAAAAACAATATTTAAAAGTTTTAAAATTATTGCTTAGGAGGCAGTGGTGGACTCACCTCCCACAAGCAGACACAACAACTGTGTATTCACAAAAGGGACATTTATTGGTATACTCCAAATAAGGTTGCAACGCGTTTCGCAGGTCAAACCCGCCTCATCAGGCAATTACAGGAAGGAGCACACAACAGCAGTATGTCCAGATAGCACCTGGCGCCTCAGTGAGACGCCAGGTGCTATCTGGACATACTGCTGTTGTGTGCTCCTTCCTGTAATTGCCTGATGAGGCGGGTTTGACCTGCGAAACGCGTTGCAACCTTATTTGGAGTATACCAATAAATGTCCCTTTTGTGAATACACAGTTGTTGTGTCTGCTTGTGGGAGGTGAGTCCACCACTGCCTCCTAAGCAATAATTTTAAAACTTTTAAATATTGTTTTTATCCTTTTGGCGCCTCTGTTCTCTACCATAATACTGATTGTATCCACCTTTGGTGGAGGGGGATACCCCTTCTTGTTTTTCAAGCCTACAGAGAGCGACTTCTTATTCCTGAGTGAGGACAGGCTAATCTCCTCACCTGCCTACACAGTGGTTGCCTGGAGGTAACCCTGGTTTGTGAGTATACAATTCATACTCTTTCCAATTATCCAATTACCTTGACATACTACACCATATCGGGCTCTCGGTTCTCTCTTCTTCAAGTAAAAATAAATAATTTTCAATTTGGTTTTTACCTTATTTGGACAAAAACGCACCAGAAACGTTTGCATTTTTTTTCCCGCCATACTATAGTTGTCCATTAAAGCTATTGGAAACCTGTCTGCAGAGGGTGGGTAGGCAGTAGATGCCTCTGTGATCAGATCCGATCGGAGAGGGATCTATCTGATGGTCTAGTCTGGTGACAGATAGAGAGATGTGTGGACACCTTTAGGATGATAAAACAAGATTGTATATTGATGAAAAATGACGTCAGGTTGACACAGATGGCCTATTTTTATTCCTTGTAAAACACTTTTCTTCTCAGGACAAAAACACGCAGCTCCCCATCCTCTTTTCTCCTAAAGAGTTCTGATCATTAGTCCCCCGTACAGAGCAGTTTTATCAGCCTAATCCAGATGTTTTGAAGGCAATACATAACTTCAGCCTGGCAGCAAAAATTAAAGTGGACCTGAACTCTTGCACAGGACAGAAGTAAAACAGAGAAATGCACCCTGTATGTATGTAGAGAGTTTAGCCTGTCTAATTCCCCCTCATATGTGACTAATCACAAATTGTAATTTGATCTCTCCTGTGTCACATGACTGCCACGGCAGAGGTGGCAGATAACATCCTGTGCTTTTAAAATGAGCTTAACAATATGTCTACTTCCATGAATCAGGAAGTAGAAACAGTGCAGATTTATTGCAACATTTGTATCAGTTTTAACAAAGAAATGTTTTTTCTGTAAAGGTTATTATGCTGTTCGGTATCTTTTAGAACAGAGATGAAGTTCTGAGTTCAGGTCTGCTTTAATATCAGTATAAAGAGTGGCGATTGGCCAAGCTGTCTGTTGCCTACAGTTTGCACATTTAAAGGGAACCCAAGGATAGAGGGATATAGAGGCTGTCATATTTATTTCCTTTAAACACCAGTTGCCTGGCAGTCCTGCTGATCCTCTGCCTCTAATACATTTAGCCACAGCCCCTGAACAAGCATGCAGATCAGGTACTCTGACTCAGCTGACTGGATTAGCCATATGCTTGTTCCAGGGTTTTGACTCCAACACTACATATGCCCAGAGATCAGCAGGACAGCCAGGCAACTGGCATTGTTTACAAGGAAATAAATATGGCAGCCTCCATATCACCTTCACCTCGGACTTCCTATAAAGCAAATATGAAGGACCTCTCAGCAAATGCTAATGACCACAGGGGGCGCCTGAATCTCACTTTGATAACCATTCCACTAGAGGGGGGAAAAGTCTCAGTTCCAGCCAGCTGAAACCTCCAGAGCGAAGGGATGTCAGATTACAGTCCTCACACATTTTAGGCACAGCTCAAATAAATTGGTGGGACTGAATAATGGAAGGTGTGGTTCTCAGTCCATGGCATGGATATGGCTGTCAAGGACTTGAGTCCGACCCCAAAGCTCTAGAGACTAAAGAATCATAGAGGTGGTCAGCTCCCTCTCCAGCGCTTGGACAGTCTGGTGGCTGAGGAAGAGCAGATGTCCCTCAGGAATGAACTTCTCCAGAGTCAACTCAATTCTGTCTGTCCTGAGGAGGACGTTGGTACTGTTCCCCAGAATCTTCAGCGAGTCCACCAGAGACTTCACCAGAGTCCTCAGCACACTCTCAGCCAAGGTCAGGTTGTCCAGGGAGTCACAGATCAGAGAGAAACCCAGAGAGTAGACTCCGACCCAGAGGACGGTCATTTCCTGGGGGAACGGGTCTCCTGGGTACAGTCCGTACATCCCAGCATCCTCCTCCTGGAGCAAGACCTGCTCGTCTCCTGAATGGATCACAAAGTCACTGGCTGGGCCGCCTGATGCTTGACGCCTCAGAAGGCACATCGACTCTGTCTGCCTATGGGAGAGAACAGAACGAGACTTTTACCAGCAAAAAAGCTTCTCATGACTCCTCCACGATGCCACACCAAGAGTATGCCCCTCCCACTTACACCTCACAGTCTGACTATACTTTACACCTGGGTAATTATCTGAGGGGTATGTACAAGCCTATGAGAAACCTGTATCCACTGCAGGTGAACCCTTCTCAAACTCATAGCAATCATCTATGCTGGACTTACTTGATGAATTAGTAAACCCGACAGCTCCTTCTAGGCCACTCCTCTACTGTACAGTACATACTACTCAGCTGAGAGCCCAGACTGTAACCATAAGAGGCTTAACCACTTGCCGACTGTGTCACACCGATGGGCATGCCCGTGGGGAAGCCCCAGGACTGCCTAACGCCGATTGGAGTAAGGTCCTGGAGCAGTGGTTTGCAAGAGATCACGCGTGCAGATGCGGCACATCTCCGCTTGGTAGGCGGAGTTCAGTCTCCCTGTTAGATGACAAAACCGTCGTCTATTAACATAGTACAGCACTGTGATCTAAGGCAGCGCTGTACTGTGTCACATGGCTGTACCCCGGGACACAGAAGAGCAAACGGCTATCATAGGCTGATGCCTGTGAGAGCCGATCGCTGTCATTGGCTGGCTAGCTGGGGGGGGGGGGGGGGGGGGATGGAAGGAAGTTGGGGGAAAAAACAAATAAAATAGGTACATTTATTAAAAAATAAAGAACATAAATATTTACAAAAAAACAAAAACAAAAAACACTGGGGGAGCAATCAGACCCCACACACAAAAAAGCTCTGTTGGTGGGGAGAAAAAGGGGAGTGGGAAACACTTGTGTGCCGAGTTGTGCGGCCCTGCAGCTAGCCCTTAAAGCTGCAGTGGCCCAATTAAGAAAAAATCAGAGTTAGTACCTGCTAACGCTGTTTTGAACAATCCTTCAGGGCAAGGTGAGACGTCGCTCCTCCCAGACGCAGGAACAGACAGCACTTCCCCTATAAAAGAATCACATGGTCAGTACACCCTCAGTGCGTTTAAGCCAAGTACCGGACAGGTGAACAACCTCTAACCCACACATGTGCTTCTATATCACAAGACAATTTTCACCCGGGTGGGATCGTTGCCCTGAAGGATTGTTCAAAACAGCGTTAGCAGGTACTAACTGATTTTTTCCCACAATCCTTCAGGGCAAGGTGAGACGATTAACAAGTAATATAACCTCAGGGTGGGACCACCGCTTGAAGAACCTTTCTTCCAAACGCCTGGTCATTAGCCGACATCGCATCGAGTCGATAATGCCGAATAAAAGTTGAAAAACTTGACCACGTAGCTGCTTTACAAATTTGCTCTGGTGATGCTCCTGCGCAATTAGCCCATGACGTTGCCATAGCCCTAGTTGAATGCGCCTTAAATGATGCTGGTACTTCTAACTGCATGGTTTTGTATGCTTCCACAATAGCTAACTTAATCCAGCTAGCAATAGTGGACTTTGAAGCTCTTTGACCTACCGATTTCCCTGAATGAACAATGAACAAGGAATCCGACTTCCTAATGTCTGATGTTCTGTGCAAGTACTCAAGGACACTCCTCCTAACATCTAACATGTGAAATATCTTCTCCCTATCCCCAGTAGGATTAACTGAAAAGGTAGGAAGAACAATGTCTTGTGATCTGTGGAATCTAGACATTACTTTAGGACAGAATTTTGGATCAGTCTGCAGAACAATCCTATCTTGAAGGTCCTGGAAATATGGACTTTTCATAGATAGAGCCTGAATCTCACTAACTCTTCTGGCCGTGGTCACAGCCACTAGAAATACTGTCTTAAGGGTTAAGAATTTTAATGAACTCTCCTTCATAGGTTCAAAAGCACCCTTACATAGCCCGTTCAGAACTACCGACAAATCCCACGGAGAGACATAAGGTTTAAACACTGGGGATTTCCTAGAGACCGCCTTTAAAAATCTAATGATCAAAGGAGAAGAGGAAAGGGGAACCCCAGAAAACGCTGAGAGGGCTGCAATTTGTACTTTTAAGGTACTTAGAGAAATCTTTTTGTCCCAACCGTCCTGGAGAAAATCCAAAACCGCTGGGACGGAGAGGCTATTAAACTTAGACTCCTTCAACCAGGAATGAAAAGTTTTCCAATACTTTAAGTAAATCTTGCTAGTTACCTCCTTTCGACTAGAAATCAGCGTACAGGCTGCCTTATCAGACACCCCTAATTTTTTTAACATCATTAATTCAGGATCCAGGCCGTTAAACTCAAAAACTCTGGATGGGGATGCCATAATTCCCCCTGCTGCAGCAAGTCTGGTCTGTTTGGAAGTCTCCAAGGCTCCTCCACAGACAATGACCTGATCACTGCAAACCAACTCCTTCTTGGCCAGAAAGGAGCAATCATTATCATTGGGGTTCTGTAGCTCCTCCATCAGAACCTCTGGAATTAAATTCTGGGGGGGGGGGGGGGGAATGCATATAGGAGTGGAAACTTCCACTCCTGACTGAATGCATCCACTCCCCGACAATTGTCCCTTGGATTCAGGGAAAAAAACTGTTGTACCTGACAATTCTCTTCTGTTGCAAATAGGTCTATTGATGGAACTCCCCATCTCTTTGTAATCTCTAAGAACACTTCCTTGTTCAGAGACCATTCCGTTGATAGAACCTTGTTTCTGCTCAGCTTGTCCGCATCTATATTCAGCGCTCCCTTGAGATGGACCGCTCTCAATGATAATACATGATTTTCTGCCCATGAAAAAATTTTCTCCGCTTCCTCCTGTAACAACAGGGATCTTGTGCCCCCTTGCTTGTTTAAGAAGGCCACCGTCGTCACATTGTCTGACTGTATCAAAACATGTGATTGATTTATTACTGACTGAGCCTCCATCAATGCCAGATGGACCGCTCTCAACTCCCTCCAGTTGGAGGATCTCTGAGCTTCTATTTTTGTCCATTTCCCTTGAAACGCTCTGTGACTCATATGGGCTCCCCAACCCCACGAACTTGCGTCCGTAGTTAGGATAAAATCTGTTGGATTTTTCCACAGATTGCCCTTCACAAGGTTCGATTCCCTAAACCACCAGTGCAGGGACGACACACAGTTTCTGGAATCGATACTCTGAAGTCTAGAGTTCTTGGATTTCCATCCTAATTCTGCAGAAAAAAACTCTGCAGCTTCCTTATGTGGGCCAGAGCCCAAAGGTACTGCCACAATAGTTGAAGTCATGAGCCCCAACACCCGAGAGATTGTTCTCAAGGTTGGTCTGATCTCCATTTGCAATGACTGAACCGCCACTGTAAGTTTCAGAATCTTTTCTGTCGGAAGAAACATCTTTTGACTGATTGAGTCTATTATTATTCCCAGAAAGACCATTCTTTGACTTGGTACAATCGAGGACTTCTCCAAATTGATAATTCAACCGAGATTTTGAAGATGGTTGGAAACCAACTCTAAGTGACCTTCTAGCTCCTGCACCGAACTGCCTAATAATAGCAGATCGTCTAGATAAGGTATCACCAGAACTGATTTTTCTCTTAATGGAACCAAAGCCTCTCCCAGAATCTTCGTGAATATTCTTGGGGCTGAGGTTATTCCAAATGGGAGGCAGACGAATTGAAAGTGCATTACAATTCCGTCCACCTTTACTGCGAACCTGAGAAATTCCTGCGATTTCACATGAATCGGGACATGCCAATAGGCGTCTCTTAGATCCAGAGACGCCATGAAAGCTTTTGAAAATAAAAGATCTCTCACTGAGATAATTGATTCCATTCGAAACTTTTTCTTTTTCATGAATGGATTTAATGATTTCAGGTTTAGAATTAGTCTGTACTTCCCTGATGGCTTTTTTACCACAAATATTGTGGAATAAAACCCTTTCTTTTGTTGTGTTGTTGGTACTCTGCAGACCACCTTTTGATCCAACATATTCTGCAGTATTCCTAGAATTTCCGGAATGAGTGCAACATCCTTTGGTGGTTTTGACACCACGTACCTTGACGGAGGGGGACTGGCGAATTCTATTCGGTATCCGAATCGAATTAGCTGTCGAATAAACGGACTTTTTGACATTCGAGCCCAACTGAGCGCAAAATATCTCAACCTTCCCCCTACCGCCAGGAACGCGTCATTGTGACTTAGACTGGGTTTCCTGAGGCTTTGCTCTGAAACCCGTCTTAGCTGATTTGTCAAAAGACCACCGTCTTCTCTTCTGGTCTCTTGGTTGCTCCTTCTGTTCATTCCTATTTCTACGAAAAAAATCTTTTATTGGTAACCACCTTTTGTTTCTTAGGAAAAGTTTTCTTTTTATTAGATGTTCTTTCCAAGGCTAAATCAAGTTCAGGCCCAAAAAGAAGGTCCCCTGAAAAGGGTACCCCGCATAATCTATTCTTTGATGTTAAATTACCGTCCCATGTTTTAAGCCATAGGGCCCTACGACAAACATTAACAAGAGCCGTTGATCTAGCTGTGAATCTGACCAATTCAGCCGAAGCATCTGCTATATACGCAGCTGCCTTAAGCAAAATAGTAATTGAATTCAGTAATTGTTCTACCGAAGCACCTGACAAAATACTTGACTTTAGTTGGTTAATCCATAATTCTAAAGTTCTGGCAACACAGGTAGAAGCTACCGCCGGCCTGAATGAGGTGGCGCTAGCCTCCCAAGATCTTTTCAGATAAGCGTCAAGCTTCTTATCTATTGGATCCTTTAAATCCCCTAAGTCTTCAAAAGCCAGATCTCCCTGTTTTGTAACCTGGGAAAACGGGGAATCTAATTTAGGACACTTATCCCATAACATGGTATCCTCAGCTGAAAAGGGAAACCTCCTTTTCATCGCTTTGGACAACAATAATCTTTTTTCTGGCTCAGTCCATTCCTTTAGAATCGTCTGTTTAATAGCCTTATGAACTGGAAAGACCAGACCCTCTTTCTCTTCCATGCCTTTATATAATTGATCATGTATAGATAAGTTAGAAGCCACATCCTTATTGATCTCTAACATATCGTTAATTGCCGAAATTAACATTTCAGTATCTTCAGTACGAAATTTAAACCGGGAACCAGATTCTGACTCCATATCCCCAATATCTGAATCGTCAGAATTGGCAGCCTCATCAGCCATATCCTGATTATCATTATCCGGTACCGAGAGCACCCCAACTTCCTGAGAAGATGATGGCCCTGCATTAGTTAAAGAAGATTTAAAGGACTCTAAAGAAGCATTAATCTCCTCTCTAAATGCTTTTAACGTATCCTGAACAGATGGCACAGGCTGTTCCCCAATCACCTTATCCATACATATCTGGCATAAAGTTTTGGCATATGGCAAGGCCATTTTTGCGTTACACACAGGGCATCTTTTATATGTAGGCGGAGGCCTACTACTTGCAGTAGCTGCTGTATCTGCTGACTTTGCCTGCAAGAAAAAACAAATAGCCATACTTGCTATGCCCCCAATCAGTTGTACACAACAGTAACCCAGTGCAGAACGAGATGACTATAATTATCTCACCTTCTGCCCGGCAGAGCTGCCTTCCGTCCTGTCTACCGCCGACATGTTGCCACACGTCCGGCACAAGACGCTGTCTCTCCGTCATGCAGCTCGCGTGGCCTTCCTTATTACTTCCGGCCTCAGCACAGGGGGGCGGAACCGGAAGCATACGAGAGACAGAGCACCACGGCTGGCCAATAAAAAAGTAGTTCCGGCATACCCGCCGGAAACTACGCATGCGGAACCCCATACGACCGGAAGGTCGCAATAATCCATGCTCCTGCACGTCAATCCACCACGCTGTCCGCAGAGCCGCTGGCCGCCATGCCTCCGAGTCTCGCTCCCGCTGAAAGCCTGAAAGAAAGGCCTCCACGCCCTCTACTCTTGCCTCCCCTGACGGAACGGAAAGGTAGGCATATTCCACATAGTCCAGCGTGGAATGATAGGCTAGACTGCCTCAGTACCGCAGTCTCAGCCTACCCTAAAGAATGTAACCTGCAGCCCAGCACACAGGTCCCACTCCTAGGGGAGATGCCGACCTGCCTGGACGCAGGAACAAACAGCACTGAGGGTGTACTGACCATGTGATTCTTTTATAGGGGAAGTGCTGTCTGTTCCTGCGTCTGGGAGGAGCGACGTCTCACCTTGCCCTGAAGGATTGTGGGAAAAAATGGCCTGGTCTTTAGGGGGGTTTAACACTGCGATCCTCAAGTGGTTAAAGGATCCCCGAAGTGACATGTGACATAATGAGATAGACATGTGTATGTACAGTGCCCAGCACACAAATAACTAGGCTGTGTTCCTTTTTTTCTTTCTCTGCCTGAAAGAGTTAAAGGGGAACATAAGTAAGAGGTATACGGAGGCTGCCATATTTATTTCCTTTTAATCAATACCAGTTGCCTGGCAGCCCTGCTGGTCTATTTCTCTGCAGTAGTATCTGAATAACACCAGAAACATGCATGCAGCTAGTCTTGTCAGATCTGACTTTAAAGTCTGAAACACCTGATCTGCTGCATGCTTGTTCAGGGGCTATGGCTAATAGTATTAGAGGCAGAGGATCAGGAGGGCTGCCAGGCAACTGGTATTGCTTCAAAGGAAATAAACATGACAGCCTCCATATACAGTTCCATTTCAGTTGCCTTTTAAATATCCGGTATGCAAGTGGCTGACTAAGGCCTAGTGCACACCAGAGCGGTTCGGCTGCGTTTTGCGATCCGCTTGCGGCTGCGGATACGCTTGGGTAATGTATTTCAATGGGCTGGTGCACACCAGAGCGGGAGGCGTTTTGCAGAAACGCATACTCCCAGGCTGCTGCAGATTTTGGATTGCGGAGGCGTTTCTGCCTCAATGTTAAGTATAGGAAAAACGCAAACCGCTCTGAAAAACGGCACTTCAGAGCGGCTTGCCAGCGTTTTTTGTTACAGTAGCTGTTCAGTAACAGCTTTACTATAACAATACATGAAATCTACTACACCAAAAACGCTTCACAAAACCGCAAAACGCTAGCTGAAACGCTACAGGAAAAGAAGAAAAAGTGTTTCAAAATCTGCTAGCATTTTGCGGATCTGCTAGCGGTTTTTGGTGTGCACTAGGCCTTAGTCCTGACTCCGACAGGAAGTGACTACAGTGTGACCCTCACTGATAAGAAATTCCAACTATAAAACACTTTCCTAGCAGAAAATGGCTTCTGAGAGCAAGAAAGAGAGAAAAGGGGTAATTTTTTTTTTATCAGTGAGGGTCACACTGTAGTCACTTCCTGTCTGAGTCAGGACTGAGTCAGCCACTTACATACCTGATATTTAACTCTTTCATGCAGAGAAAGAAAAAAAGGAACCCAGCCTAGTTATTTGTGTGCTAGGCACTGTACAGACACATGTCTATCTCATCATGTCACATGTCACTTCGGGTATCCTTTAAAGTGGAGCTGAACTCTTGTACAGGACAGAAGGAAGAGAGAGAAATGTACGCTGTATGTACTTAGAGAGTTTAGCCTGTCTTATCTCCCTTTATCTGTGACTAATCACAAGTTGTAATTTGCTCTCTCCCCTGGGTCAGCTGGCTGCCATGGCAGAGATGGCAGATAAACTCATTTGAAAGCACAGGGTGTTAACCTTTTCTCTGCTTCCATGAAAGCAGGAAATAGACACACTGCAGATTTATTGCAGCATTTGTATCAGCTGTAAAAAAGAAATGCTTTGTGTTTAGAGGTTATTATGCTGTTTTGTATCATTTAGCGCAGAGAGGAAGTTCTGAGTTCAGATCCAGTGTTAACTAACACACTGTCACCATAAAAGATAAAAGGATTGCAGATGACAATGATCAGACCAGGCTGCAGATCACAGATGTGCGAGGAAAGCCATCACACAGAGATGAGCTGCAGGGGAAGCGGTCAGGCCTCCCACAGGTGTTCAAGTAAAAACGGCCCAGAGGAAATAGCCGCTAATAGGATATCGGTAAAATTACCAATATTATACTATTGGGCAATGGGAATTCTGATGGATATTTTACTAGTGTAAGACCTAACCCTATTTTCATACGAGCCCCTCCCTCTAATGAAGCCGAACCCCGATTTCCTCCACATATGTCCAACCCTAAACCCCCCCCACACACACACCAGTCCCAAGCCCCAACCAACGCTGCACCCATACCTAACCTTAAAGGACCACTCAAGCAGAAAAAGTAAGCAGTTCAAATCCGCCAAAGCTGAGAGGTTTTGGACTAGTCCATCTCCTCATGGGGGGTTCCCAGGGTTTTCAAAAGCATTTCCTGAGCAGCAGTTCAACTGCTAAAACAGTAAAGATAGCAGCCAGCCTCCCCACTCAATCGTACGCTATTTTGGCAGTTTAACTGCAGTTCAGGAAATGCTTTTGAAATTAAAGAAAACCCTGAGAATCGGCCATAAGGAAATGGACTTGTCCAAAACCTGTCGGTTCTGTCAGTTTTAAATTACTTACTTTTTTCACTGGAGTGTTCCTTTAACCGCGACCCCCCCCCCAAGATCCACACCAAGTCCGCCCCTATATACACTAAATATCAGGCAGATGTTTGGGCACCACATAGGCACCCATGTTAACATTGTCGACAATTGGAAATTCGGGCGACTGATCCACACAGAGCACGCCCCCTCACCTGGCCACTATGGCGATCTGATCCATCCTCTGCAGTCTCTCCTTCTCCAGAGCCGCGTCGTCCGTCCTCAGCTTGTCGTCCAGCGGGTGGCAGCGGAACAGGCGGGAATAGAGAATCCGGCACTGCGGGGAGCCCTCCCCCGGACTGGCCCCCACCGTGTGTATGACAAAGCCGTACACCATGGCAGCACTGCGACAGCAAAGACATTAGAGGTCACTCAGCAATGCCTCATAGTATATATTCATATTATACACCACATACAGCACAGAGCGGCAGCACAGAGCGGTACAGGTCACTCACAGCAATGCCTCATACATACCGTACATACTCACAGTATTATCATACATCAGAACATACAAGGACAGATTATCCATGTATTCCCAGCAGCCAATAAAAGGCATCAATAAACCCTTTCCTTACCAGCAGTCTCTGTCCCCTTAAAGGCAACCTAAACTGAGAGGGATATGGATGTTTCCTTTTAACCTCCTTGCCGGTCTAAAAAATCCGGCAAGGAGGCAGCGCCGCACATTTTTTTAATTTTTTAAATCATGTAGCGAGCCAAGGGCTCGCTACATGATAGCCGCTAAGCGGCGGCATCCCCCCACCCACTCCAATCGCCTTCGGCGATCAGAGTATGCAGGGAATCCCGTTGAGAACGGGATTTCCTGCAGGGCTTCCCCGGTCGCCATGGCGACGGGGCGGGATGACGTCACCAACGTCATGGACGTCGGGACGTCATAGGGAATCCCGATCCGCCCCTCAACGCTGCCTGGCACTGATTGGCCAGGCAGCGCAGGGCTCTGGGGCGGGGGGGAGCGACTCGGCGCGGCAGATTGCGGCGGATTGGCGGCGAGCGGAAGTTACAAGCAGCTAGCAAAGTGCTAGCTGCTTGTAACAAAAAAAAAAATTATGCAAATCGGCCCAGCGGGGCCTGAGATATCCTCCTGCGCAGGTTACCCCGAGCTGAGCTCGGGATAACTAGCAAGGAGGTTAAACAATACCAGTTGCCTGGCAGTCCTGCTGACCTCTTTAGCTGCAGTAGTGGCTGAATCACACACCTGAAACAAGCATACAGCTAATCCAGTCTGACTTCAGTCAGAGCACCTGATCTGCATGCTTGTTGAGGGGCTGTGGGTGAAAGTATTACAGACACAGGATCAGCAGTAGAGTCAGGCAACTGGTATTATTTTAAAAGGAAAAATCCATGTCCTTCTCAGTGTGGGTTCACTTTAAGAACTAGAGACTGTTTGGTTAAGAAACAGGGCTCACCGATGCCACACAGCACCAACCAGTCTCTCTCACCGATTGTGCTGCTCTCCTGTCGGTATAACAGCAGAGCTCTGTGAGCTGATTTCATTGACTCCTGACCCTGTGATCACTGCGAGCCAATCACATCCAATCACAGTGATCCCAGGGCCAGGAACCAATGAAATCAGCTCCCGACTGGCTCACAGAGCTGTGCTGTTATACAGACAGCAGAGCAAATGGGCTGTAGTGACAGGAGAGCAGCGCAATCGGTGGTAGCGTGCGGCACGGTAATTGCAATCTATGCCATCGCAAGGATAACAGGCCCCAAGCATGGTTTATATTTAAATGACCAAGATCAGGAAGTGGTTAAAGAGAAACTGTAGTGTCAAAAATGTAATGAATAAAACTCCTTTTTTTTTTTACAATATTCATCTATAGATCATTTAGTCAGTGTTTGCCCATTGTAAAATCTTTCCTCTCCCTGATTTACATTCTGAATTGTATCACAGGTGGTGACTTCTTTAGTGCTGGCAGGTGATCTCTGCGGAATGTTTGTTTCGGGGAATTCTGAAGGCAGTGCAAATAGTGCCTGGTCTCCCAGAATGATCTGGGAAGAGAATTCTGCATAGCTAAACAGCCTAGGCTAAGCACCACTGGAAGGACGGGGTTACATACCAATATACAGCAATATATTGATTTAGGAAGTGTTTCTGATGCTGAAACAATGATAATTACAGTAAGAGTGGGTATCCCGAATTATTTACTGTACTATAAATTGTCATTACAGGCCCTCTTTAAATTCCACTACAGGTGGCGAAACTAAACATGACTGATAGTATCTCATTTGGCCAGGCTAAAATCCACCGCCTTTATTATCCCCTCCCCAGTGACCGCCGTCACCACACACAGTAAGCGTGCATACGCACACATGCACGCCCGGCGGCCCCCTGGCCCGTCCTGCTCCCTGTCCAAAGGGTGTCCCTGTGACACATGCGCAGTAGCGCAAACGCAGAGACACACACACGGACACGGGACGCAGAGACACACACACGGACACGGGACGCAGAGACACACACACGGACACGGGACGCAGAGACACACACACGGACACGGGACGCAGAGACACACACACGGACACGGGACGCAGAGACACACACACGGACATGGGATGCAGAGACACACACACGGACACGGGACGCAGAGACACACACACGGACATGGGATGCAGAGACACACACACGGACACGGGACGCAGAGACACACACACGGGACGCAGAGACACACACACGGACACGGGACGCAGAGACACACACGGACAC
Organism: Hyperolius riggenbachi; assembly: GCF_040937935.1. Classification (NCBI taxonomy): domain Eukaryota; kingdom Metazoa; phylum Chordata; class Amphibia; order Anura; family Hyperoliidae; genus Hyperolius; species Hyperolius riggenbachi. The sequence continues at coordinate 22,030,057 of NC_090646.1, read as the reverse complement.
GGGACGCAGAGACACACACACGGACACGGGACGCAGAGACACACACGGACACGGGACGCAGAGACACACACACGGACACGGGACGCAGAGACACGGACACGGACACGGGACGCAGAGACACACACACGGACACGGGACGCAGAGACACACACAGACACGGGACGCAGAGACACACACACGGACACGGGACGCAGAGACACACACAGACACGGGACGCAGAGACACACACACGGACACGGGACGCAGAGACACACACAGACACGGGACGCAGAGACACACACACGGACACGGGACGCAGAGACACACACACGGACACGGGATGCAGAGACGCACACACGGACACGGGACGCAGAGACACACACGGACACGGGACGCAGAGACACACACACGGACACGGGACGCAGAGACACACACACGGACACGGGACGCAGAGACACACACGGACACGGGACGCAGAGACACACACACGGACACGGGACGCAGAGACACACACACGGACACGGGACGCAGAGACACACACGGACACGGGACTCAGAGACACACACAGACACGGGACGCAGAGACACACACGGACACGGGACTCAGAGACACACACACACACGGACACGGGACGCAGAGACACACACACGGACACGGGATGCAGAGACGCACACACGGACACGGGACACAGAGACGCACACACAGACACGGGACGCAGAGACACACACACGGACACGGGACGCAGAGACACACACACGGACACGGGATGCAGAGACGCACACACGGACACGGGACACAGAGACGCACACACGGACACGGGACACAGAGACGCACACACGGACACGGGACGCGGAGACACAGGGGTGTTATTATAGAGAATATCGCCAACATCTTCTGCAGTGCTGTACAGAGTTCATAGTCTTGTCACTTTTCTGTCCCTTATGCCTGGTACACAAGATGCAATTTTCCATCAAATAGACGGTTAAATCAATTATTACCAACAGATCCGATCTGATTTCCGATCGTTTTTCGATATCAATTTCCAAACACTTCTATACAAAATCGTTCAAAAAAAAACAAAAATCAAATCGGACCTGTCAGAAATAATCTGATGGAAAATTGATTTAAGTATTAGGCATAAGAGGAGCTCAGTCTTAACCCTCCCATAGTCCTATGTCTATGTATGTATCCCGTAGTGTATGTATCATGGTCTAGGGCCAATTTAGGGGGAAGCCAATTAACTTATCTGTACGTTTTGGGGATGTGGGTGGAAACCAGAGTGCCCAGAGGAAACTCACACAGACACAGATTGTGCTCTGGCTGGGATTTGAACCAGGGACCCAGTGCTGCGAGGCGAGAGGGCTAACTCTCGCCTAACCACTACGCCACCGTGCTGTCCTCTACAATCACCGCTATTCGGTGCATTTGTTTACAGGTGCAGTTTGTGCTGAGTTGTCATGTTGGATAGCGGTCGGCTGGCCGATACCAAATACACTGTGACAGCATTAATACATACATATAGAATGATGATGTCATCCTAACTTATGTACTAAAGAGAAAATTTATATTGTCCTAAACGTTAGTCTGTCCAAGCTGCACTATTCATATTGTCACACAAGTATTAGAGGCCTGAACAATCTGACAACTACATGAGACAATCACTGGTGATCATGCTGGCTGACAGTTCTAGGAGTGATCGCTGTACAGACACACTGCAGCTGAGCAGCCCGTTCTGTGCTACAGAAGGAGGAAGGGGGGGAAGATAAGGAGCATTGAATAATCCTGTTAATTTGTCATGAACAGCCATAGTTTCTCATGCAGCAGTTCAGGTCTGAGTGTTGTACAGATGCATATGTTGCTTTGTAAAGGGAGGGGGAGGGGGGTAGCGCAGCAGACGACAGGGCAGCTTGGGTGGGGTAAGGAAAATGATCCGTAAATCCAGATTATTCTGCAATGCATCAGGGTTGCTGTACACACACTAGAGACCAGTGTGCATACAATGCTTTAGTGCTCTGATTCAGCAGATTGCAAATCACATTGGGAGATGCCTGTCCTGATGTAAGGGCGGTCACGCATTTATCGATTTTCCTGGCAGAATCTGCTAGAAATCAGTGGCCCAGCATGCCCGACCGATCGTAGTTTCAATAGATTTTTGTCCAATATAGATCAAAATTATTGCTCAGAGCAAATGGGAAATTTTGATTGACAGGAGGCAGTGCAGGAAAACGATGACCTATAGCGACAAGGAATAGATCTGTCAGATTCAGATCTGAGGGATCAATCTCTACTGGCTGGTACACACCATGCAATTTCCTGACAGATTTCGGGTTGAATCAATAATTTCCTATCTGTTTTCCAATCGTTTTTTCTGATCAACTGTACAAAAGTGATTGAAAAATCGATCAGAAAAACGATAGGTAATCAGACCTGTCAGAAATTATCCAACCCCAAATCTGACGGGAAATTGCATGGTGTGTAGCAGGCAGTAGAGATTGATCCCTCAGATCTGAATCTGACAGATCTATTCCTTCCACACACTGCTCATAGAATCTTTTGAATATCTAGTGACTTACAGTGTTGGGCCAATCGATGCAGATTGTTGCTATAGGTCATCGTTCTCCTGCCCCGCCTCCTGTCAATCACAATTTCCCATCTGGTCTGAGAGATACATTTGATCTATATAGGACAAGAAAGGTCAGGGGCCTACCAGGGGTCGCTCTTGCAATCGCACAAGCGCTCTGTACAGCATCCCGCAGTATGTTTTCTGCTGCCATTGGAAGTGATGTACAATCTTGCACCATGATTGTCCTGCATTTCCGATTGGTGAAGTTTTTCCCCTCTTGCACCTGGCATAAATAAAGTTTTAACCACTTGCAGGGGCTCCCAAGGTCAGTTTTCGCTGGCCCCGCCCTCATCACAAGAGGTCATAGCCCCTTCTTTAGCCTTATGGAGAAAGGCCGATGACCTCTTGTGCTAGGGGGCGGGGCTACATGTTACAAGATGCAGAAATGGACCTTGGGGGACCCAGCAAGTAATGTAAACTTTATTCGTACATAATAATCACCCACAAAGGCTCTGCAAAATTGCTTCTGATGAGTGATTCAAAAGTGATTTTGCAGCTCTCCCATCATTAGCATTGGAACGCAATTGATTCAGAAATGCAGCACCCACGCTTGTGATTTGGCCACCCCCACCATTAACATTCATCAGCATATCGCTGGAGTTGCAGGGGATCATCGGTGATCCTAACGTGGACTCGTGAGCCCAGACCCCGTGTACCTGAGATGGGTTTCCTTGGAGTATGTATACTTACCTGGGGCTTCCACCAGTCCTAGGAGGTGTGTGGTGTCCGTCTCTAGCCGATCCGTTCTCTTGTAACCCCCCCCAGTAATCTGACAAATTGTGCGCTTCTGTGCATGCGCCGCTGCACATGCACACCCTCCGCGCTCCCGTGCCTGGGACTGTTCGGCACATGCACACCTTCCGCGCTCCCCTGCCTGGGACTGTTCGGCACATGCACACCCTCCGCGCTCCCCTGCCTGGGACTGTTCGGCACATGCACACCCTCCACGCTCCCGTGCCTGGGACTGTTCGGCACATGCACACCCTCCGCGCTCCCCTGCCTGGGACTGTTCGGCACATGCACACCCTCCACGCTCCCCTGCCTGGGACTGTTCGGCACATGCACACCCTCCGCGCTCCCCTGCCTGGGACTGTTCGGCACATGCACACCCTCCGCGCTCCCCTGCCTGGGACTGTTCGGCACATGCACACCCTCCGCGCTCCCCTGCCTGGGACTGTTCGGCACATGCACACCCTCCACGCTCCCCTGCCTGGGACTGTTCGGCACATGCACACCCTCCGCGCTCCCCTGCCTGGGACTGTTCAGCACATGCACACCCTCCGCGCTCCCCTGCCTGGGACTGTTCGGCGCATGTACACCCTCCGCGCTCCCCTGCCTGGGACTGTTCGGCACATGCACACCCTCCGCGCTCCCCTGCCTGGGACTGTTCGGCACATGCACACCCTCCGCGCTCCCCTGCCTGGGACTGTTCGGCACATGCACACCCTCCGCGCTCCCCTGCCTGGGACTGTTCGGCACATGCACCCCCTCCACGCTCCCCTGCCTGGGACTGTTCGGCACATGCACACCCTCCACACTCCCCTGCCTGGGACCGTTCGGCAAATGCACACCCTCCCCTGCCTGGGACTGTTCGGCACATGCACACCCTCCGCACTCCCCTGCCTGGGACTGTTCGGCACATGCACACCCTGCGCGCTCCCCTGCCTGGGACTGTTCGGCACATGCACACCCTCCGCGCTCCCCTGCCTGGGACTGTTCGGCACATGCACACCCTCCACACTCCCCTGCCTGGGACTGTTCGGCACATGCACACCCTCCCCTGCCTGGGACTGTTCGGCACATGCACACCCTCCGCGCTCCCCTGCCTGGGACTGTTCGGCACATGCACACCCTCCGTGCTCCCCTGCCTGGGACTGTTCGGCACATGCACACCCTCCGCGCTCCCCTGCCTGGGACTATTCTGCACATGCACACCCTCCAGGCTCCCCTGCCTGGGACTGTTCGGCACATGCACACCCTCCGCGCTCCCCTGCCTGGGAGTGTTCGGCACATGCACACCCTCCACGCTCCCGTGCCTGGGACTGTTCGGCACATGCACACCCTCCGCGCTCCCCTGCCTGGGACTGTTCGGCACATGCACACCCTCCGCGCTCCCCTGCCTGGGACTGTTCGGCACATGCACACCCTCCGCGCTTTCCCTGCCTGGGAGTGTTCGGCACATGCACACCCTCCGCGCTCCCCTGCCTGGGAGTGTTCGGCACATGCACACCCTCCGCGCTCCCCTGCCTAGGACTGTTCGGCACATGCACACCCTCCGCGCTCCACTGCCTGGGACTGTTCGGCACATGCACACCCTCCGCGCTCCCCTGCCTGGGACTGTTCGGCACATGCACACCCTCCGCGCTCCCCTGCCTGGGACTGTTCAGCACATGCACACCCTCCGCGCTCCCCTGCCTGGGACTGTTTGGCGCATGTACACCCTCCGCGCTCCCCTGCCTGGGACTGTTCGGCACATGCACACCCTCCGCGCTCCCCTGCCTGGGACTGTTCGGCACATGCACTGTACTACTGCGCAGGTGCAAAACACTCCCAGCTGCTCAGAACAGCGCGGCCAGATTACCGAGGAGGATTATAAGACAGAGCAGCCGGAGAAGATGGTAAGATCCCCACACGCCTCATGGGGCTGAAGCCCCAGGAAAGTATAAATACATTAAGGAATCCCATCTCAGGTTTCCTTTAAAGGGGCCCATACACTAAACGATTTACCGATATACAGCAGATTCGATCACTGTGATCGAATCTGCTGTGAAATAGTTGTGCAAACGCTGACCGAACGATCGATTTCCATCCAAAATCAATCGTTCCCGTCGATCCGTCCGTGCAGATGATTTTGCTCGATCACCGGCGGGTCGGGAGTGCATCGATAGCGGCGTTTGAATGTCCAATGCTAGTGGCAATACATTACCTGATCCGGCCGGCGCGAGTCCCCCGGTCTCCGCTGTCTCTTCTCTGCGCTCGTCTCCAGCTTCACTTCTTCCTGTCCCGACAGAAAGTTTAAACAGTAGAGCGCCCAGACAGGAAGTGAAGCTGGAGACGAGCGCAGAGAAGAGACAGCGGAGACCGGGGGACTCGCGCCGGCCGGATCAGGTAACGTATGCAGGCGGGGGCCGGCGGCAGCTTCACAGATTGAGAATCGGTTTCATAGTGAAATCGATTCACAATCTGTTTGCAGTAAAGGCAGCCATACAATCAGAGAGGGATCTATCTGTTGGCCGGATCTGATGGCAAATCGACCAGTGTATGGCCACTAGAGTTGGGCGAACAGTTCGGCTGTGTTAGCCGAACTGCACAGCTGCCCAACCTGTCATTTTGATGTGGCTCTTACTACTTCCGGGTCGCAATGACCCGGAGTAGTACGTCTGCGCTGGCCCGGCGGAGCGCGTCCTAGATCGCGCTACCGTTGCCGGGCACTCTCTGCGCATGTGTGTGAGAGTGCCCGGCAACGGGAGCGCGATCTAGGACGCGCTCCGCCGGGCCAGCGCAGACGTACTACTCCGGGTCATTGCGACCCGGAAGCAGTAAGAGCCACATCAAAATGACAGGTTGGGCAGCCGTGCAGTTCGGCTAACACAGCCGAACTGTTCGCCCAACTCTAGTGGCCACCTTAAGAACATCAGGCAGCCTCTGCAAGCACACACATCCAATTTTGATTGGCTAATATTACCACCTCCATGTAGTACGAGGGCTTGCCTACACAACCTGCTCATAGGAATCATAGCATGTTGCCCCTCATACTACATGGAGGTGGTAAGATCTGTCAGTGATCGGCCAATCATAATTGGATGTGTGTATGCACCATGAGATTTGAGCAGACATGAGCTGAGCAGAGGAAAGCCCTGGTGTGCGGATGCAGCATAAGCCGCCAGATATATAATGCTGCATACACAAAATGTACAATCACTGCAGGACCTCCTGCCCTCCCAGCCGCAACAATGTATCCACTGCAGCCACGTGACCCGCTCACCTGTGACGTCACCCGCCCCTCTCCGCTCTCTACAGCAGTCACCGGACAGAGCCACTCAGCGCGACCGACACGGGATCAGGGCGCCACTTCCGGTCACACACAGCCCGACACTGCATGCACCAGGGCGACTTCAGCGGCGGAGAGCAGGAAGTGCGACTGCTGGTGGGAATCATTTCTGAGTACACAGCGCCACCTGCTGTGGGGAATCATTTCTGAGGACACAGCGCCACCTGCTGGGGGGAATCATTTCTGAGGTCACAGCGCCACCTGCTGGCCGCACCTTACAAACGCACTTCCACAGAGACCTCCAACACATGCATTGCCAGCGCCACCATGTGGCCACTATGCGCAATTAGTAGTCACTGTATATGTGTCAACAGAGTAAGCAAAAGCACTAGGAACGTTATATGTGCCAAACAACACATGTACAGTAAACCTGATACAAGCACAAGGGTTTATACTTCCCTGGGGCTTCCTCCAGCCCCCTGTAGTCCGGTAACTCCCTCTGTGTCGGTCCAGTCCCCTCCGTTCTCTCGCTGTGGAGTCCATGATTCAGGCTGCGCGCCACTGTGCATGTACAGTTACAGTCACGCACACCCCCTGACCGCGCTCCCATGCACACATGCACAGTGTACCTCAGCCGGGTCGCAGATGGTACGGGGCTGACAGCAGCACCACTGAAGGGGCTACCGGAGGCTGGAAGAAGTCCCAGGTAAGTATGAATCCTTGTGCTAGTATTGTCTCAGGTACACTTTAAAGGGGTTCTGTGGAGGGTTTAAAAAACAAAACACTGACACTTACCTGGGGCTTCTATAGCCCCCTTGCCAATGTCCTGTCCCGCGCTGTCCTGCTACGATCCTCGGTTCCCCGCCACCGGTCCCAGTCTAATTACTCTTCTGCAACTGCGGATGTATGGCCGTGTCCACGCGCGTGCTTGATTACACTCGCGTCTGTAGGCGCATACTGCACAGTGCAAGGTTTTCTCGTACTGTGGCTCCGCAGTGAGCTCCCAGAGACGCGAGCGGGAGCGAGCAGTATTAGTCTAGTCAGACGAATAATTAGACCGGGACCGGCGGCAGGGAACAGAGAATCGTAGGAGGACGGCGCGGAACATGACAGCTGCAAGGGGCGATAGAAGCCCCAGGTAAGTGTCAGTTTTTGTTTTTTAAACCCTCCACAGAACCCCTTTAAAGGGAACCCGAGGTGAGAATAATATGGAGGCTGCCATATTTATTTCCTTTTAAGCAATACCAGTTGCCTGGCTGCCCTGCTGGTCCTCTGCCTCTAATACTTTCAACCCTAGACCCTGAACAAGTATGCAGCAGGTCGGGGGTTTCTGACATTATTGTCAGAACTGACAAGATTAGCTGCATGCTTGTTTCTGGTGTTATTCAAACACTACTGCAGCCAAATAGATCAGCAGGACTGCCAGGCTACTGGTATTGTTTAAAATGAAATAAATATGGCAGCCACCATATCACTCTCACCATGGGTTCACTTTAAAGCCACTTAAAAGCACAAATATCAACTGCCTGTTTCACTAATGCACAGTACATCACTTCCGTCCAGACACACTTTCTGTAGTGGCGGTCCCCTCCATCAGGAGTGCTGCTGTGTCTCCATATAGGGTCTCTGCTCCTGCGGAAGCACTGCAGGTGTCTCAGAACACCTTTTACCCGTCAGATTGGGCTGCCGATGGACTAGAAGTGATAAAAGCTGAACATGCCATGAGCCGATATAGTGTAATAAGTTGTGTTGTAAGGAAGATAAGGAAACTACAAAAGCTATTCAGAGACCTTGGTTACTCCTGCTGCTGCCCAGTAACCAGGGGCGTAACTATACACCCTGCAAGGGATGCATCCGCAGGGGGGCCCAGAAGCTACAGGGGGCCCTGTTCTGAGGGACAGACAACTAAGGGCACAGAGAAAAAACTTTCTGCTCTCTGCACAATTGTTCTAATGACTGCATCTGCTCAGCCACTGATAAGGAATCATACAAAGTTTTGCAGACAAAGATTTGTAGACAGTCCCTATTCAGTGTGCAGCAGGCTCTTGTGTACAATGCCCAGCCCCTAACCTGATGGACGGGGGCCCCATCCAAAGTTTTGCAGGGGGGCCCAGTGATTTCTAGTTACAACCCTGCCAGTAACAGTAAAATGTTTATTGTTAGTCTACTTGAGGGACTCAGCAGGAAACTTTATGAGACCAATACTAATTTCCTGTCTGATAGACGGGTAATTTGACAGGAAGTTGCATCGTGTGTACCTGTCCAAACTGCTCAGGATCGATAACTGGATCGTCTTCCCGGCTGTGATAACTTATTATCCCGCGGAAGCAGATCAGACATGACAGAAATAATCGTCCAATTCCTGTAGATCGGACCGGAAATAGCATAGTGTGTACCCAGCATAAGTAGGGAACACAGCTTCCAGAGAGTGCTTTTGTATGGGATAAAGGAAATATTGAGAAACCCCTGTGAGGAGATGAACTAGTCATAAACCTGTCAGATTTTTACTATTTAGGAGAGTCATTTTTTAGTGCATTTTATTCTGGGAGAAATGTATATGTGTAAATCTACTGGTACCCTCTACAGGCGCCCTAACTAAAGGGAAGGGGAGTGGCACTTTGGATCACACCCCCTTCAATAAGGCCATATGATGTGCTTTTAATAGTGGTAATCATAATTATTAGTAAAGCTTTCCTTTTCCTCTGCTTACACCTCTCTCAGGCAGTGGTGGTCCATGTTATGTGATTATCACACATACAGCGCTGAGGGGGCTGGATAGCTCTGCCTCTGACACGGGTGACCTGGCTTTGACTCTTAGCTCTTTCTGTTCAGTAAGCCAGCACCTATTCAGTAAGGAGACCTCGGGCAAGCCTCCCTGACACTCTCACTGCCTACTGAATGCACCCTTGTGGCTGCAGCTGAAGCGCTTTGAGTCTGCCAGGCAGGGCCCGTTCTAGACTGTTTGCTGCCTGAGGCAAACTTGTGAGGATGCCCCCCACCCGAATTGGAATGATCACACATGACCCGACAATTTGCACTGCACGTTATAGCTGCGGTGAGCCCCTAAAAACACCCTCAGTATAGGTAGGTAGCCAGGTATAGGTGACCCCAGTATAGGGAGGTAGCCAGGTATAGGTGACCCCAGTATTGGTAGCCAGGTATAGGTGACCCCAGTATAGGTTAGCCAGGTACAGTTGCCCCAGTATAGGTTGGCCAGGCTCTCTCTTCACTTCCTGTTTCTGCCTGGTGCTGTCCCCAGACTTCTGCTGCCTGAGGAAGTTGCCTCACTTGGCATCATGGGTGGACTGGGCCTGCTGCCAGGAGAAAAGCGCAATGCAGCAGAGTCCCGATGCCAGATACATGTGCTTGCCGGTTGCTTGAGCAACTGGCAGAAGAAGCACAAACTTCCCCCTATAAATACTCACAGAGCCTCCGGTAATGTCTTGTAGTCTCCCTGCAGCTCCTAGCGGCTTTCCGGGCGTCCTCCGTGCACATCAGCCGGCGTGTCACATGACTCGCATCAGGTCAGGTGACACGCTGCCTTACGTGCACAGCGACGGTAAGCTGCTAGGAGCTGCAGGGAGACTACAAGACATTGCTGGAGGCTCGGTAATTATTTGAATGCTTTCAAAACCCCCTCAAAAAACAATCCCCATTATCCATCAGGCATGCCGGTTAGTTGAGACTTCCAGTTGCCATAATTCCGGATAACTGGGATTTTGCTGTATAAATGTTACTTGTCTTGTCCTAGAGTTCTACTTTAAAGAGAAACCGTAACCAAGAATTGAACTTCATCCCAATCAGTAGCTGATGCCTCCTTTCCCATGAGAAATCTATTCCTTTTTACAAACTGATTATCAGGGGGCGCTGTATGGCTGACATTGTGGTGAAACCCCTCCCACAGTGTGATGTCAGGACCATGGTGCTGACAGTTTCCTGTCTGTGAATCTCATTGCATTGTGGGAAATAACAGCTGTTTACAGCTGTTTCCAAATGCCAAAAAAGCAAGCAGCATCTCCTTGCAGTGACATCACCTGCCAGCAGTAAAAATGTCACCATGTAATAAATGTCAGAATGTAAATCAGGGAGAGGAAAGATTTTACATTGGGCAAACACTGACTAAATCATTTATACATAATCAATGTAAAAATGAAGCACTTTTTTGTTACATTATTTTCAATGGAGTTCCTCTTTAAAACTAAAGACAAAAGTTAGATGAAAAATTGTATCCTCCAGAGGCTTCCTGCGTCCCCCTGGAGACCACCGCCGCTGCCACGCCTCCCTTTATGATTGCGGCGGCGCTCCTCTTCCTGCACGAGTGTGGCCATACTGCGCCTGCGTGAAATGCCCCGCCTGCGCAGTGACACGGAGCCACTCGTGAGGGGGGAGTAGCCGAAATAGATGACTGTTCCCAAAACAGCGACATTTGGGCTGAGTATGGGCATGGTTCTCAGTGCCACACGTTACACAGAAGAACCCTGCAAAGAGTTAAAGAAAACCTGTACTGAAAATAAAAGTCAAAATAAGTATACACAAGTCATACTTACCTTCCATGCAGGGGCGTAGCTAGAAATGACTGGGCCCCATAGCAAAAAAAAATTATGGGCCCCCCCCCCCCTCCCCCGACGACCTTCCAACCCCACGGACCTCGGACCTCCCACCCAAACATTTTGTGGGGCAATCTGATTTCCCCACAAAATGCAACCAGATTGTCGGCAGATTTCCCTACAATATGCAACCAGATTGTCGGCAGATTTCCCTACAATATGCAACCAGATTGTCGGCAGATTTCCCTACAATATGCAACCAGATTGTCGGCAGATTTCCCTACAATATGCATCCAGATTGTCGGCAGATTTCCCTACAAAATGCAACCAGATTGTCGGCAGATTTCCCAACAAAATGCAACCAGATTGTCGGCAGATTTCCCAACAAAATGCAACCAGATTGTCGGCAGATTTCCCAACAAAATGCAACCAGATTGTCGGCAGATTTCCACACAATATGCAACCAGATTGTCGGCAGATCTCCACACAATATGCAACCAGATTGTCGGCAGATTTCCACACAATATGCAACCAGATTGTCAGCAGATTTCCCCACAAAATGCAACCAGATTGTCGCCAGATTTCCCCACAAAATGCAGTATATGTAGTTAGGTCTATAGTGGGCTAACATTAATTACCTGGAGGGAGGGTGGTTGGGCAGGCTGGCACACTATTTGCGGTGCAGGCAATGCACTGGGTAGGCAGTTAGGTAGCTGGGATGGGAGGGTAGGGAGATAGGTAGACGAGTGGGAGGGTAGGCAGATAGGTAGACGGGTGGGCAGTTAGGTAGCCGGGTGGGAAGTTAGGTAGAAAGGTGGGCAGTTAGGTAGCCGGGTGGGAAGTTAGGTAGAAAGGTGGGCAGTTAGGTAGCCGGGTGGGAAGTTAGGTAGCCGGGTGGCAGGGTGGGCATTTAGGTAGCTGGGGGGCAGGGTAGGCAGATAGATAGCTGGGTGGCAGGGTAGGCAGATAGGTAGCCAGGTGGGCAGCTAGGTAGCTGGGTGGGCAGTTAGGTAGCCGGGTGGGCAGTTAGATATCCAAGTGGGAGGGTGGGCAGTTAGGTAGCCAGGTGGGCAGTTAGGTAGCCGGGTGGGCAGTTAGGTAGCCGGGTGGCAGGGTGGGCAGTTAGGTAGCCAGGTGGGAGGGTGAGCAGTTAGGTAGCCGGGTGGGAGGGTGGGCAGTTAGGTAGTGGGCAGTTAGGTAGCCGGGTGGGAGGGTGGGCAGTTAGGTAGCCCTCAGTTAGGTAGCCGGGTGGGAGGGTGGGCAGTTAGGTAGCCAGGTGGGAGGGTGAGCAGTTAGGTAGCCGGGTGGGAGGGTGGGCAGTTAGGTAGTGGGCAGTTAGGTAGCCGGGTGGGAGAGTGGGCAGTTAGGTAGCCGGGTGGGAGGGTGGGCAGTGAGGTAGCCCTCAGTTAGGTAGCCGGGTGGCAGGGTGGGCAGTTAGGTAGCCGGGTGGGAGGGTGGGCAGTTAGGTAGCCGGGTGGGAGGGTGGGCAGTTAGGTAATGGGCAGTTAGGTAGCCGGGTGGGAGAGTGGGCAGTTAGGCAGCCGGGTGGGCAGTTAGGTAGCCCTCAGTTAGGTAGCCGGGTGGGCAGTTAGGTAGCCGGGTGGGAGGGTGAGCAGTTAGGTAGCCGGGTGGGAGGGTGGGCAGTTAGGTAGCTGGGTGGGAGAGTGGGCAGTTAGGTAGCCTTCAGTTAGGTAGCTCTCAGTTAGGTAGCCGGGTGGGAGGGTGGGCAGTTAGGTAGTGGGCAGTTAGGTAGCCGGGTGGGTGAGTGGGCAGTTAGGTAGCCGGGTGGGTGAGTGGGCAGTTAGGTAGCCGGGTGGGTGAGTGGGCAGTTAGGTAGCCGGGTGGGTGGGTGGGCAGTTAGGTAGCCGGGTGGGTGGGTGGTTGGGCAGTTAGGTAGCCGGGTGGGAGGGTGGGCAGTTAGGTAGCCGGGTGGGAGGGTGGGCAGTTAGGTAATGGGCAGTTAGGTAGCCGGGTGGGAGAGTGGGCAGTTAGGCAGCCGGGTGGGCAGTTAGGTAGCCCTCAGTTAGGTAGCCGGGTGGGCAGTTAGGTAGCCGGGTGGGAGAGTGGGCAGTTAGGCAGCCGGGTGGGCAGTTAGGTAGCCCTCAGTTAGGTAGCCGGGTGGGCAGTTAGGTAGCCGGGTGGGAGGGTGAGCAGTTAGGTAGCCGGGTGGGAGGGTGGGCAGTTAGGTAGCTGGGTGGGAGAGTGGGCAGTTAGGTAGCCTTCAGTTAGGTAGCTCTCAGTTAGGTAGCCGGGTGGGAGGGTGGGCAGTTAGGTAGTGGGCAGTTAGGTAGCCGGGTGGGTGAGTGGGCAGTTAGGTAGCCGGGTGGGTGAGTGGGCAGTTAGGTAGCCGGGTGGGTGGGCAGTTAGGTAGCCGGGTGGGTGGGTGGGCAGTTAGGTAGCCGGGTGGGTGGGTGGGTGGGCAGTTAGGTAGCCGGGTGGGTGGGTGGGTGGGCAGTTAGGTAGCCGGGTGGGTGGGTGGTTGGGCAGTTAGGTAGCCGGGTGGGTGGGCAGTTAGGTAGCCGGGTGGGTGGGCAGTTAGGTAGCCGGGTGGGTGGGTGGGTGGGCAGTTAGGTAGCCCTCAGTTAGGCGGGTGGGTGGATGGGCAGTTAGGTAGCCGGGTGGGAGAGTGGGCAGTTAGGTAGCCGGGTGGGAGGGTGGACAGTTAGGTAGCCGGGTAGGAGGGTGGGCAGTTAGGTAGCCGGGTGGGGTAGTGGGCAGTTAGGTAGCCGGGCGGGAGGGGAGGTAGCTGCCTCACCTGGGGTCCCCCCTCCTTTTATCAGCGGCGGGAGGTGCGTCATATACAGAAGGCTCCGTCGGAGTAATCAGCTACTAGAGGTTCAGCTGCCTCCGGGCTACGGTGTCCCCACTGTATTGCTGCTCGCAATAAAACCAGGAAGCGGTGCGAGCAGCAATACAGTGGGGACACCGTAGCCCGGAGGCAGCTGAACCTCTAGTGGCTGCTTACCCCCGCCGGAGCCTTCTGTATATGACTCACCTCCCGCCGCTGATAAAAGGAGGGGGGACTGCAGGTGAGGAGGGAGGGGGGCCCGGGGCCCCGGGGCCCCAAACAAAGAGTAAAAAAAAATTAATAAACAAAAAAAAAATTCCTCTCGGGCAGCTGCGGGCCCCCTGTGACGTAGCGCTGCCGCGGGGCCCCGTAGCAACGCTATGGCGGCTATCCCCATTGCTACGCCACTGCTTCCATGTAGTCTACTCCTCAGTGTCTTTCTCCTGTCCTGCATCCTGTGTGTTCACGGTGATCAAGGGAATTTTCCGTCCTCCATTTTAAAAATAGCCATTACCCCATAACAGCTTTCTGGTCAGCACACAGTTAAACTGTAACATCGCCCACTTGAGCCATAGGGAAACATGGACATTACCTGGTACATCCGTTTTCCTCTCAGCTATAACTGACAGCAACTGATATTTTACTGACAGCAACTGATATATTTCAGATCTGACAAAATATTGTCAGAACTAGATGGGATTATTGTCAGAAGAAAATGGTGAGCTTCTGAGAGGAACTGATGGCAAGGTAACTATGTTCATTTGAAGTTACCTCATGTGTTTATTTTAAATATTTTTACTCAGTACAGGTTCTCTTTAATGTAGCAGTGCGTTCTGTGTGCTGCTTGAATAACAGGAAGAGTGACAGTTGCAGCTTCTGAAGTTCCAGATTTAGCACGTTGCTATTTCAGTGACCGCAGTCAGTGCCGGAGGAAATGCCTGTTTATGCTAAACATCTTCTGCAGCCTTTGTTTTCTCAGGTCAGGACCTCCACCGCTAAGGAGGAAGTAAGGATGATGACTGCCCCTTGTGGAAGGACAGGAGCACTGCCCAGCGACTACTACTGGCTCACACCAACCCAGGGCAGGTTCTGGCCCTACTGGAGCCCTAGGCAAGACTGAGACCACACCCCTGTGCTACTAGGACAACCCACAAATGCACCAGAGCCCTAGGCAGGGCATATACTGCCCCCCACTCCATGCTACTAGGATACCCCACTAATGCACCAGAGCCCTAGGCAGGGCATATACTGCCCTCCACCCCCATACTACTAGGATACCCCACTAATGCACCAGCACAGTGCTGAGCGTAATTACGCATCGTAATCCAATGTAAATTTACGCGTAAGCGCTACGCGTAACTTACGGTCTTACGCGTAATTATTTACGTGTAAGGAGTTAAGTGGTATTGTAATTACACTGTCTACCGTAATTGCTAGGTATGCGTAATTTTTACGAAGACTTACGCGTAATTTTATGCGTAATTACTAACGTAAAAACTCCCCTTTTCTAAGAGTAGCCAATCAGTCAACATCCTAAACAACCAATAGTATCTTCTCCCGCCCTTCAGTATATAAGCGTACGTTTTGACGCATACGAATGATGTGTACGCAATAGCTGTCACATTGACGGCTATTGCGTACAAATCGTCCGTATGCGTCAAAAAATCCGCAGTAATGGGTATTACAGCACTACGCGTAACATTGTAGCGTAAGCGCCTACATTACGGTATCCTTACGCGTAACTGCGTAAGTTAACGCGTAATTACAGTGATGAACCGTAGATAATTTCCTACGCCGTAACCGTAATTGCGTAATGCGTAATAGCGTAAAATTACGCGTAATGATCCGTAAGCGTAGATTTTTCCATTACGACCAGCACTGCACCAGCATGCTGATAGCTGATATACGGAATTATGAGTGTGGATCTGTGAGCGATGTGTGGTATGAGAGCTGTACGGACAGGGGAGTTGGCAACTCCAATTTCACACTGACTTTTTTAAATTTGGTTAGTTTTTGATATTAGTAAAGTATTAAGATATTGTAAGAGTAGCAAACTTTGTGTTTATTGAAACGTACAACGCTCTCTATTCGTCTTCCTCATTCTTTGGGTCTAGCTCAATGACAGACCATTATTGTGCCGTTTCACTATTTTTGGGTTGACTGGCATAGTTTTTCTAATAAAGTGAGGCCCTGCCCAGTATTAGTATATTGTTCCTAGTAAAGGGAGGCCCTACCCAGTATTAGTATAGTGTTTCTAGTAAAGGGAGGCCCTGCCCAGTATTAGTATAGTGTTTCTAGTAAAGGGAGGCCCTGTCCAGTATTAGTATAGTGTTTCTAGTAAAGGGAGGCCCTACCCAGTATTAGTATAGTGTTCCTAATAAAGGGAGTCTACCCAGTATTAGTATAGTGTTCCTAATAAAGGGAGACCCAGTCCAGTATTAGTATAGTGTTCCTAATAAAGGGAGGCCCAGCCCAGTATTAGTATAGTGTTCCTAATAAAGGGAGGCCCAGCCCAGTATTAGTATAGTGTTCCTAATAAAGGGAGGCCTTGCCCAGTATTAGTATAGTGTTCCAAATAAAGGGAGGCCGTGCCCAGTATTAGTATAATGTTCCTAGTAAAGGGAGACCCTACCCAGTATTAGTATAGTGTTCCTAATAAAGGGAGGCCCAGCCCAGTATTAGTATAGTGTTCCTAATAAAGGGAGGCCCTGCCCAGTATTAGTATAGTGTTCCTAGTAAAGGGAGGCCCTACCCAGTATTAGTATAGTGTTTTTAGTAAAGGGAGGCCCTACCCAGTATTAGTATAGTGTTCCTAATAAAGGGAGGCCCAGCACAGTATTAGTATAGTGTTCCTAAAAAAGAGAGGCCCTGCCCAGTATTAGTATAGTGTTCCTAGTACAGGGAGGCCCTACCCAGTATTAGTATAGTGTTTCTAGTAAAGGGAGGCCCTACCCAGTATTAGTATAGTGTTCCTAATAAAGGAAGACCCTACCCAGTATTAGTATAGTGTTCCTAATAAAGGGAAACCCTGCCCAGTATTAGTATAGTGTTCCTAATAAAGGGAGGCCTTGCCCAATATTAGTATAGTGTTCCAAATAAAGGGAGGCCGTGCCCAGTATTAGTATAATGTTCCTAGTAAAGGGAGACCCTACCCAGTATTAGTATAGTGTTCCTAATAAAAGGAAACCCTACCCAGTATTAGTATAGTGTTCCTAATAAAGGGAGGCCCTGCCCAGTATTAGTATAGTGTTTCTAGTAAAGAGAGGCCCTACCCATTATTAGTATAGTGTTCCTAATAAAGGGAGGCCCTGCACAGTATTAGTATAGTGTTCCTAATAAGGGGAGGCCCTGCCCAGTATTAGTATAGTGTTCCTAATAAAGGGAGGCCCTGCCCAGTATTAGTATAGGGTTCCTAATAAAGGGAGGCCCTGCCCAGTATTAGTATAGTGTGCCTAATAAAAGGAGGCCCTGCCCAGTATTAGTATAGTTTTTCTAGTAAAGGGAGGCCCTACCCAGTATTAGTATAGTGTTCCTAATAAAGGGAGGCCCTACCCAGTATTAGTATAGTGTTCCTAATAAAGGGAGGCCCTATCCAGGATTAGTATAGTGTTCCTAATAAAGGGAGACCCTGCCCAGTATTAGTATAGTGTTCCCAGTAAAGGGATGCCCTGCCCAGTATTAGTATAGTGTTCCTAAAAAAGGGAGGCCCTGCCCAGTATTAGTATAGTGTTCCTAATAAAGGGAGGCCCTACCCAGTATTAGTATAGTGTTCCTAATAAAGGGAGGCCCTACCCAGGATTAGTATAGTGTTCCTAATAAAGGGAGACCGTGCCCAGTATTAGTATAGTGTTCCCAGTAAAGGGATGCCCTGCCCAGTATTAGTATAGTGTTCCTAATAAAGGTAGGCCCTGCCCAGTATTAGTATAGTGTTCCCAGTAAAGGGAGGCCCTGCCCAGTATTAGTATAGTGTTCCTAATAAAGGGAGGCCCTGCCCAGTATTAGTATAGTGTTTCTAGTAAAGAGAGGCCCTACCCAGTATTAGTATAGTGTTTCTACTAAAGGGAGGCCCTGCCCAGTATTAGTATAGTGTTTCTAGTAAAGGGAGGCCCTACCCAGTATTAGTATAGTGTTCCTATTAAAGGGAGACTACTCAGTATTAGTATAGTGTTCCTAATAAAGGGAGACTCTACCCAGTATTAGTATAGTGTTTCTAGTAAAGGGAGGCCCTACCCAGTATTAGTATAGTGTTCCTAATAAAGGGAGGCCCAGCCCAGTATTAGTATAGTGTTCCTAATAAAGGGAGGCCCTGCCCAGTATTAGTATACTGTTCCTAGTAAAGGGAGGCCCTACCCAGTATTAGTATAGTGTTTCTAGTAAAGGGAGGCCCTACCCAGTATTAGTATAGTGTTCCTAATAAAGGGAGGCCCTGCCCAGTATTAGTATAGTGTTCCTAATAAAGGGAGGCCCTGCCCAGTATTAGTATAGCGTTCCTAATAAAGGGAGGCCCTGCCCAGTATTAGTAAAGTGTTCCTAATAAAGGGAGGCCCTGCCCAGTATTAGTATAGTGTTTCTAGTAAAGGGAGGCCCTGCCCAGAATTAGTATAGTGTTCCTAATAAAGGGAGGCCCTGCCCAGTATTAGTATAGTGTTTCTAGTAAAGGGAGGCCCTGCCCAGTATTAGTATAGTGTTTCTAGTAAAGGGAGGCCCTACCCAGTATTAGTATAGTGTTCCTAATAAAGGGAGTCTACCCAGTATTAGTATAGTGTTCCTAATAAAGGGAGGCCCTACCCAGGATTAGTATAGTGTTCCTAATAAAGGGAGACCCTGCCCAGTATTAGTATAGTGTTCCCAGTAAAGGGATGCCCTGCCCAGTATTAGTATAGTGTTCCTAAAAAAGGGAGGCCCTGCCCAGTATTAGTATAGTGTTCCTAATAAAGGGAGGCCCTACCCAGTATTAGTATAGTGTTCCTAATAAAGGGAGGCCCTACCCAGGATTAGTATAGTGTTCCTAATAAAGGGAGACCGTGCCCAGTATTAGTATAGTGTTCCCAGTAAAGGGATGCCCTGCCCAGTATTAGTATAGTGTTCCTAATAAAGGGAGGCCCTGCCCAGTATTAGTATAGTGTTCCCAGTAAAGGGAGGCCCTGCCCAGTATTAGTATAGTGTTCCTAATAAAGGGAGGCCCTGCCCAGTATTAGTATAGTGTTTCTAGTAAAGAGAGGCCCTACCCAGTATTAGTATAGTGTTTCTAGTAAAGGGAGGCCCTGCCCAGTATTAGTATAGTGTTTCTAGTAAAGGGAGGCCCTACCCAGTATTAGTATAGTGTTCCTATTAAAGGGAGACTACTCAGTATTAGTATAGTGTTCCTAATAAAGGGAGACTCTACCCAGTATTAGTATAGTGTTTCTAGTAAAGGGAGGCCCTACCCAGTATTAGTATAGTGTTCCTAATAAAGGGAGGCCCAGCCCAGTATTAGTATAGTGTTCCTAATAAAGGGAGGCCCTGCCCAGTATTAGTATACTGTTCCTAGTAAAGGGAGGCCCTACCCAGTATTAGTATAGTGTTTCTAGTAAAGGGAGGCCCTACCCAGTATTAGTATAGTGTTCCTAATAAAGGGAGGCCCTGCCCAGTATTAGTATAGTGTTCCTAATAAAGGGAGGCCCTGCCCAGTATTAGTATAGCGTTCCTAATAAAGGGAGGCCCTGCCCAGTATTAGTAAAGTGTTCCTAATAAAGGGAGGCCCTGCCCAGTATTAGTATAGTGTTTCTAGTAAAGGGAGGCCCTGCCCAGAATTAGTATAGTGTTCCTAATAAAGGGAGGCCCTGCCCAGTATTAGTATAGTGTTTCTAGTAAAGGGAGGCCCTGCCCAGTATTAGTATAGTGTTTCTAGTAAAGGGAGGCCCTACCCAGTATTAGTATAGTGTTCCTAATAAAGGGAGTCTACCCGGTATTAGTATAGTGTTTCTAATAAAGGGAGACCCAGCCCAGTATTAGTATAGTGTTCCTAATAAAGGGAGGCCCAGCCCAGTATTAGTATAGTGTTCCTAATAAAGGGAGGCCCAGCCCAGTATTAGTATAGTGTTCCTAATAAAGGGAGGCCTTGTCCAGTATTAGTATAGTGTTCCAAATAAAGGGAGGCCGTGCCCAGTATTAGTATAATGTTCCTAGTAAAGGGAGACCCTACCCAGTATTAGTATAGTGTTCCTAATAAAGGGAGGCCCAGCCCAGTATTAGTATAGTGTTCCTAATAAAGGGAGGCCCTGCCCAGTATTAGTATAGTGTTCCTAGTAAAGGGAGGCCCTACCCAGTATTAGTATAGTGTTTCTAGTAAAGGGAGGCCCTACCCAGTATTAGTATAGTGTTCCTAATAAAGGGAGGCCCAGCACAGTATTAGTATAGTGTTCCTAATAAAGAGAGGCCCTGCCCAGTATTAGTATAGTGTTCCTAGTAAAGGGAGGCCCTACCCAGTATTAGTATAGTGTTTCTAGTAAAGGGAGGCCCTACCCAGTATTAGTATAGTGTTCCTAATAAAGGGAGACCCTACCCAGTATTAGTATAGTGTTCCTAATAAAGGGAAACCCTGCCCAGTATTAGTATAGTGTTCCTAATAAAGGGAGGCCTTGCCCAGTATTAGTATAGTGTTCCAAATAAAGGGAGGCCGTGCCCAGTATTAGTATAATGTTCCTAGTAAAGGGAGACCCTACCCAGTATTAGTATAGTGTTCCTAATAAAAGGAAACCCTACCCAGTATTAGTATAGTGTTCCTAATAAAGCGAGGCCCTGCCCAGTATTAGTATAGTGTTTCTAGTAAAGAGAGGCCCTACCCAGTATTAGTATAGTGTTCCTAATAAAGGGAGGCCCTGCCCAGTATTAGTATAGTGTTCCTAGTAAAGGGAGGCCCTACCCAGTATTAGTATAGTGTTTCTAGTAAAGGGAGGCCCTACCCAGTATTAGTATAGTGTTCCTAATAAAGGGAGACCCTACCCAGTATTAGTATAGTTTTCCTAATAAAGGGAAACCCTGCCCAGTATTAATATAGTGTTCCTAATAAAGGGAGGCCTTGCCCAGTATTAGTATAGTGTTCCAAATAAAGGGAGGCCGTGCCCAGTATTAGTATAATGTTCCCAGTAAAGGGAGACCCTACCCAGTATTAGTATAGTGTTCCTAATAAAAGGAAACCCTACCAAGTATTAGTATAGTGTTCCTAATAAAGGGAGGCCCTGCCCAGTATTAGTATAGTGTTTCTAGTAAAGAGAGGCCCTACCCAGTATTAGTATAGTGTTCCTAATAAAGGGAGGCCCTGCCCAGTATTAGTATAGTGTTCCTAATAAGGGGAGGCCCTGCCCAGTATTAGTATAGTGTTCCTAATAAAGGGAGGCCCTACCCAGTATTAGTATAGTGTTCCTAATAAAGGGGGGCCCTGCCCAGTATTAGTATAGTGTTCCTAATAAAGGGAGGCCCTGCCCAGTATTAGTATAGTGTGCCTAATAAAGGGAGGTCCTGCCCAGTATTAGTATAGTGTTTCTAGTAAAGGGATGCCCTACCCAGTATTAGTATAGTGTTCCTAATAAAGGGAGGCCCTACCCAGTATTAGTATAGTGTTCCTAATAAAGGGAGGCCCTACCCAGGATTAGTATAGTGTTCCTAATAAAGGGAGACCCTGCCCAGTATTAGTATAGTGTTCCCAGTAAAGGGATGCCCTGCCCAGTATTAGTATAGTGTTCCTAATAAAGGGAGGCCCTGCCCAGTATTAGTATAGTGTTCCTAATAAAGGGAGGCCCTACCCAGTATTAGTATAGTGTTCCTAATAAAGGGAGGCCCTACCCAGGATTAGTATAGTGTTCCTAATAAAGGGAGACCCTGCCCAGTATTAGTATAGTGTTCCCAGTAAAGGGATGCCCTGCCCAGTATTAGTATAGTGTTCCTAATAAAGGGAGGCCCTGCCCAGTATTAGTATAGTGTTCCCAGTAAAGGGAGGCCCTGCCCAGTATTAGTATAGTGTTCCTAATAAAGGGAGGCCCTGCCCAGTATTAGTATAGTGTTTCTAGTAAAGAGAGGCCCTACCCAGTATTAGTATAGTGTTTCTAGTAAAGGGAGGCCCTGCCCAGTATTAGTATAGTGTTTCTAGTAAAGGGAGGCCCTACCCAGTATTAGTATAGTGTTCCTATTAAAGGGAGACTACTCAGTATTAGTATAGTGTTCCTAATAAAGGGAGACTCTACCCAGTATTAGTATAGTGTTTCTAGTAAAGGGAGGCCCTACCCAGTATTAGTATAGTGTTCCTAATAAAGGGAGGCCCAGCCCAGTATTAGTATAGTGTTCCTAATAAAGGGAGGCCCTGCCCAGTATTAGTATACTGTTCCTAGTAAAGGGAGGCCCTACCCAGTAATAGTATAGTGTTTCTAGTAAAGGGAGGCCCTACCCAGTATTAGTATAGTGTTCCTAATAAAGGGAGGCCCAGCCAAGTATTCGTATAGTGTTCCTAATAAAGGGAGGCCCTGCCCAGTATTAGTATAGTGTTCCTAGTAAAGGGAGGCCCTACCCAGTATTAGTATAGTGTTTCTAGTAAAGGGAGGCCCTACCCAGTATTAGTATAGTGTTCCTAATAAAGGGAGACCCTACCCAGTATTAGTATAGTGTTCCTAATAAAGGGAAACCCTGCCCAGTATTAGTATAGTGTTCCTAATAAAGGGAGGCCTTGCCCAGTATTAGTATAGTGTTCCAAATAAAGGGAGGCCGTGCCCAGTATTAGTATAATGTTCCTAGTAAAGGGAGACCCTACCCAGTATTAGTATAGTGTTCCTAATAAAAGGAAACCCTACCCAGTATTAGTATAGTGTTCCTAATAAAGGGAGGCCCTGCCCAGTATTAGTATAGTGTTTCTAGTAAAGAGAGGCCCTACCCATTATTAGTATAGTGTTCCTAATAAAGGGAGGCCCTGCCCAGTATTAGTATAGTGTTCCTAATAAGGGGAGGCCCTGCCCAGTATTAGTATAGTGTTCCTAATAAGGGGAGGCCCTGCCCAGTATTAGTATAGTGTTCCTAATAAAGGGAGGCCCTGCCCAGTATTAGTATAGTGTTCCTAATAAAGAGAGGCCCTGCCCAGTATTGGTATAGTGTTTCTAGTAAAGGGAGGCCCTACCCAGTATTAGTATTGTGTTCCTAATAAAGGGAGGCCCTACCCAGTATTAGTATAGTGTTCCTAATAAAGGGAGGCCCTACCCAGGATTAGTATAGTGTTCCTAATAAAGGGAGACCCTGCCCAGTATTAGTATAGTGTTCCCAGTAAAGGGATGCCCTGCCCAGTATTAGTATAGTGTTCCTAATAAAGGGATGCCCTGCCCAGTATTAGTATAGTGTTCCTAATAAAGGGAGACCCTGCCCAGTATTAGTATAGTGTTCCTAATAAAGGGAGGCCCTACCCAGTATTAGTATAGTGTTCCCAGTAAAGGGAGGCCCTGCCCAGTATTAGTATAGTGTTCATAATAAAGGGAGGCCCTGCCCAGTATTAGTATAGTGTTTCTAGTAAAGAGAGGCCCTACCCAGTATTAGTATAGTGTTCCTGTCAGGAAACGCGGAAGAGCCGCCGCCATGAGTCAGCGGCAGGCGGCTCTTTCCGCGCATAGCATTGCAGAGCACGGAGAGGCAGCCGCCTCCACTCAGTCTGAGGCGGCTGTCCCCGTGCAGGGCATGGCGGAGCGCGGAGAAACCGCCGCGTTGGACGCGGCGGTTAGCGCGCATGGCCCCATTGTGGAGGCACCGCAGAGCGGACCTGGTGTGGCTGGGACACATAGTCCCTCTAGGTTTAGAGTGACGCGCGCACGCGCACTCAGGCAGGGATTATATGACAGCCAGAAGTAGTCAGCTGACCAGGCTGGTCAGCTGACACTGGCTTCATCTTTTCATTGGTCCAGCACTATGGGTGGTGCTGGGCAGTCCTAGGTGTATATATACTTCAGGATGTTCAGTTGCTGGTTGTCTGGCGTTGCGAACACATACGTGGGAGCACTCAGACCTGTAGTCAGATCCTTAAGAGTGCCGGGACCAGCTGGAGCTGTAATCCTACACTTAGCTAGATTCTGTTGATAGCTTAAAGTATTAGTTTGATTGTGATTATCTGTTATGACCCTTTTGCCTGCCTGACTATCCTCCTGAACTCCGATCTTGTACCTTGCCATTCTGATACTCTGTTGCCGTACCTCGGCTCGTCCTTAGACTCTGTTTCTGCCTCTTGATTTTGTACCTCGATATTTCTGATACCCTGTTGCCGAACCCTGCCTGTACTTTAGACTCCGCCTTTGCCTCCTGATTCTGTACTTTGTCTGTCCGTGTGGTTACGACCTGATCTGCCTGACCTCGAGAACCGACCTTACTGTTAGAGGCGGTTCCCAGTCCTGATAGTGACACTTCCTCTTGAGTGTCACTCTCGTTCTGTCAATTCCTACTCTCAGCCTGACTCCTCCCTCCGGGAGAGTCCAGAAGGAATTGTACAGTACTCCTTACTGCTCTGAGGCTCAGTCCTCTCATTATTACTGTTTGCACCAAAACACTCCACTCAGGTGAACAGAGGTTAGCTGGTATATCGGATTATCGGTGATACTGCAGATCACTTATAATCTGGTATATATCTGTATTCCCAGTGATACTGCAGATCACTGGTAATCAGATCCTCTCTGTGCTTCACCGATCGTTACAGAACGCCAGACCAAAAAACAAAATGGACGCACGCACTGGTCCTCTGGGTGAACTCGCCACTTCGGTGGATAATGTCAATCGAGTGCTGGGTGAACACAAAGCATTGATTGAGGCTTTGACAGGGTCCGTTCAAACCCTCCAGACGTCAGTGGATGAAGTGCGATCCCCTCCTAGCGCAGACATACGCATGCCCGTTCCTGAACGGTTCTCTGGCCACAGATCTGACTTCTGCAATTTTAGGAGTAGAGTGTTATCATATTTTGAATTGAGACCCCGATCCTCTGGTACTGAGGCCCAGAGAGTCACGTTTATCAAGACTTTATTGGCCGGTGACTCTCAGACCTGGGCATATAACCTATCTCCTATAGACACAGCACTGACCTCGGTAGAGGAATTCTTTAAGGCCATGGCAGTAATTTACGATGACCCAGACCTTGCTGCGACCTCTGAGCGGAAGCTCAAGCTTTTACGGCAAGGCAAGGGTCCAGTCGAAGATTACGCGGCCGAATTTCGTAGGTGGTCAGTTACGGCCCGGTTTGACACCTATGCCCTATTGGATTACTTCCTGTCCGGGTTGTCGGATGAGGTCTCCGACCTAATGTTAAGTCTACCCGAGCCCAAGACAGTCGATGAGGCCATCTCATCGGCCATTCGAATCGACCGTAGGCTACGCCATCAGAGACAGACTAGGGGCAGTCATCGGGTCAGGTTGACTTCTTACGCAGCACCTTCCGCTGCACCCCTAGTAACTCCATCTCCTTCTGTCTCACCGTCTCCGGTCTTGCCTCCACCTGAGCCGATGCAGATCGGTCGGTCTAAGCTGACCCAAGTGGAGAGAAGACGGAGAATGTCTGAACAATTATGTTTGTACTGTGGTGAAGGGGGGCATAGGGTACGAGACTGCCCCGTTAAGCCGGATAAGAATAAGCCGGGAAACGCTACCGCCTAGGAGTTGTAAGGGGTGACACCCCTAAAACACCCCTAAAAAGAAAAACGTTTGCTCCTTCCCTGTACGATTACATGGGGGGACAAATCTGAAGCCACGGAGGCCTTTGTTGATTCAGACTCCGCGGCTAATTTTATGAGTTCAGAGTTCGCAGAAAAGTTGGGCATTCCACTCACCCCAGTAAAACCACCTATCCAGGTTACTGCCGTGGACGACTCCCCGCTACAAAGGGACTGTCCGCTGTCTCAGACACCAGAGGTGGGAGTCATTGTTGGGGTTCTGCATAAGGAGAGTTTACGTTTTTTTGTATTACATATGACTACCTCCACAATTGTCCTAGGTATGCCCTGGCTGCAGCTCCATTCGCCACAGATTAATTGGGCGGCAGGACAATTAACCAGTTGGTCAGACTTCTGTTCCCAACAGTGTCTAGGGAAAGTGACATTAGGTCAGACCAAGTTTCATGTGGAGGGGGTTCCCGAGCAATACTCTGAGTTCTCGGATGTGTTCTGTCCTAAGGCTGCTGATAAGTTACCTCCTCATCGCCCTTTCGATTGCCCCATCGATCTCCGTGCCGGTTGTATGCCTCCTAGGGGTCACCTGTATAATTTGTCTGGACCAGAAAAAGTGGCTATGCAGGAGTACATCTGTGACAATCTAGCCAAGGGTTCATCCGCCCCTCCCGGTCGCCTGCGGGGGCCGGTTTCTTTTTTGTTAAAAAAAAAAGACGGAGGTCTTCGACCTTGCATCGATTACCGTGGCTTGAATAAAATCACGGTGAAGAATCGTTACCCGTTGCCCTTGATAGACGATTTATTCACGCAGGTCACGCAGGTCTTCTCAAAATTAGATCTGAGGGGTGCATACAACCTGAACCGCATTAGAAAGGGCGATGAATGGAAGACGGCCTTTAACACACCCGACGGGCATTACGAGTACTTAGTGATGCCCTTCGGGTTGTGCAATGCGCCAGCCGTCTTCCAGGAATTAATTAATGAGGTATTCAGGGAGGTGTTGGGTAGATTTGTGTTGGTATATCTCGACGATATACTAATCTACTCCAACAACCTCTCCGAGCACAGGGTTCATGTTAGATTTGTATTGGAAAGATTGAGACGAAATATACTTTATGCCAAGGTGGAGAAGTGTATTTTTAAAGTGACCACTGTCACGTTCCTAGGGTATGTGATTTCCACCTCGGGCCTGTCAATGGATCCTGCCAAGGTCACAGCTGTCTTAGAATGGCCACACAGCCAGTGGGGTTGAAAGCCCTACAGAGATTTTTAGGGTTTGCGAACTATTATAGGAGGTTCATAAAGGGGTAATCCACGATAATTGCCCCCCTTACCAGTCTCACAAGAAAGGGGGCAGATACCAACCACTGGTCCCCTGAGGCTGTGGCAGCCTTTTCTCACCTGAAAAAATTGTTTTGCTCAGCACCTATTTTGAGACATGTGGACACGTCCTTTCCCTTTACTGTGGAGGTCGATGCCTCGGAGGTTGGGGTGGGGGCGGTGCTGTCTCAGCGGTCAGGGTTGCAGGGCAGATTACATCCATGCGCTTATTTTTCCCGTAGGTTTTCTCCAGCAGAGAAAAACTACGATATAGGCAACCGGGAACTTCTGGCCATTAAATTGGCATTTGAAGAATGGCGCCATTGGTTGGAGGGGGCAGAACATACGATCACGGTTTACACTGATCATACGAATTTGGAATACATCGAGGGGGCTAAGAGACTGAGTCCCTGTCAGGCCCGTTGGTCGTTATTCTTTACGAGGTTTAGATTTATAATCACGTACACTCCAGGCAGCAAAAACATCAAGGCAGATGCCCTGTCCAGATGTTTCGAACAAGAGACAGCACAGCCCCTCGCTCCTGAGTCCATCGTCCCGCAGAGGTTGGTGTTTGCAGCCACAGAGACCTGGGAGGATTGGACAGGGGTTTTGGATCCCTTTCAGCAGGATGTCCCTGAGGGAAAACCCGAGGGGGTTTTGTTTATCCCACTGCCTTTTCGTCTACAGGTATTACAAATGTTCCACGCCCATAAGAACGCTGGTCACCCTGGTGCTGCCAGAACGCAGGATCTGATTGCCAGGTGTGCTTGGTGGCCTTCCATGGCAACAGACTGCAAGGAATTTGTCAGGGAATGTGCGGTATGTGCTAAAAGTAAACCCTCCCGGCTGGCACCTGTGGGAAGGTTGCAGCCTTTGCCCACCCCGAGTGAGCCATGGACACATCTGTCCATGGATTTTGTGGGAGAATTGCCCAGGTCTGAAGGCATGTCGGTCATTTGGGTGGTAGTCGACCGCTTTAGCAAAATGGCCCATTTTGTGCCCTTGAAAGGACTCCCCTCGGCTCAGGAACTGGCCGAATTGTTCATCGTTCACGTCTTCCGGTTGCATAGCATTCCGGAAAACATTGTGTCAGATAGGGGAGTCCAATTTGTGTTTGGATTTTGGAGGGCATTTTGTCATCAAATGGGCATGGAGCTGTCATTCTCGTCAGGCTACCACCCACAGACCAATGGGCAAACGTAGAGGGTCAATCAGGCTTTGGAACAATTTTTGAGGTGTTATGTTGCTGAGGCACAGAACGATTGGGTCAAATTCTTGCCTTTCGCGGAGTTTGCACACAATAACTTAAAAAGTTCCTCCTCGGGGTTCCCTCCGTTTCAGATAGTAAACGGGAGGTTGCCTAAATTCTCCCCATTGCCAGTGGCCTCCACTCCGTTTCCAGCACTGGAGGATTGGCAGAGGTCACTCAGGGACAATTGGGGAATGGTTAGAGAGAATTTGCAGAAAGCATTTCAAAGTCAAAAGGGTCAAGCGGACAAGAAATGTTCCTTGGAATGGAAGTTTAAGCCAGGGCAATTTAGTATGGGTGTCCACACGTCACTTGACCCTGAAGCAGCCATCTGCCAAACTGGGCCCCAGGTTTGTGGGTCCATTTTCTGTGACTAAGAGAATCAACAACGTAACTTATGCCATCGATCTCCCCGCCAGCATGCGTGGGGTGAGATCATTTCACGTGTCCCTGCTCAAGCCGGCAGTTCATGTGGGCCCTACTCCTCCTCCTCCTGTGATGATAGATGACCAACCTGAGTACGAGGTAGAAAAGATATTAGATTCACGCATTGTACAAAACTCAGTACAATATTTGGTGCATTGGAAAGGGTATGGCATTGAGTAGAGACAATGGGTACCGGGGAGTCGCATGCATGCGGACGAATTGAGGAAAGAGTTTCACGCCTTACATCCGGAAAAGCCTGGAAGGAGCTGTCCGGAGTCCACTCCTTGGGGGAGGGGGGGGTACTGTCAGGAAACGCGGAAGAGTCAGCTGCAGGCGGCTCTTTCCGCGCATAGCATTGCAGAGCACGGAGAGGCAGCCGCCTCCACTCAGTCTGAGGCGGCTGTCCCCGTGCAGGGCATGGCGGAGCGCGGAGAAACCGCCGCGTTGGACGCGGCGGTTAGCGCGCATGGCCCCATTGTGGAGGCACCGCAGAGCGGACCTGGTGTGGCTGGGACACATAGTCCCTCTAGGTTTAGAGTGACGCGCGCGTGCGCACTCAGGCAGGGATTATATGACAGCCAGAAGTAGTCAGCTGACCAGGCTGGTCAGCTGACACTGGCTTCATCTTTTCATTGGTCCAGCACTATGGGTGGTGCTGGGCAGTCCTAGGTGTATATATACTTCAGGATGTTCAGTTGCTGGTTGTCTGGCGTTGCGAACACATACGTGGGAGCACTCAGACCTGTAGTCAGATCCTTAAGTGTGCCGGGACCAGCTGGAGCTGTAATCCTACACTTAGCTAGATTCTGTTGATAGCTTAAAGTACTAGTTTGATTGTGATTATCTGTTATGACCCTTTTGCCTGCCTGACTATCCTCCTGAACTCCGATCTTGTACCTTGCCATTCTGATACTCTGTTGCCGTACCCCGGCTCGTCCTTAGACTCTGTTTCTGCCTCTTGATTTTGTACCTCGATATTTCTGATACCCTGTTGCCGAACCCTGCCTGTACTTTAGACTCCGCCTTTGCCTCCTGATTCTGTACTTTGTCTGTCCGTGTGGTTACGACCTGATCTGCCTGACCTCGAGAACCGACCTTACTGTTAGAGGCGGTTCCCAGTCCTGATAGTGACACTTCCTCTTGAGTGTCACTCTCGTTCTGTCAATTCCTACTCTCAGCCTGACTCCTCCCTCCGGGAGAGTCCAGAAGGAATTGTGCAGCACTCCTTACTGCTCTGAGGCCCAGTCCTCTCATTATTACTGTTTGTACCAAAACACTCCACTCAGGTGAACAGAGGTTAGCTGGTATATCGGATTATCGGTGATACTGCAGATCACTTATAATCTGGTATATATCTGTATTCCCAGTGATACTGCAGATCACCGGTAATCAGATCCTCTCTGTGCTTCACCGATCGTTACAGTTCCTAATAAAGGGAGGCCCTGCCCAGTATTAGTATAGTGTTCCTAATTAAGGGAGACCCTGCCCAGTATTAGTATAGTGTTCCTAATAAAGGGAGACCCTGCCCAGTATTAGTATAGTGTTCCTAATAAAGGGAGACCCTGCCCAGTATTAGTATAGTGTTCCTAATAAAGGGAGACCCTGCCCAGTATTAGTATAGTGTTCCTAATAAAGGGAGGCCCTGCCCAGTATTAGTATAGTGTTTCTAGTAAAGGGAGGCCCTACCCAGTATTAGTATAGTGTTCCTAATTAAGGGAGGCCCTGCCCAGTATTAGTATAGTGTCCCTAATAAAGGGAGGCCTCCCCAGTATTAGTATAGTGTTCCTAATAAAGGGAGGCCCTGCCCAGTATTAGTATAGTGTTCCTAATAAAGGGATGCCCTGCCCAGTATTAGTATAGTGTTCCTAATAAAGGGAGGCCCTGCCCAGTATTAGTATAGTGTTTCTAGTAAAGAGAGGCCCTACCCAGTATTAGTATAGTGTTCCTAATAAAGGGAGGCCCTGCCCAGTATTAGTATAGTGTTCCTAATTAAGGGAGGCCCTGCCCAGTATTAGTATAGTGTTCCTAATAAAGGGAGACCCTGCCCAGTATTAGTATAGTGTTTCTAGTAAAGAGAGGCTCTACCCAGTATTAGTATAGTGTTCCTAATAAAGGGAGGCCCTGCCCAGTATTAGTATAGTGTTCCTAATAAAGGGAGACCCTGCCCAGTATTAGTATAGTGTTCCTAATAAAGGGAGGCCCTGCCCAGTATTAGTATAGTGTTTCTAGTAAAGGGAGGCCCTACCCAGTATTAGTATAGTGTTCCTAATAAAGGGAGGCCCTACCCAGTATTAGTATAGTGTTCCTAATAAAGGGAGGCCCTACCCAGTATTAGTATAGTGTTCCTAATAAAGGGAGGCCCTACCCAGTATTAGTATAGTGTTCCTAATAAAGGGAGGCCCTACCCAGTATTAGTATAGTGTTCCTAGTAAAGGGATACTCTACCCAGTATTAGTATAGTGTTCCTAGTAAAGGGAGGCCCTGTGCAGCATTAGTATAGTGTTTCTAGTAAAGGGAGGCCCTACCCAGTATTAGTATAGTGTTCCTAATAAAGGGAGGCTCCACCCAGTATTAGTATAGTGTTCCTAATAAAGGGAGACTACCCAGTATTAGTATAGTGTTCCTAATAAAGGGAGACTACCCAGTATTAGTATAGTGTTCCTAATAAAGGGAGGCCCTGCCCAGTATTAGTATAGTGTTCCTAATAAAGGGAGACCCTGCCCAGTATTAGTATAGTGTTCCTAATAAAGGAAGGCCCTGCCCAGTATTAGTATAGTGTTTCTAGTAAAGGGAGGCCCTACCCAGTATTAGTATAGTGTTCCTAATAAAGGGAGGCCCCCTACCCAGTATTAGTATAGTGTTCCTAATAAAGGGAGGCCCTGCCCAGTATTAGTATAGTGTTCCTAATAAAGGGAGGCCCTGCCCAGTATTAGTATAGTGTTCCTAATAAAGGGAGGCCCTGCCCAGTATTAGTATAGTGTTTCTAGTAAAGGGAGGGCCCTACCCAGTATTAGTATAGTGTTTCTAGTAAAGGGAGGCCCTACCCAGTATTAGTATAGTGTTCCTAATAAAGGGAGGCCCTGCCCAGTATTAGTATAGTGTTCCTAGTAAAGGGAGGCCCTGCGCAGTATTAGTATAGTGTTTCTAGTAAAGGGAGGCCCTGCGCAGTATTAGTATAGTGTTTCTAGTAAAGGGAGGCCCTGCGCAGTATTAGTATAGTGTTCCTAATAAAGGGAGGCCCTACCCAGTATTAGTATAGTGTTCCTAATAAAAGGAAACCCTACCCAGTATTAGTATAGTGTTCCTAATAAAGGGAAACCCTACCCAGTATTAGTATAGTGTTCCTAATAAAGGGAGGCCCTGCCCAGTATTAGTATAGTGTTCCTAATAAAGGGAGGCCCTGCCCAGTATTAGTAAAGTGTTCCTAATAAAGGGAGGCCCTGCCCAGTATTAGTATAGTGTTTCTAGTAAAGGGAGGCCCTGCCCAGTATTAGTATAGTGTTCCTAATAAAGGGAGGTCCTGCCCAGTTTTAGTATAGTGTTCCTAATAAAGGGAGGCCCTGTCCAGTATTAGTATAGTGTTCCTAGTAAAGGGAGGCCCTGCGCAGTATTAGTATAGTGTTTCTAGTAAAGGGAGGCCCTGCGCAATATTAGTATAGTGTTTCTAGTAAAGGGAGGCCCTGCGCAGTATTAGTATAGTGTTCCTAGTATAGGGAGGGCCTGCCCAGTATTAGTATAGTGTTCCTAGTATAGGGAGGGCCTGCCCAGTATTAGTATAGTGTTCCTAGTATAGGGAGGGCCTGCCCAGTATTAGTATAGTGTTCCTAGTATAGGGAGGGCCTGCCCAGTATTAGTATAGTGTTCCTAGTATAGGCAGGGCCTGCCCAGTATTAGTATAGTGTTCCTAGTATAGGGAGGGCCTGCCCAGTATTAGTATAGTGTTACTAGTAAAGGGTGGCATTACATGGGAGAGGGGGCTTCACATGGAATGGGAGGGGCAATGCTGCACAAGAAAGGGGAGACACAACATTCTTGGTCTACTAGGGGCAAAAAGAAGTATAAATCCGGCCTTGCTTGCTGCACCTTCACTAATGGACAGAGCTGTCTGTTCTGAAATTCTGTAACAGCAATTAGTGGCTGTTATCTGTTGTCTTCACTGGAGGAAAAGAGAGTTGGACTTTTATCTCTGGAGTATTTCCAGGCTTTGTGTCACCCCCTGCCCTCCCCTATGGCAGCCCCAGGCCTGCAGTGTCACCCCCTGCCCTCCCCTATGGCAGCCCCAGGCCTGCAGGGGGTGTGTATTACCCTCAGCACTGACAATAGCAGTCCCAGGCCTGCAGTGTCACCCCCTGCCCTCCCCTATGGCATCCCCAGGCCTGCAGTGTCACCCCCTGCCCTCCACTATGGCAGCTCCAGGCCTGCAGGGGGCATGTTACCCTGAGGCTGAGCACTGACAGTGGGCCGCAGCATGTTCCTGCTCTGATGGTGGCTGGAGATTGTTGGCAATGGGGGACCGGAATGTGAAGATCTTCCTGACATGAAGGAACCAGATGTTATCAGTGACAGCAGTCACCACAGAGCAGCAGTTACTATACTGGCAGAGGATGCAGGCCCCTCATGTAAACATTGATAAATTGAAGACAAAATACCACTTTAAATAGCACAAACTAGCCAAGTAATCAGTGTAATTAGGAGGAGGGGGGCTCAGCCAATCACATCAGGCCTTCAGTGCGGCTCCACAAACCAGCCAGCAGTTTCTTTTTTTGATCAACAAAACACTGTTTATTGAATGAAAAATTAAACTGTACAACAGTTCACAGTGATCATAGCAACAACACCAAGTAACACGTCGGTACAGCAGTTCACAGCGATCATAGCACCAAGTAGCATATAAAAAGGTATAAGTAAGGTTCCATAAAATGTTATCAATCTGGATCTCCAGTGAGCCTCCTTGATACCCCACCTCCTGAAAGAATTTGGTTTCTAATGCTGGATATACACGATTCTGAGACATTTAGATGGCTCGATAGATCATTTCCGACATGTCCGATCTCTGGCCTGATCGGTTCGCTGCTCGATTCCACATTGAAGACAATGCAAAAAGATAAGAAAAACGAGCGGAAGATAAGAGAATCGCCTGCGGAGTCGAGCAGGGAATCGATCGAGTGGGAGAATTGAGCGTCAAAATCGAGCCGTGTATGCCCAGCATAAGAGTCAGAGGATCAACATAATCCTGGCAAGCCAAATTTCCCCAAATGTTCTCAAATTTAGCAGGAGCATTCCTATGTGCAGAGATTACTTTCTCTAATTTCAACGCATCGATTATCTGTTTAATCCAAACGGGTTCGGAGGAGCGGTGTTTTTCCAGGATTAGGAATATAAAATATTTGGCAAAGCCAGTAATTTACCAGCACCCCCCCGAATACAACGACATAGCATTTATGTACATTGTCTTTATAGGGGAACCTTGGTTTGCTTGCATAATTTGTTCCGAAACCTGCTTGTAATCCAAAGCCCTCTTATATCAAAGCAAACCTCCCCATAAGAATTAACGGAAACCCAGTTGATTCATTCCATTATCCAAAAACAGTTATGTATTATGAAATTCCATTTTGACAGATAAAAGAATGACGAACACACATGGGCAGCAAGAATTATTTCCACTCTGATCAATGATCCGGTTAAATGAGTGATTCTTCCACAGACCAGAAATATGAGATGACTGGGTTTATTGGTTGCAATCAGAAGTGGTGATCAACATCTTTGAACCATCCAGGCTGCGCAGTGTGTATGTAAAGGCCGTACCCACCTCGCAATTTTTTGGGGAAACGAGCGGTTGTTTCCGCAATCTTGTGACTTGGGTACAGAAACGCGATCACGTGCATGAAACTTAGCGATGCGCCATAATAACGACTCTCATGGCGGATTGGATCTTTAAGATCCCTGATGACTCGGCACAACATACCTTGACTTCCCGTTCACGCCCATCGTGTACCGTCGCGTGATGTCACGCATACCCGTCGGCAAGGGGTGTACCTAGAAATCACTGGGCCCTCCTGAAAAACTTTGGGTGGGGCCCCCTCCTGCCAATCCCCCCCCCCCCTCCCACATTCTGCACAGGTAAACTGAGAACCAATGTTAATCAGTTGGGTAGTGCACACTTTAATGTGCTTTCCCTATGCAGATAAAAACTGTGAAGCACTGAACACATTTTCTCTATCAATTACATTAGCTTATGTGATAAAACGTGGAGGTGTGCTCCCAGCCTCAGCTTATTACACTCACTCTGTCCATCTCTGATGGAACACAACTGGCTCTGCAGACATCTCCAGCATCAGTACAGTACACAGCACTTGGGGAGGGGTAGCGAGGTTAGGGCTGGGCACTGTACACAAGAGCCTGCTGCACACTGAGTTTTTTCTCCGTGCCCTTAGTTGTCTGTCTCTCAGGACAGGGCACCCTGTTGCTTCTGTGCCCCCCCCCCCCGCGGCTGCATACCTTGCAGGGTCTATTGTTACGCCCCTGCCGTCAGCAGGAAGATGGCCTCGTCGTCGTGGGACGCTGTGATCATCTTCCTTCATCACGAGTTGAGTATTCAGCTTAAAGAGAACCTGAGATGAAACAAAAAACAAACATACATACCTGGGGCACGGACTTAGTATGAGAAGAATCACAGGCTACAACTCTGAGTCCATGCTGCAGGAAGTGGCTGGTGAAGGGGCTTTATTTGACATACTTTCATTTATTTCAGCTAATCAAAGAAAGTCTACACTAAACAAGGAGCTAGGAAAGCCTCTGGTCCGGACGGAGTGTCACCAGCCTGCCTGAAAACTTGCGCTCGTCAGCTTGCTCCCACCCTCTCTTCCATCTTCACGAGGTCCCTCCAGGGAGGCAAAGTACCCACGTGCTTCAAGAGGTCCACCATTATCCCTGTCCCCAAAAAGCAGGGAATCCTCGACCTCAACAACTTCAGGCCAGTGGCACTTACATCCGTGATCATGAAAGCTTTTGAAAGCATGGTGCTCCCCCTCCTTAAGCACTCCACAGAGGGACTGCTAGACCCACACCAGTTCGCGTACAGAGCGAACAGGTCCACTGATGATGCCATTAACATCTGCTTGGAGCTCGTCTATGATCACCTGGATAACCCGGACTCTTACGCCAGGATCCTCCTACTGGACTTCAGCTCAGCATTCAATACCATCAGCCCCCAAATACTGCAAGACAATCTTGCCGCGATAGGAGTCCACCCCACCCTACACCTGTGGATCACAGACTTCCTCTCCAACAGGTCCCAGGTTGTTAGGCTGGGCACTATCTCCTCACAACCTAGGACCACCAACACAGGAGCCCACAAGGCTGCGTCCTGTCGCCGTTTCTGTTCTCTCTATATACGAACAACTGCAAATCCACGACAGACTCTGTAAAAGTAATCAAATTCGCTGACGACACGACTATTGTCGGTCTCATCACCAATAACGATGAGAAGGAGTACCGCCACCAGGTCGAAGGCGTCTGTCACTGGTGCAGAAAGAACGGATTGGTCCTAAATACAGCGAAAACTGTGGAGATGATTGTTGATTTCAGGAGCTGCGCCTCCATCCCGCCACCAATCTGCATCGATGGCAAGGAGGTGGAAAGAGTCCCCAGCGTCCGCCTTCTGGGCACAACCATCTCCAATGACCTGAGGTGGAAGGCCAACACAGTCTCCACACAGAGAAAAGCCCAACAGAGACTTTTCTTTCTCCACCAACTAAAAAAGTTTGGTATGGCCCAAAAACTTCTGACAAACTTCTACTCCGCTACAATAGAATCTGTCCTATGCTCTTCCATCCTGGTTTGGTATGCCAGCTCCTCTGCCAGCGACAGGCTCAAACTGCAGAGGGTCATCAGATCAGCGGAGAGGATCATCGGGAGATCCCTTCCCTCTCTGGACCTCCTTTACCACTCCAGGCTGCACTCCAGAGCATTAAAGATCACCAACCATCCCTCACACCCAGGCCACCGCTTCTTTAGTCAGCTCCCCTCGAGCCGGCGGCTCCGGTTCCGGTCCATCTTCACCAAGACCTCAAGGCATAAAAACAGTTTTTTTCCCTCGGCTGTCAACCTTCTGAACTCTCTCCACGTAACTGCCCATCCCCACACCACAACACCATGTCTGCACTGAGGCACTCTGCACGTGGATAGACGATGCCCTAGCTCAAGCTGACTCTTTTGGGTGTTTTTTTGGGTGTTTCTTTGTGTTATAACTTATGCTACAACATTGTCTTTCTCTGCATCTGGTATAATGTTCTGTTCCTTTCTGACTGTTTGACTTGTCCTGTATCTGTACCTATATCCTGTATCAGTACCCTGTACGTGCCAAGACCAATTCCGGGCACGACCCAGTCGTGCTTGGTGATAATAAAGATTCTGATTCTGAGATAATCAGAGCAGGATCAAGGTAACCTAGGCCTGGGGGGGGGGGGGGGGGTCATCTGCCACCTTCCCTGACCCCAGGAACGTAGACGGAGGCTCACAGATTAGCAAGGTCTTATACACTACATGTTTCATCAGGTGTGTCTTCCTACCACCACCACCCACTATATAACACCCTGTAAGAGAGACTCCTCCCTCAGGTTACATTTGTCTATAACCTCATGTACTGTACAACTGTTACTTCACAACTGGTAGCAATGATAGCGAGAGGTCCGCACATGCGCAGAAGACCCAGACTGGACCCGACTGAGCAAGTTACCGGGGCTGATTGTGTTTGAACGGCAGACCGCGGGAGGACGGGGACGGACTCACATGAGCATATGGGGCTGGAGGAAGACCCGAGGTAAGGTTAGATTCTTGCATTTCAGAGATTGATCGAGAGAGATTCAGAAACAATCCTCCGGTTCCCCGCTGCGGCTCACTATGGTTCTTGCAACTGTAATGTCGCGAGCCACTGCCAATGCCTTACAGTACTCATTTAAAGGATACCAGAGCTGAAACAAAAAGTAAAAGCGGGGGGAGCAGACCTGTATATGAAGTGGTCCTCACGCCCACATCTCCCCCAGTTCTCCTCCACCCCCCCCTTCTATATTGCACAAATGCCCCCCAAAGCCACTTCCTGGTCAGCTGAGTCGAGCATTGGTGTGCAGGCCCGGCTGTGCGCATCATTGATCGATGGGAGCGCTATGCACACGACGTCACGACTACGTAGTGCAAGAAGGGAGGGGGGTGGAGGAAGGCCGGTCCGCCTATGATGCCGAGTGAGGCAACTTCCTCAGGCAGCAGAAGTCTGGGGGCAGCACCAGGCAGAAACAGGAAGTGAAGAGGGTGCTTGGCCAACCTATGCTGGGGGCAACTGTACCTGGCTAACCAATACTGGGGACACTTATAACCCACTACCTACCTATACCAAGGGTGTTTTTTTTTTTGGGGGGGGGGGGGACTCACCGCAGCTATAACGTTCAGTGCAAATTGTTGGGTGCTGTGCAATTATTCCAAGTTTTTTACTTTTTGTTGCTCTGGTATGTTTTAAAGCAGTAGTCCTCAAACTAAGGCCTGCGGGCCGAATGTGGCCCCCTGAGGCTTTTTTACCGGCACACACACACACACACACACACACACACACACACACACACACACACACACACACACACACACACACACACACACACACACACACACACACACACACACAATGTATTACTTATAGATGCGGTAAGCTACATCTTTAATTATTATTGGTCTGCCTAAGAATGGCAGTGCTGGCACCACCTATCCAGATTCGCTGGTTTCCAATCAAATTCCACATCAGGTGACACTGCTGTCAAATTGGACTGCAGGTTGTCACCTGGGTATGCTTCACTGTCTGGCCCACAAAGACTTCTACATCATTTTATGTATACTCCGGCCCCCCAGCAGTCTGAAATATGTTGGCCCTCGACCCAAAACGTTTGGGGACCCCTGTTTTAAAGTGACAGTGATATAGTCAGCGGAGGCTTCATGTCTCCCCCTGAGTGTTTCCGGATAGAGTCCTGTTATTGGAGGCAGCTGTTTTAGCTGCTGATGTTTTGGTTTGAATTCTCGGCTGGCTGTGGGCCGGGCACGTGTTGCCGGGAGTTTCACTTCCCTTGTGTTGGGTAAAAGCCGAGCACAGCAGAGCAGGAAACCCTTTGAAAGATCTGCAGAAACTTGCAGCCGCATTGTTGGCCGGCGTAACTTAAGTCTTTTGCAAACAGGGGCGCCCACGTAAATATTCTGCTAACCAGGCCCAACCAGAAATACCAGAAACTAATGAGAGAGCTTCACAAACGAACAGCATTTCTTATCCCTCGGCGAGGAATACACCCATCTGTCTGTTATGGGTCACCTCGTATGTCGTTGTGTTTGCCAAAACAGAGCCGCCGGCAAAAATATTATCTCTGCTTTCAAACGTGGCCATTGTTAAGCAGGCCATACACGCATCGACTTCTCTGCTGCCCAACAAGAAACATTGATCGTGATTTAGATTGATTCACAGCAGGGGCGTTGCTAGTCCCAAAGATCAGTGGCACGTGCCCCGGATCTATTCTGGGGTGCCCCGGATGTCCCCCAGGCAGAGTCAGCTGTGCTGCTTCAATGGCGGGCATGCTGGGAGCTGTGGTGCATCAATTGGGGGTATGCTGGGTGCTGTGGTGCCTCTATGTAGGAAAGCTGGGTGCTGTGGTGCCTTTATGGGGGCATGCAGGGAGCTGTGGTTCTTCTATGGAGGCATGCTGGGAGTTGTGGTGCCTCACTGGGAGTCCCATGGGAAGGGGTCCACTAGAAGGTCACGGAATGCTATGGGGGAACTGCCAGATAACCTTGTGGCAGGCAGCCCGCCCAGCAGAAAGCCAGACCAGCCAGCACAGAAGCCAGGGAACTCTGCCTAGTTATGTTTAAGTGACACTGACTAGTTAGACTGTGAGATGCTGCATTTTGGGGTTGTGTTTTTTTTTTTGTTTTTTTTTTTTGTATTAATGGAGAGGGGACTCCATCCAACATTTTGCTGGGCAGGCCTGCTTACACCGCTGTTAAATTCATGTAAATTTGGCTCCACCCATGACCACTCCCACATTCTGATGCATAGCCACACTTATTTTTAGGCTGGAGTGCACAAAAGTGCCCTGGATCTCTTAGTATCCTAGCAACGCCCCTGATTCGCCACAAAGGTGTAACTAGAGGGTAGCAGCCTCTGCAGGGGGGGGGCCCATAGCTGTAAGGGGGCCCGACTACTACGTCACTCCCTCTGGTAAAAGGGGTGCATCCTTCAGATCAGGTGTTATTGTGGCTGCACTTTTTATGAGTGCGACGAGTATGATGTCAACACTCAGCGCTGCGTAATATGTTGGCGCTTTATAAATACAATAAATAAATAATAAATAGCTCCTAACTGTCCCTCTTTTGGGGGGACAATCCCTCTATCCCTCTTTCCTCCCTCTTTCAGGACTAATGTACAGATCTATGTGAATATTTTTAATTTGCTGCATAAAAAAACGTGTTTCTAAACTTTGTTCCCATCCTTTAAATTGATATATTTCTTACTTTCAGATGTTAATATGAAGGATAATGAACCAGGATAGAGAGGACCAGTGTGGTTTGAGTTATAAAACATTTTTTTAATGAAATCTTTATAGTGTATGTGATTAGGGGTGTGTAGGGGCGTGGTTAGAGGTGTGAGGGTCACCCAGGGAAGGCAAGGAAAGGGTGTGAATTTTATGGGACCCCCATCAAAGTTTCACTGGGGGGGCGCCATGATTTGTAGTTATGCCCCTGGATCAAAATTAAGAACGGACCAGACTGTAAATTTCGATTGATTGGACGCATTGGGGATCGGCAATGCTGCAGTTTGATAGATTTTCACTGGATTTCATGGTGAAATCTATTGCAAATCTGAATGCCGTGTATGGGAGGAATCAATCCCTCCCATACATGGAGGAATCGATCTGTTTGCAACTTTGATAGAGGAAACTTTGGGCAAAAAATGAACTGCCTTTAGTTGCATGGCGCTCCTTCGCTAGCGACTTGTGAGCAGGAATCCATAGTGATGAAGGGTGCAGCAGGGCCGCCACCAGAAAATTTTGGGCCCCACACTGGGCAAACCTACTGGGCCCGCCTCACTCCACTCTACCCTCACATGACAAATCACAAGGCCTGAACACACTAACATCCACATGTCCACTTTTCACGCGCTCCCATGAGTGGGAGGGTTCTGCACATGTTCAGTTCATGAAGACTGTAACTGCGCTTGTGCACAACACTCCCAGCCACGGGAGCATGAGGGAGGAGGTGTGCGGCCTGGAACAGCGCATGCGCAGTGCCCTGCAAACCAGCTGGATTGTACAGACTTCACAAGAGCTTAACGGATGGGACCAGAAGAGTATAGAAGGAGCTGATGGACGACAGGGGGCTGGAAGGAGCGCAAGGTAAGTAAATAGCCTTTTCTCCCATTTGCTCTGGTTTACTTTAATCACTGACTAAAGTAACTCCTGTTTGAGCCTCCCGGCACCTCTCATCACATCAATGTGCAACCAGGACAGACATGGAGAATCACAGACTTTAGCTGGGGCCCATGTGTGGCACTGTTTACTGGTTCCCTGATTCACTTGGGCCCCATACAGCAGTCCCCCCTGTGATGCCCTGAAGGCGGCCCTGGGGTGCAGATCCAGAGGAGCCAGGCTGGGAAGTGCTTAGAAGAAATAAGGTGTATGGCCACAGTAAGAACCACCTGTGGTCAGGGCCGGTCCTAGAGTTTCTGCTGCCTGAGGAAAAGATTGTGAAGGCAGCCTGCCAGAGCCAGAGCCTGGGGCAGGTGACTCACCGGGGATGGTGGGGTCCAGCGACGACGATGGCGGAGTGCAGGCCGGGCGTCGGGCACGAGCTAGCATCCATCTTGCGCCGGCGGGCAGAGGGCAGCGAGCTTGCTCCTCCATCTCTCGCTGACGGGCAAGGCCGGGGGGCAACGGCGGGCTCATCATTGTCACGGGCGGCAGCACTCAGTGACCGTGACTATCATGGCGGGCAGCGGCGGCAGGCAGGCAGCGTGACTCCTCCAGTCACTTCCGGTCCCGGATTCTGCAGGCGGAGCGGAGGCAGCGCAGCGGTGCAGCCAGGACAGCCTCACAGAGGCCTAGTAGGCAGAGCTCGCCTCGGACTCGGAAGTCTGGCATGGTGGGTGGGCGTGGGCGGCACGTCACGCAAGTGGCAGGGCTGGCGTCACTGTGCACACAGGGTCACTTACCGATTCGGTGTGCTGCGTGCTGCCATTGCCAGGCAGGGAACTTCACTGCAGCGCAGGCAAATTGAGGCGGCCAGGCGGGCGGTGGCGGTAGCCGGTAGGTAGCACACTCCGGCAGTGACCAGTCCAGTCTCTCCGGAAAGGCTGCAAAAACCAGGCGCAGTCACTTCCTCTTAATGCCTGGTGCCGCCCCTCCACTTCCTGCCGCCTGAGGAATCCGCCTCACCCCGCCTCATGGGCGGGCCGGCCCTGCCTGTGGTATGTATCCCTCGTTCAGTGTCTCTGCATTGGGCATGACAGTACATAGCATTGCTACTATGAGACGTCCAACTATGCGTTCCGTCACTGCAACAGATCTGAATGGGTCAGCCGATGTATCTGTACGTCGGCTGCTGGTGTCTGTTGCGTTTTCCTTCAGGTGCAGACCGGGCCTCAGTGAATCTGTTAGTTGGCTGTGGTCTGTTCTGTTCTCCTTCAGGTGTAGACCGGGCCTCAGTTTATCTGTTAGTTGGCTGCTGGCGTCTGTTGCATTTTCGTTCAGGTGTGAGCCGGGCCTCAGTGTATCTGTTAGTTGGCTGTGGTCTGTTGCGTTTTCCTTCAGGTGCAGACCGGGCCTCAGTGTATCTGTTAGTTGGCTGTGGTCTGTTCTGTTCTCCTTCAGGTGCAGACCGGGCCTCAGTGTATCCGTTAGTTGGCTGTGGTCTGTTCTGTTCTCCTTCAGGTGCAGACCGGGCCTCAGTGTATCTGTTAGTTGGCTGTGGTCTGTTCCGTTCTCCTTCAGGTGCAGACCGGGCCTCAGTGTATCTGTTAGTTGGCTGTGGTCTGTTCTGTTCTCCTTCAGGTGCAGACCGGGCCTCAGTGTATCTGTTAGTTGGCTGTGGTCTGTTCCGTTTTCCTTCAGGTGCAGACCGGGCCTCAGTGTATCTGTTAGTTGGCTGTGGTCTGTTGCATTTTCCTTCAGGTGCAGACCGGGCCTCAGTGTATCTGTTAGTTGGCTGTGGTCTGTTCTGTTCTCCTTCAGGTGCAGACCGGGCCTCAGTGTGAGGCAGCAGCCCAGGTACAGCAGGGAATGCCAAGAATGTGTTTCATGTGCGGCTCTTTCTGTCATGGTGTAAATTACAGAGCAGGAGGAATCTGCAATATGATCATAAGAGGAGCTCCTGGGGGAATCCAGACACTGGTCACCTGATCATCTGTGAAACTCTGACAGAAAGCAAACATGCAGCATCCCCCCCAGATCTCATTACAGACCGCTCGTGATGCCAGCAAAACTCACATCATCAAGGCTTCCTGGGTTTTCAGGGATGGAAAGAAGGGTACTATCAGTAGGTTACAGCAGGCCATATAGATTTCCACCCAACGTTCCAAAACTAGTTATTCCTCTTTAAACGGAATCTATGATACTAAATGACAGTTGTAGGTATGCATGGACGCAGGGACTGTAAGAGGCGTAGCTATGGGGGGGGG
The DNA here is from genome assembly GCF_040937935.1 of Hyperolius riggenbachi. Classification (NCBI taxonomy): domain Eukaryota; kingdom Metazoa; phylum Chordata; class Amphibia; order Anura; family Hyperoliidae; genus Hyperolius; species Hyperolius riggenbachi. The sequence goes on along the minus strand of NC_090646.1, from coordinate 21,986,781 downwards.
GGACATATGTCCCTGGGCGCAGCACTATGAGGGCACTCAGAGCAGCTGCTACAGCCCCATATTGCACAAGGGGTATTACACACAGGAATTGGACATTTTTCTCCTTGGAGGTAACCCCGAGCCTGGCTCAGGATGAAAAAAAAGATGCTAGCAACAGTAATCCCCAGCCCGGCTCGGGGTAACCATTGGGAGGTATAGTAACGCAGCTTAGAGGCATTGTAACTCCCTCCCCTGGGGTCCAGACACTCGCATTCCCTCTTCTAACCGTCTCGGAGGGTCTCAGTCCATCAGATGAGTTCGCCATTGGTCACATGACGACAATCTCACAATAAGGATAGTGCACCCCTCGGAGGACAGGAGGAAGAATTGCAGTGCTGGATCCCGGGGAAGTAAGTTACATGCAGAGGCTGCTGCAGATCTCTCTGCGGTCTGCTGATTTTTGTCCTGCTTTAATGCCTCTTTCACAGTGGGACGTTGCGTTTGATGCGACGTTAAAGTCCCTAACGCAGCGCATGTAGGTTATGAAATTGGACATAATTTTGCACTGCAGTGTGTCTCTTGGTGCGCCGTTTTTGTCGCATACTGATGGAACGAAAACGGCGCATGCGTTACATAAAAAAAAAACCAACATATTACTGAGCATGTGCAACACACATAACGCAGCAAATGTATTGCTAAATGCACAGCATGCAGCACCTTCTAAATATTGCTACACAGACGTTACACACAACGCAACGTGTGCATTGTGAATGTCGCACAGACTTTGTATTGCTGTGCGTTACTCTGCATTATACATTTTTATAACGTGCGACTTTAAAGTCCCACTGTAAAAGAGGCCTTAGGGTCTAAAAAGCACATGGGGGGGGGGGGGGGGGGGGAAATCAGGAAAGAATCATCCCGCCAGAGAGGTTGAAGGGTGTGGGAGCTACACTGGTGAGGCAGGCGGGACTAAACAGATTAGGTAAGGGGTACACCAATTGTTGTATCAGCTTTGTCAGGGCTGCATTTGGCTGTTCTCTCTCTCTATGAGCTGCGGTTAATGAATCAGGAACAGATGTGACCTCATCAGGACTTCAGGGAACTTACATCTGGGTTCCTCTTGTGTAATTCTCGCGTCCCGGAATCTGGAAGTGATTTCAGTGACCGACAATATTCAGAAATACTTCCTTAGTGCAGAAGGGCACAGAGTGGCTCAAGAGCTTGCAATCAATTTCACTGCATCAGAAACTAGCGGATTAGAGAGTAAAATATGTTCTGCACTGCAAATAAAAGCTAAAGAAAGGATTTGTAAATGAGAGATCAATGATCGATCTGCCGATAAACCTTCTAAAATAGTTTGCAAAAGACCTTTTAAAGATAGCGACAAAAGATATAAGTTTCTCGATCATTTAAAGGACACCTGTATTGAGAGGGATTTGGCGGCTGCCATATTCATTTCCTTTTAGGCAATAACAGTTGCCTGGCAGCTCTGCTGATCTATTTGGCTGCAGCAGTATCTGAATCACACCAGAAACAAGCACGCAGCTAATCTTGTCAAATCTGTCAAAATTGTCAGAAACGCCTGATCTGCTGCATGCTTGTTCGGGGTCGATGGCTAGAAGTATTAGAGGCAGAGGATCAGCAGAACAGTCAGGCAACTGGTATTGCTTAAATGGAAATAAATATGGCAGCCTCCATATCCCTCTCTCTACAGTTCTCTTTTAAAGGACAACTAAAGTGAGAATAAAAGGACAACTGAATATGGAGGCTGCCATGTTCGTTTCCTTTTAAACAATACCTCTCACACACGCACTACATGCAGCAACGACGGGTCCGTCAGACCCTCCCGCTGGGCGGACTTTCAGCCAACAGTAGCGCGTGTGTACACGCTGTCAGCGGACTGATAAGGTTGTTTCTGAATGATACGCTGAGCAGATCGTTCAGAAACAGCTTTATGCACCTTAAGCGTTGGATAATGCAAGCAATAGATAACACATATTACTGTCTGATGTTCCCTTTATCCCTGCATTAGCCGTGTATCTACAGCCTTGTGTGCTGAGACCTCAAGCACTGCAAACATCTGCTCAGGTGTGACTTCTCTCTCCATCTACACTCCTCACAGCCTGTTAATAGCCATTAGCAGCATGTGTGCCTATCTGTACCATAGCAAAATATTGACTGTGTGACACTGCAGGGAGCAGCAGGGCTCTGTACATAACAATGAGATATCAGGCAGGTAAGTGCAGGAGGAGGGGGGGGGCTCAGATAGGCTGCACATAAGAGTCTAATCCGCATCTTGGTCTATTAGCAATTCATACAGAGAGAGGCAGGAATGCAGGGCTGTCCTATCAATGCATGGCAGCCTGCAGAGCCAGAGGCGAAGGGGTAACGAGGGGGAGGGGGTCAGGGTGTAACGAGGGGGATCCCATTCATAGAAAAGATCACACTTTGCATAGAGAACAAGAGGAGTTTATTATCCCTGAATATCAGACATTGAAATGTGCACAAAGCAGGAGGGAAATACAAAACAAGCATGAATAAAGCATCATTGTCATCCCAGCGACCCCCCGCCCCCCCTTCATGTCCATATCCATGACACAAGCGTCACACAGCCAGGATTAGAGCGGGAAATGGCTGGCGATATACCAGGAACATGGATTTCATATCACTACATATCATCATGTGCAAACCACAGAAATAAGATTAATATTATAATATAGCATAGGGAGCATAGAAACCCCAAACACACCAGCCAAACTATATAGATTTTACATTTGCTTTAATAGTCTGCTCTATAACATTGGTTGGGGTGATAATGCTGTCTGTGTCCCTGCTGGACAAACGTTACCCCAAAGGCATGAATAGTATACATGAGCTATTGGTTGCCCCATGAGAGATTTAGGCGGGGGGGGGGTGTTTTTATCTACAGCTAATATTTTTTGGTGCATGCGAATACGCAAAGTCGCAAATTTTAGCAGCGGTGGTAATTCGCCCCCTTCGTTACGAGTGACAAATGCGTTCTCGCACATTTGCAACTAGCATGCCAATAATAGTAGGTGTACCCTGCCTAACTGCACAAAGATCACACATAAGAATGTCAGATCAGTCTCTGGGATTTAGGCTCTGTACACACATCCAATTTCAATCTGCAGGCGACTAGCCAATTTTACCATCTCCATGTAGTATGAAGTGTTAAAATTGTCCAGTCAGATAAAAATTGGATGTGTGTACGCCAAAGTTGCCCTGGGGTGAAGCTGAAAATATAAAAAACAAAATATTGTCCTGGGATCCAAACAGCATAAAAATAAAAAAATAAAAAAAAACACAATAGGTGCTGGCAAAAGAGTCAAACCAGTTACCAAAACAGAGGAAGGGGGCGTTCCCAGCAGAGGTGAAGGTTACGCCCCTTATTGATGGACTTGTAATATAAAAGCTGTAGTTTTGGCTGGTGTTGAAGTTTGTTGCAAATCATAAACACGATGGACAAGGAAAGACCAGGGACAGACGTGATTATATGTCAGCTGACGGGAGAAGGGTTTGTCTGTCCAGCTGCCAGTTAGGGCTGCTGGGGGGGAATGGTAGAGAAGTGGAGCTGGTGTGAAGCAAAGCCTCTGAAGAAGCAGGTGACAGTTGTAAAGGGATTTCCTCCACTGAAGCAGGAAGTGGTCAAGCAGCGAATCAGAGCCTCACAAACACTGGTCACCTGATTAAAGCTTCTGCTCCACACAACCAACACTAAACATTCCAGCAAAGCAGAACTTGGGGGCAAAAAAAAAAGAATTATATGATCAGCATTGAATCAAATCCATACAATCATGATCAATCTTATCTGTATTACGTGGGCCCAGCTAAATAACTGAGTATATTCATTCTGGTGTCCCCCGTACTACGTAAGAGGATTCAGACTGTACAATCAATATTGTGGGGTGATTAACAAGCATAAAAGGACACTGGTAATGGTGGCTGCCATCATTATCCTCTATACAAAATGCCGTTTGCTGGTCTTTTGTCTTTGTTTTCTAGACAGGTGCTGATCTACAGGACCCGGGGTCAGGGAATAGAAGTAGCACTCAGGGCTCATTTATATAGCGAATCCGCTTGCGTTGTCCGCATGCGGATTCGCACAGCCAATACAAGTGGATGGGCCTGTTTCCACTTGTGCGTTGTGCGGAGCGAATTTGTGTGTGGACACGCCAGAGCCGTCAGAACTCGCTCCCCGCACACCGCTAAGCGAATCGCATACAATGTATCTAATAGGGAAATCGCATGCGGTTTTGGCATGCGTTTTTCCCCGCGATTTCGCATAGGAGGTAATGTTAATTTACACAGGCAGTGACATGGTTAAAATCACCCACCTACTACCCTATGCGAAATCGCGGGAAAAACTCATGCAAAATCGCACCCGCATGCGGTTTCGTCTGCGGTGATTTCCCGGCGATTCCGCACCGCACAAGTGGAAATGCAGCCTCAGAGTACCTCCAGTGAGAGAGACAGGCTGCCTTAATGCTACCAGGATCAGT